>NW_028074503.1:5051003-5151003 GCF_014824575.4 Sturnira hondurensis
GCGGGAGGGAGGAGGGGCCCCGACAAGACCCGGACTGGAGGCGCCAGCCACGGCGCGCGGATCCGGAGCCTGGCGGCGGCCGAGCGCCCCGCGCCCCGCGCCCCGCCCGCCGCCGCCGCCGCCGCAGCCACCCGCGCGCTCCGCCCGTCCCGCCCGCCCCGCGCCGCCGCCCCTCGCGTCCGCCCGCCCGCCCGCCGGCCGGTTCGTCGCACACACCCGGGCCGCGGCCGCCGCCGCCGAAATGTTATTAGAGCTGCACGGCGGATCTCGGGGCTCCTGTGTTCGCTTTTTTTCTGTTCAGAAATTAGAGGAGAGGAGCATCTGAGAGTGGAAAGGTCCCCCTTCTGGTAGGAGGAATGTAAGAGGAGGCAACAATTTGTCTGGAGGGGCAAGAAGGGGAACGTGCTGCCGGGCTTGCACGGTCGGACTTGAACCTGAGTGTGGCTGTTCTGGCTGCCCACGCTCGGGGGATCTTTGCTAGGGCAACAACAGACCAGCCAAGTCTCTTTTATTTGGAATCTTTTTAAAGGCAAGTTTTGGGGCTTTTCTTTTTCTTTTCGGTTTAGAGAGAGTTAGAGACGCCGGAGAGCGTCATAGTGTGATTCAAATGAGACAACTTTCATTTCGGTCCTTTAAATTACATGCTTAAATTGACCTAGAGCTCTGGCTGGAAAATAAAGCTTTCGTTTGTGTTTTGTTTTTGTATTCTTTAAAGAGCAAGAGGTTAGGGAATACGCACTTAAGAATATGGGAATAAGATGATAGTTTCTAAAACTACTGAAATATTTACACATTGGTGGAATTTTTGTTTTTAGATAGTTTTGTTTTCTAACTTTTCACCTGCTCGCATCCCCAAACCAGAAACCATCCAGTTTTCTTCTTCGAGCTGGTCCTAGAAAGAAGGATATTTAAATTTTTTTGTTTGTCTTGCTATTTATTGATTGGACACGCTTGTCAAATGATAAATGCTGGACAGCAAAACCAAAATAAAGCATAGGTTCACAAGTCTTTGTGGAAATCAAGGGATTCAGAATAGAATTAATTACGCAAATGTGCGTAATTTAGTACAAGTACTATTGTTATTCATTCTGCAAAATTAAGATGCAACCACCAATTAAGAGACCACCCGAAGACATCAAAGCTTTAAGGAAGTTGTATTTTTTCCAATCTAACCTTTAAACTGCCTTGACCCTAAACTAGATACCATATGCCTTTTCCCAATATCTTCATTGCAGTTAAATGCAATGTCTACAGTAATTCCTAAAGTGAAATCATAATTGCAGTCAATTAAATATAACTTTGCATGGCTATGAAGTAATAAAGCAGACAGTTTGAGTGGCAGAATTATGTTCGAACATTTGAGATTCTAGGTTTTATACATAACTTTTTAAGCATCCAATTTCACAGAAATCCTTTGGAAAGGAAAAGAAGTATATAAACTCCAAGTTTTTACAATGCGTTTTTTTCATGTGGTAGCCACATGTGTACAGGATGCTATAGTGACAGGTATGTGTGGTCCTAAGTTAGGGGTGATACTGTCTAAAATATTGATAGCATCTAAACCTGTGTTTACTGGAATGTGAAAAACTGTTAACATGTTACTAAAGCATATCTTAAGTTCTCTTCTAGATGGGCTGATAGTTTTGTTTTTTTTCTCCCTGGATATACTACTTTATTTCAGTCAGTGATTGTTCTTTGATTTCCCAATGTTAGTATTTCTCTTGCCTTCCTCTGTGAGACATAAATGAAACCTTGAGATCAGAGAGTGTAGGTCTGTTGCAAGAGTCTCAGATTCCAGTGTGGGGTAGAACTGCACAGTATTTCCAGTGGGAGTTAAAGTGAGAACCGCCCCCCCCAAGACAAAAATAACTACTTTTACCTAAGTCTCGTATATTAATCTACAGAGATAGGGAGAAATGTTTCTGAAACATTTCTTTAAATACTTTAAGTTCAATATCAATTGACTAGGGGAAGAAGAGCACTGATTTTTGTCTCTAAACATGAACTCCAAAATGCATCCATGAACCCAAAGCCACCATCTTAAGAATGAGTAAAAAAAACTTCGCAAGTACTTGAGTGTCATTATTGATGATGGAGTAATAATACATAGAGGAAGGTGAAGAAGGAATCTTACTAAAGACACGTATTTTCCTAGCACTCTTTAAGGTGTCTGGAAGCCCCAGCCAGACACACCAGTCCCACATTTTGGATTAGACTCCCACTGATCACTTAGACTCCCATCATCACTTACCATTGTATTCCATGTATCAATGACGTGGAATTGTAAGCACTGGGCTTTCATTACACACTGCTAGGTAGACACAATTACTTCCCATGCTTCATGAATAAACAGATACAGAAAACATACAAACTATCCACATTATATCATGAAGACAACACAAAGGCTAAAAAGGGGGAAATTGTGTTTTGTCTTTCATTTGCCAACACAAGAGAATATAATTAGCAACTATGAATATATAATCATGTGTAATTGGTAAATATTTTTCTTGCTCGATAAAATTTATTTTAGGGATAGTGACCACCAATGCTCAGTTACTATCTACCAACTTTTAGATGTATTGTTCCTATTCTTAAATTAAAACTAGAAATAAAACTATAATCCAAATGTCCCTTCATTCAACAATTTTATCGATTACTGTCATCCATCAGATTGTGCTATCTACCAAGTAATCTTTGCAACATGTCATGAATAAATAGAAAAGACAAATATATAAAGCTCATAAGTTTTAGGTATTTTGTATAGATAACCTGAATAATATAAAGTTCAAAATGAGACACACCCTCCATCACTCAGTCCCTTAATTGAGAACTATATAATTAAACTTTCCACTTCTTATTAATACATGATTTGTTTAACTTTCAGCTTTTTTTCTTGCACTGAATCCATATCACCCACTTTGAAGACATTTTGCACTTTTAAGAAAATCTTTGCTTGGTGAAACAAACAGAATACCAGGAACTGAGAACCTCATTTGAAAAGATTAACTTTTTTTTTCCACCTGCTGATTCCAACAGTAAAGATATTGCTAAAGGAAGGATTAATGTTTAAGGAATTCTGTGTCTAGGAAACCTGACCTCAAAGGAATTAATTACAGGAAACATATTAGGTACCAGTTCGAGTAAATCTTCAATTTAAAATGTCACTTGCAAAACATAAATCTCTTTGATAAGTTTTAAGTCATAGTGTAAAAGTTGCAATATGGACTCTAAACCAATACAAAGAAAATACTCTATGTATGATTTTATATAAATATCTTTAACATACATTTTACATTTTTTACTCATGTATAGTGTGTAACAATGTTATGTAATATTTTGAGATTTTTCTAAATTTTTTTTTAAGTATTGCAAATTTATTTCAAATCTAACTATGATACCTGCCTGATTGATATACTGGATTACTTCCCAGAGTTTTCTTTTAAGGAGACTCATTCAGAAAGATCTTTTAAAGTCATATGAAGGGGCAAGTTCCATCAAAAGCCATCAGAGTCTTGTGTGTGTGTGTGTGTGTGTGTGTGTGTAAAATATAAATAAATGGGTTCTATTTATAAAAATATATTACATATATAAAGTACAGAGTATATATGTGTTATATAGACACATACATACTAATATGTTAACATTAAAGGCAGAACAATGTGTAAGGGGCTTTTAAATTAACATTTGTTGACAGATGCTTATCAGTATTCATGCAAAATGTCAGTGATGCTTACTGGAAGGCATTGTTTTTGACACAGAGAAACTATTATCTATTCCCGGTTGCTTTACCTGTCCATTGCGTAATCCTCAATAAATCAGTTGGCATCCATCCCCCGTAACCATAACCGTCCCCCACTTTTTTCTTAATCTGTGAAATGGGTAGAATAATTAACTGCAAAAGTGTTTAAGAACTTTACATAGAAAAGTCTGTACTAAGTATATAAATATAGCAAATGTAGTTTGCTATTATGAATAATAAACCCTGTTTTCAGTGTTTTTGTCAATGTCTAAACTTAACATCTTTCCCTTTATGAAATTTGAGTCATTAATAATCTTTATAATTTCTGATATATATGCATAAGTATTTTTCTATTTTGTGGTGAACTCTATTGAGAAGGGAATGTTTTTTAAATTTGCAGTGTATATTATACTATACCACAGTGATGCAATTCAGTGTAATTTTTACAATTTAGTTGCAACATGTATAGAAACATTGAAAGCATAGTGTTTGTCATCTTTACTTTCTGAGGCTTTTATAACCAGTGGTCCTTTGGTCCACTGAAAGACTGAAAAAAGGGGAAAGTTCTTTATTATAGAAGTTGTGAAAAGAAAATAAAGATCTTACACTAGAATGATATTTGCAAGTGATAATAGGTACTGTTGAAGGTATCTATAAAAAATGATGCATCATCTCAAGAAAATAGATTGTAATACATTAGAAAAAACCAGATGGTGTTCAGTTGAGAATTCTAAAGAATTTAAGGGTATAGGCAAGTGATCTACTAACAAAAAATGAGCATATACCATTGAAAGATACCTTGAAGGAAACAAGCAGTTGATAGAAATTGAATTCATCTTTTAAGTGTTGCTAACATGCTAATATTATGTATTTGTAGAACGTATTGCCATGGACTAGAAATCATGGTAATCAGAACTACAAAATTTGTAGATAATGAAATAAAGAAGGAATAATCACATTTCCTAAGATGGGAAATGTTGTTTTAGAAAATTTATAATAAACAAAATATTTATGTTACATGTATCTAGACAATGATACGTACACAGCAATATTTTACACATTACACATGGGTAAATTAACTTATACATTCAAAATAGAACATATAATTTTATATCTCAAAACTTTACACTTAAGTTTTTGTAGAAATAAGCAAAAATAAATGTCTTTAATTGGCATAGTTTAACATAATTATTAAAATGCAGGAATACCAGGTTAACACTATAGTTCAAAAAAAATATCGGTCATTAAAATCTGAAGATAATTAAAAGAAACCCTTTAAGGACAAGTGGTAAGTACAGTGAATAGAAAGGATACAAATCAAATATTAAAGTTAGAAGCTATACATAGCAAATGAAAACTGTAACCATCAGAGCACTAGCTACTTAGGAGTTAATTTTTTAAGTTATGTTAGACACCTCTCTACTGTGATATAGTCGTAGCAGCAACAATAAATGAATAAAGTTCCTCTTGATTAAAAGAAATGATGATCTATATCGTGTCTTTCTTGCATCTTATTTTCAGAGAACTCATTTGACCTCAAATAATTTTTGAGACTTTTTTTCTTCAGATGTCTATGAACATGCAACACAGTTGGGTGTTCAGAAGAGGTAAGATGCTCATATTCTAGACTTTTATGTTGTACTTGAGGGATATGTATTTTACACTAGAGGCACTATAGAAAAATAAAAGAATTTTAGGTGTAGGAATTTTTCTCATGTGTTTGAAATTGTTCAGAGTTAAATAGACTAAACTACTCACCACTCTGCAGGTTGTACTGTGTGGAATCACATTTTCCAGAGAGTTAGAAAACTAGAAATTCACTTACCTATGTGAATTTAACCTATCTTTGATGATTCAGAAGGTACTTCATGTATTTCTGGTGCCTTTGAATTAATATGAACCTGCATTACCATCGTAATTAAGACATGCAGAGATACCAGCTTGTAGAGACTTATGATGAGACAAGGCCACGTCAATGTAGTAATGACAGATATTCCATTCTTGTCTCCCTACAGTGCCCATGTTACTATTTTCAGTTTTGATACCTCCATTCTCATAAAGATAAAATTTTCCAAATTTAAAAGTAAGTGAATTTCTTTGAATATAAGTTTTTCAAAACACTGTTTATTCCTGGTTTTGTGTGTAGGACTATGTGAGGTCCTTCCAGTGTTCATAGTCACAACTCCCTACTTGGTAATTTCCAAAGAAATTCATCGGGTTGGTCAGAAAAACAGATGGAGAAGAAAGTGGCTGCTGATCTAAAACAGAGAAAAAGAGATCATTCTCCGTCTCACTTCTGACGCCACGTAGATATGTCCACCGGTGTTACCCACGCACAACACTGGGGCTCTCACGGGCTCAGCACACGATATATGGGAGTCGATGTTCTTTTAAAGGAAAAACTCTACCTTACAGTTTCGTTCGGAGTTGGTAAACTTTATATGTATAGTTCTTTGGACCTTATTCATAATTTGTCCTCTCTTTAAAAAAGAAGATGTTCTTATTTCCCTTGGCCAATGTGTTTCCATACTCATGTTTGTTCTTTTTGACTGTTATTTTCAAGCCAACACAAACCCTAGAAACTTCAGATATTTGCAAAATATATCCATGCCTATTTTACATCACTTTTCCTATAATGTGCACTTTTACATTACGCAACCAGTCCTTTCTTAAGTTACCTATATAGTATTATATGTTGAGAGTATTTAAATGCCACCTTTTAATCTATGCTCCAGTTGATACATTTTGTGTGGTTCTTTTGTTTTTTCCACATCCTGCCCTTGTCTAATGCATGACTTTTTTTCCCCTTCCAAGGGAACTGACTCCTCCCACTATCATTCAAAGTGAGGAAGATGAAACCTAAAATGTTTTCCCCAATCTTCTTCCACCTCTTTCTTTCTTTTTTATTAAAATTGTAACATAAAAATGTCACTCTGAAGAAAAGCCTTGGGTTCATCATTCCCAGCTCTCCTTCCCTGGGAAGAGAATACATTACCTTTTAATCATGTTGGCCTTGCTTTTCCATAAGGCAATAAAAAAACAGTCTCAACAGAGGATGTCAGTTATAACATGTATAAAAACAGAATTAAAAATGTTTGATGACACAGAATCAGTTCCATGGGGACCCCACCCTACCCCCACATTTCCCAAGTTTTTATTTTCTCCTTGTCCTCCTCTAGTCTCTCTTAACTTTCTTCTTGCATGATTCTTCCTGTCAAACATATCCTTAGGATTTTACACGGGCCCCCTTCTCTAATTTTTCAAATTTTCCCCTTCTTTCTCACCACCATGCTTCTGCGCTGATTTTCCAATTACTCTGTACTCTGTCTACAAATATTCATTACAATTGGAAGTCACAATCTACCTTCTCCCGCATCAGCTGCACCTGAACCAAGTTCTGTGCGATTATATCCTTCTTCTTCTTGACTAGATGTGTGGACTGGCTTTCAATTCACCGCTCAGTTTTCCAAATGGATTTATTTTGCTGGGACAGAAGCATGCCTCTATCATCAATCTTATCTTTCTTCTTTAATGATTTTTTACCTGTCTTCAAACTGGCCATTTTCCCCGATCCCATTTCTGAATCTCCATTTCATGCATTGGACATTAAACCCTACATTTTTCATGGTTTAACATTAAAGCATGCCCTATTATGTGGAATGCTGCCTTCTGGGTGTTTCCTAGAAACTCTCCCTATCTCCCTTCAGGTGAATGTAGTAAGTGCCCTTCCCCTTTGTCCTGCTTGTCCTGCTTGTTAGAGGCTGAGTGTTATGTCAGCTACTGATGCATACTGCCGGCAATCTGAAGATGCAAATTCTGGTAGGAGCTCCCATGGGAAGCAACATGTTAGTCTAAGGGGTTCAAATTTCTCTCATCCTCTGATCATTCTTAAGAAACATTTTCAGTAACCCATTTTGCATGGGCGTCATTAAAGATTTACTTTTTTTCTAAAAGCCTTCCTTGATTCTTTCCCCCTTTTTTCTGCTTTCTACCCTTATCTGGCTCCCCACCCTCAGTTGTCATGAGCCTAAAGTTCCCACAGAGACTGTGTGCATTTATTGTGGTGCCATGGGCAGCTTCCAGCGTGGCTCCCAAAGATCCAATCTCCTGTCGTTATGCTGTTGTGTCCTCCCCTGAGTGTGGGCTGCACACCGTAAACTGCTTCGAACAAATACAATAGGGCCAAAGGGGTGGGATGCTACTTCTGGGTTCAGATAACAGGAGTCCCACTCTTTCTCTGGCTTTTCTTGCTTGCTCACTCAAGAGAAACCACCTGCCCTTTGGTGAGCTGCTGTATGCAGAGGCTCAGGTAACAAGGAAGTGGGGGAGGCCTCTGACCCGCAGTCAGCCAGAAACTGGGGGCCTCAGCCCACCAGCCCATAGGAAAGTGAACCCCACCCACAACTGTGTCGATGAGCTTGGAAATGGCTCTTTTTCCAATTAAGCCTTCAGATGAGATGTCCCAGCCCTGGCTGACATTCTCATTGCAATTGTGAGAAAGCCATACCCAGAAGCCCCAGCTAGGCTGCTCCCAACATCCTGGCCGACAGAGTCTGTGAAATAACAAACGTTTGTTATTCACGTCACTTAGTTTGGGGGTAATTTGTTACACATCAATAGATAGCTAATCCATACGTGTTAGAAGTTTGGTTTATATATATCAGACTCTTTTCATTAAGCCTGTGTAGGTAGGGATAGTGTTCTAAGGAAAGAGTCAGCTCTATTTCCCCAGGACCTAGCATAATGCCTGAACCATAATATTGGGTAATAAATATGTATTGCATAAATGATCTAATGAGCACTTTCCAATTCTCTAAAACTTCTTTAATCACCGCTGCCGATGAGTTGGTGTATCAGTTGAGGTTTTTTTCTGAGTCTGTTCAGGCTTCTACAACAGAATGCCATAGACTGGCAACTTACAAAGAACCGAAATTTCTTTTTTACAGTTCTCGGAGGCTGGAAGGACAAGATCAAGGTGCTGGCAGATTTGATGTCTGGTGGGGGCCTCCTTCATAGTTTATTTGGTCATCTTCTTGCCTGTATCCATACATGGTAAAAGGAGCAGAGTACTTCTCTGGGGCCTCTTTTTTTTTTTTTTTTAAGATTTTATTTATTTATTTATTTATCTTTTAGAGGGGGAGAAACATCAATGTATGGTTGCCTTTCATGCGTCCCCTGCTAGGAGTTGGCCTGCAGGGAACCGGCCTGCAACCCAGGCATGTGCCCTGACTGGGAATCGAACGGCGATCCTCTGGTTCGCAGGCCTGGGGCCTCTTTTATAAGGGCACCAGTCCCATTCATGAGAGATCTACCATTATGACATAATAACCTCCCGAAGGTCCTGCCTCCAAATATCACCACATTGGGGGTTAGGATTTAACACACAAACTTGGGGGCGGCACACAAGGACTCAGTCTATAGCAGGTTTGTTGGTAACTGATTTAGGTAATCAGGAAAGCAACCTATTGAAAGAGTGACAAGGAGCTCACAGACTCAAGGAAGGGTAGAGAAGGATGCTCAGAGAAGGCACAAACACTGGGAGTGGCTAAAACACGTCCAAATTCAGTCAAGCTTCCACCTCAGGGACATTGATGGAGACATACTTGGGCACTGCTAGACTTGGGATTCCACTGCTGCCCTGTGCGTGGTCTCTCGCCATTCTGGAGTTTTACTTTCTTTCCCTAAGACCTGAAGTTCAGAGTGCAGTCATCAGTTGGCTGAGCTGAAGTCGCATGTCGGTGCCCCCTGCCAGGGTACAGAGGCAAGGACTGTCTGTCCACCGTTTGGTAGATTGGGGTGAGTTCATGCCTCCCTCAGAGCTCACCCACGTGGTATTTCCCAAGGGGAAAGGGATCAAATGCTGGGGAGCCAAAAATGACAAACGGCGGTGCTGTCAACTGTACATGAAGCCTTTCCAAATTCGGTAGGAAACCCACCCTTTAGAGGAGCAGCTCTTTCCTCAGAAAGAGCTCTAGTATTTTCTCTTAGGTAATTTTGTTTTTCTTTTTCTTGAAACTTTCTCACCTAATGGATTCCCTTTTTAGTACAAACTCTTTAAAATAATAGCCCGTGCATAAATATTAACCGCTATTTCTTTCTTGCCACCCACGTGCCATCTATTATAGTCCATTTTCTACTCAGGTGTGTAAAGAGGTAAAAGAACATGTTTATATGTTTTCTTTTCTCAGTTATGAAAAGGCTGAGATTAACATTTTTAGTCCAAAGAAAGAAACTTACAAAGCACCCAGTGCTGGGCCCAGGACCCACTGGAAAATCAATGAATGGCATTTTCCCTTTTACCACACATGTGTTCCATGTGTAATTTGAGCTTTTCTCCCATAAAGTTTCATAATGGTACCCCTTGCTGTGGAACTAATTATTATAAATATTAATCTTCTCTGCTCTTACCTATATTTGCTAATTATTTATTTTCAGCCCCAACAAAACCCACCCACTAATCCTAATTCTCATAATCTGGATTCTTTTTCTTTATAATATCACTTGCCATTTTGCTGGGCCTTTCCACATTTCCCCAGCCTTCTGGTGGAGGTGGAACATCCCACTAATGACCCCCTTTGCTTGTTTTCCTGGATTTTTCTTGAACTCCTTTCTCTACCCCCATGTTTGCTTGTATTCAAATGTCTTTATCTTTCAAGTTCCTGGCTTTCTCTATTTCTGTCCCTTTTCACATTCTCTTTCTTTTGGCCTTCTTCGTTCTTTATGCCCAAATACTTTTAAGGTTCTTTCTCGCCCTGGCTGGGGTGGTTCAGTGGATTGAGTGCTGGCCCACGAACCAAGCGTCTCCGGTTCCATTGCCAGTCAGGGCACATGCCTGGGTTGCAGGCCAGGTCCCCAGTAGGGGCAAACGAGAGGCAACCACACATTGATGTTTTTCTCCCTCCCTTCCCCTCTGTCTGAAAATAAATAAATAAAATATTTTCTTAAAAAACATCTGTTATAAAGGTTCTTTCTCGGCTCATTCAGGGTGGACCTGGTGCCTCTTTTGTGAAGTGGCAACTGAGGAGATGCTGGTGCTTGCCATGGCCGGCAAAAATCCCGAGGGAAGGGCCAAGACTCAGAACAATGACCACATTAATTTAGAGGTGGTGGGGCAGGGTGATTCAGTGGCACAGTCTAAGATTAAGAGGCGAACACCACTTAGTCAACTAATGAAAGCCTATTGTGAACAACAGCGTTTGTTACTGAAGCAGATCAGATTCCGGTTTGACGGGCAGCCAATCAACGAAACAGACACACCTGCACAGTTGGACCTGGAGGATGAAGATGCAGCTCCTGGGTCCCAGCGGCAGGCAGGAGGCGTCTGCCGAAGAGGGAGCCTGCTACTTCAGACTCTGTTCCTCCAGACCAAGGAGACATTCTCAATCGTAAAACTGCAGTGTGGTTCCGCCACATCTGAACGACTGCAGTATAGTTTCCTCTAAACTTCCATTTCCCCTCCCCCATTCCTTTATGGTACTGACATATGTGCACAGCATTGGCTTTTGTTTTAGCTAAATGTCCAATGGTATGTTTTGGTCAGCATCAGATAGAGATAGGATGGGGGAAATGCTGGTTCTCTGAAAATACCCTCTTTCTCCATGCGTGGTCTGCTCATTCAGCTCTTACCTGTCCATTTTCCAGTGTTATTTTGTTCTCACTGTTTAACAACAACAACAAAAAAGAACAACATAAAACCCTTACATACTTTGTTTGATTGGAGAATTTTAATGTTTTCTATCTATCATTGTAAAAACAAGGACAATTTTATAGCTTTTTTGTACATAGCTATTACATGCAGGGCAATCCATCTTTAAAAGGGGATAAATTACTCTAAGAGGAATGAATTCTAGATAGTTTTCCTTCAAGGCAAGTGCCTTGTTGTTTAAAATTAAAAAGTAAAAATAAAATGAAAGCTCATTTTCTGTATCTTCTCTCATATTCCGCCTCACATTCACACATCTCTCTTAGTTGAAGGACTCTCAAAGACTGTTTCTCTTTATCTGCCTATTTTGCTTCCGGTCAACTATCATTTTTAAGCATGCATCATTAATTCAACTTACATTTATTATATATTTATTCTCTGACTAGAACTGCATCAGGGGCTAAGGAGACCAAAAAAGAATAAACTGGAATTCTGCCTTCAAGAGCTCAAGATCCAGCAAAGACAGAAAACTTCTAATACAAAAAACAAACAAACAAACAAACAACAACAACAACAAAAAAGCACATAAGCGCGATCCTAAGAAGATAATCAAAATGCTTGAGAGCATCACAAACTGAAAGGTGGATTCTGCTTGGGAAGCCGGAAGCAGGCTTTACAGAAAAGCTAATGTTCAACCTGGGTCCTGATGGATACACAGGGTTTTGCCAGACAGAAATGAGGAAAGCTATTTCAGGCACACAGCTGAGTAAAGCCATGGGTTTTGTGGGTTTTTCGGAAGGGGACGAGTGGAGTCTGAAGTCTCACCCGCGTTCTGCTTGTTCCCTGGAGCAGGGCTGTATCGGCCCAGAAGGAACACAGCAGCCTCACTAGTGGAACCAAAGTGCGTGGTTTCTAAGAAGGAAGGACCATGCCGCCTACCATGTTTATCATTTTGCTTCAAATTTCTACACTTGAACCTTTCCAGTTTTCCAGTTTTCCTTTCCATTCATGAGCCTTTCCAGATTTAAATTTGCTAGGTTAATATACACAGTAGATGAGTGGCCAGCCTCAGAATCTGCAGGGTTTCTGGGGAAATGGGCTATTTCATTGTTTTCTTTCTCTCATTTATAATGTGTTTCAATACACATAATGATCAATTATCTCCTTAGCTATAGAAATGTCTTTAGCTGCTTTTTCCAAATAAATGTTTATTGCCTTTGACTTAATTAAGGCTACTAGCACAAAGTTCAGTCACAAGTTCTTTTCTCTTTCTTTGCCTACTTTCTATTTTGTTCTTCCAGAAAAAGTGGCTCAGTTCTAATACACACACACACATGTATGTACACACTCACACATACCCTGAATTCCTGGAATATCAATAAACTGTCTATCATTTTAGACCTAAGAGCATAACAACTAAAAAGCATAACAACTAAACTTATACCTCTCATCTACTGACACAGAAACAAAATCTCAGATACTAAGGGACTTACTACAAATCATGGAATTAGTTATCAGAAGAATCGTCTCCAACAGGAGTCATTACTGATGTTTTGATATTGTTGGCAAATCATTTGGTCTTTTTTTAACAGCCCTTAGAGCCTCTCTCTTTAATCCTCACCCATGGACATTTTTTCCCTTTCATTGCTTTTAGAGAGAGACAAAGGGAGAGAGGAAAGGAGAAAGAAACATCAATCAATTGCCTCCGGTGTGCACCTGGACGAGGAGTCGACCTTGTCCAGACCAAGGATCCTATGGGAAACCCAGGCATGCGCCCCTCCCGGAAATGGAACCTGCAACCCTTCAGTTATTACTGGATGATGCACCCACCAGCTGAGCCACATCGGCCATTTGGGCTTCACGTCAGAAACTTACCTTGGCATGCATTTTTTCCTTTGTTAACTTTTTTATTTTTAACTTTGAAATCTCTGCAGACCTAGGGATTTAATACATATTCCAACAAGTTGCCCTTTCTTGCCTTTTCTTTTTCAAATATTACTTTTCCTATTACCAGTGTTTTTCCATGCCTGTGACTTTGGTTCTCTCTTTCTGTGATGGCTTATAATTTGCTCCCTGATTGCTTTGCCAATGCCGTGTTTAGAATGTTCTCAGACCCTTCCAGAATGATCCTGCCTTTCTGCCTGTGCTAAAGGCCCCTATGTGTGTGTCATTCTTCATCCACTTGCCAGCATCCTGACCACCTTCTGGCTGCTCTGCTGTCCCTCAGAGGGGGCGTTGCAGAAAGGGTCTCCTGTAAGGCAGATCTCCATATCCACTCCCCGTTAGCTTTAGCCCTGCTTTCATTCTCAGAATTTGTATTCATCTTTCTAGAAAGGGCCACACAAAGTCTTAGTTTTTAGAAACAGTTTGGGGGTAGCATATAAATATGGCACTAATGAATACACACCTTTAAATATATGCATGGATTCTCTTACCATAGTAACATCTTTATATTTATTACATTGTCTCCCGAGCCCTGGAACTTCACTTTATGAGATCCGCTTCAAGTAGCCAGAGCAGTCGTTTAAAAACAAAAACCGGGTTGTGTCACTCCTTGTTAAAAATTCTCCAGTGCTTTTCCATTGCAATTAGACCAAAACCCAGGCCCCTTACCCCAGTGTATACGGCCTTGCAGGATATAGGCCCTGTGCCTCTCTGACTTCCTGTTTTTCTACTCACCTCTCCTGCCTCCCTGAGCCCCGTGCTACACTGACCTTTCTCTTTCTCAGACTCACCGAGCTCCTTCTTACTTCAGGGCCTTTGCTCTCCCTGGACTCTCTGCCTAGAAGGATCAGCCCCCAGAGCCCTGCTCGGCTGCTCCTTTCCAGCATTCAGCGCCCTCTGCACTTATTCCCAACTCCATCACATCTGTTTTCCTCATTTGATACAACCACCCTCTGAAATTATCTTGTTCATTTACTTGTTGGTTTATTATTATTATTACTGGTATTCTCCCTCTGGAATAGCAGTGTCCAATCGAACTTCCTGCAGGAGTGGGAATGTTCTCTGTGCTGCACAATGTGGTAGCCAGTAGCTGTGTGTGGTAATCGAGCACTTGAAATGTGGTTAGTGAGACACAAGTATGTTTTATGTGGCTTTGTCTAAGAAGTCAACAAAATACTAGAAAACATCAGCAAACTCTTGTATAAAAGTCATTGAGCGTCTACCACTGAAATATTACTGTAATTCTGGTGGCTCCACTTTAATAAAAACCTAACAAAGCAAGTCAGGGGAAAGGTAAATAAAATAAAATAATGATGAAAGAGTTTCTGCAGGGCAATGGTAGCTCAAATAACACCTTGGGGTGAATTAGGTGGAGAGGTCATCTCTGGGGGACATGGCCTCCCAGCCGCCTCACACCTTCCTCGGAGAGACAACTACGAGCTGGATTTGATCCAGTGCTTGCCTCCTAAGCAGGCTCCTTTATGAAGGGCCAGCCTGCACAATTGCAAGGGTTTGCCCTGCGTTTCCGCCAAGGGTTCAAAGTATGTGTATTCTTCAGCCTAGGATGGTTTGAATGGTGGGCAACAAGGCCCATAATAACACTTTATAAGATTGTAAGGTAAATGTTTGTATATATGGAGAGAGAGAGAGAGAGAGAGAATGAGAGACAGAGGGTAAAGGAGAGTTTTGTTTATCAATCTTGAGACACTAGAATTAGGGGACCTCTTTGAAACTGCAGTGCTCTGCCTCAAAAAAATTTTTAAAGCAATTAATACTTTTCACAAATAAGCTTCTGAAACTTATATTCCCAGATTATAGATTAAAATGTATGTCTGTTAAATAAGAGTTCCAATATATGATTAGAGATGAAAATAATTAAGTACTTAAAAAAATAATTTAATATTTCAAAATTCAGATCTTCATGATCTCCGGCCTGCAGAATCCTGGTGATCTATTCCTATCTGTGCCTGCGACTACCTCTCTTGGACTCTGCCCTTGGGAGGTCATCAGTGACTCCTAGCTTCCCAGAATCATGTTTTTCCCTGCCTCCCCCATCCTGGATTGATCTGCAACACTCTCTCTGATGACCACCCACTCCTTGGAATTCAACCAAACATTTTATAGAGAACTTATTATGTGCCAGACACTGTGTAAAATCACAAGGAAATAAAAATCTGTTCCCTAAAGGAGTTCATAGTTTATTGGGGGAGGCAAGCATGTAAATAAGTAATTTCACTACAGGCATGTAAACAAGCACAGGGGATCTATGGGCTGGAGCCTTAAGTAGCGGACAGAACGGAATAACCAACACCACTTAGAGATAGGAAAGCAGAGATTTCTTGCCAAAGAAAGAGGCCGAGTTTAAACAATGGTCAAAAGTTTACCCGCAAGATAATGTGGAAGGCCTGCCATTCCAAATAGAAGGGGTACAACATACAAAGGGTGGAAATGTGAACAAGCGGAGAACAACAAATAGTCTGGAACTACGGGAATGAGATGTGTGAATGGAGGCACAGTAGGCGGCAAGGCTTCCTCGGCCCTGAGGCTGGAAGCAGAGAAATAATAGGATCAGATTTGTGTGTTGGAAAGATCACTGTGCACCTAGGGCGCAGGGAAGGGGGAAAGAGAAAGGCAAAGAGACCAGTTAGGNAAGCAGAGATTTCTTGCCAAAGAAAGAGGCCGAGTTTAAACAATGGTCAAAAGTTTACCCGCAAGATAATGTGGAAGGCCTGCCATTCCAAATAGAAGGGGTACAACATACAAAGGGTGGAAATGTGAACAAGCGGAGAATAACAAATAGTCTGGAACTACGGGAATGAGATGTGTGAATGGAGGCACAGTAGGCGGCAAGGCTTCCTTGGCCCTGAGGCTGGAAGCAGAGAAATAATAGGATCAGATTTGTGTGTTGGAAAGATCACTGTGCACCTAGGGCGCAGGGAAGGGGGAAAAAGAAAGGCAAAGAGACCAGTTAGGGATGACTATAGTGAGCCAGGCGTGGGAGGGGCAGAATTCTAATCACAGGCCTTGGCAACAAGGATTTGAGTTGTAGGTCATTCTTTGTAGCCTGGAGATTGTATCCAAGCCTTGGTGGTTGGTCGAATTGGTTGGATGGGAAATGGTGGAAGAAATGATGGCTCCCAGATCTCTGGTTTGGGTAGCTCAGGGGAATGAGAATGTTATCCATCAAATCAGGGTGGAGCAAAGGTAGGAGAAGTGTGGCTGAAGAGACAGGGAGCTTGTCTGGAACTTGCTAATTTGTACAATGTCAGATATTGAACACGGATAGAAAAGAAGGTAAAACAATCTCAGCTTTCCCACTGAAGTATGTATCTCACCCTAGGCAAATTTTACAACTTCTCTGGGCTTTGGGTTCCTTACCTATAAATCTGTTGGCACATTGCCTGGCATACAATGTTTTCATATTATCAAATTTCCCCCAATGACCCAGTGAGGAATGGGAAAGACACTATTATTCTCAAGAAATTGAAGTCCCAAGTAAACTGCAGAAATTATGATGTTCTACGTAAAAGCAACATGTGAAACAACATTGTTTATTTGCTATTGTTGTATTTTCCTTGTGTCATACTCAGAGTCAGTGCTACAACAATTCACATGTAAGTGGTCTTTAATTCTCCCAGGATGATAATAGTTTTCTCAATTTCATGACAGCCTGAAGGCAAGGGTGGTCCTGGCTAATATCTATGCAGAGTGTTGAGAACACAAGACATTCTCAGTCCGTGTTTACTGATGGTGTAAGCCTACAGAAATGGACTAGCTGAGTGGCTGGAGCTTCCTTCAGTAGTTTGTTCTGCCTTCAGCTGCCTTTGAATGGTGATTATCTCACAGGGGAAAATATAGAATTCTCTGGGCAATATTGCACATTAAATACTAGAGAATCTATGCATAGGCTGTGTTATGTATTTGCAGAAATCATGATATTCTGGATTTACTATGCTTCCGAAATAGAGCATTATAATGCTAGAAGTTAAGAAATATTCATTTTAATTTATGTTGGCAGTAAAATTGAGTAATACGATCATGCTGAAAATGCCCTGCGTCTGTTGCAGAGTAAAAAGTTGTTTCTAAAAAACTAACAACTTTGAGCACAAGGCAGTTTCTGTTTTCACTTTATCCTTAAGAACTCATTGCACTCGAGTCTAAACCCATGAGAATAATAAAATAATTATAGTTTTATTTTACTGTATTCTGACACTGAACTTGATCCACTTATGTCTGCATATTTCAGGTAGGGAGAAAAATGAAACTGGCTAGGAAAAGCTGATATTTTTTCATAATCTTAAATTCTCTCTAAAGAGATCTTTGTCATCATTTACATATGTCTTACTAAATGTCTTTATCAATGATCTTAGCATTCTGAGCACACCAATGAATCCAACAGTCTCTCTCTCTCTCACACACACACACACCCCTCCAAAAATACTTTTAAAGAATTGATCAGTTAATGAAACAGTGCTTTATTATGTTGGAACTTTGCCTCTGTGTGCAGCCAATAGCAAAGAAAATTTTAAGAGTAATGCAAACAGCAACTTTTGGACTTTCCTATCACAGTGTTTGTGAGGACTGATGACTTTTTTTTGAGAGAGAGAAAAATAGAGATTGGAAAGGAGAACCTTAAGCCCTACTCTGCACCAAAGTTTCATTTTAAATTGCATCCAGTTCAAGGGTTAAACGGAAGCAAAGCAGTCACTTCAGCCATGTTTTTGAAGAAAATAAAAGAACTTGATGTTAGTTAAATGAAGGGAGCCTATGACTTAAAAAGAAATAGACAGATAGAAAAAAAGGTCACAAGATTAAATTTTCCCTGAGGGGAAAGTCCTTCTTTGGAATCATTAACCTTCCTGCTTCTAGGTCACTCCAGGAAAAACAGCGGGAAATCCTCCTGTGCCTGGGAAGGTGGGTGCAGCTGCGGCCTGGCCACGGGGAGACGGACCTGGCTGTGGCCCCAGCGCCCCTCCAGGCATGCCTGAGGTTAAGACCTCTGTTTTAAAGAAACAAAATCTCTCCTTTCTGGACTCTGAAATAACAAAATATAGAGTATGTTTCTAATATGTAACGTCTAATCTGTTGCCCTTGGACAAAGAACATGCATAAAATGGAATAACAGTTGTCTGAGTTGCAGTGATTTTGTGTTTCTCCCCATTTTCTCATATATTCTTTAAGATTTTTCTTACAGTTCTTAAGTTTAAAAAAAGTAATTTGTCTTTGTTGTAAAGAGATGTAGTTATTTTGTCTCTGTATAAATTTCTTGTTGCTATGTTCATTAACCGATGTTAAAGAGACATTCTTCGGTGGAGCAAGCAAGCTTTACTTCCAGGACCGCATTTACTACTTTGTCAACCTATTTTCTAAGATTTCTGCTAATGTACTGATTTGTGAAAAAGGGGACCTACAGATATTAATAAAACCCCTTTGAGACCAAAATGAACTTTAAAAAAATAAAAATATAAATATGGCCTAGCAAAAGGATTTTTAAATATCTATCTTCATTTTTTCCAGCACCCGATTAAGAATAAGTATAATCATCAAGGTATGGTTTTTAAACTATATTTAGTTAAAATAAATCTGACTTCTAAGCTACAAAATAATAGTAACTCCAGTCTTTTATGCCAAGTTTTCCTCACATATCACACCAAAAGTAAGACTCCCTGTTTAAAATAGAAGTTGACTGCTTATCACAAAGCCTGAAACAGAAAAGTAAGCCAAAGTTAAGGCAAAACTAGAAGCTCTGAAGAGAACAAAAGCCTGCTGTGAGGTTCTCCCCCTTTTGTTGTCTTTAAATTCATACCAAGAAAAGGGACAAAATGTTTTTAAGGATTGCAAGAGAAAGAAAAATGCATATACCTCACTGCTCTACAGAGAAACACGAAAAGTGCTCTGTTCAGGTTTTGCAGGTGGTTTGTAAATTCTTTTCCAAATTGATTCTAAAGCAAGAGAGAATGCTGAAGATTTTAAAAGGCAATGAGGCAATTTCGCAGTCCCCAGAGAATACAGACACATAGAAGCATCCATGAGAAAGGAAACAAAAATGCACTTTGGATCCTACCACAGCCGAGGTGTGCGTGCGGACCGGCCTCTTACCAAACGCACGTGCCTCAGCAGTCATTACCTTTGCTCTTGCTCACACACTGATTGAATAACCAAGAAGTAAGAATCTTAGACTGCATGTAGGTAACTTATTATGTAGCATAAGTTAGGTACAAAGGTAACAATTTCCTGACTGTGGTATGGTAGGAGAAAGAATTGTATGCCTCACTGTTTTCTAGCCAAAATGCATTTCTGAAGCAGGAAATCAAAAACACATCACAAACCTTACAACTAGACTAAACACATTAAATCTGCTGATATTAGTAACTGTCACGAGGCAGCCAGGCCCAGGGAACAGCAGCCACTGACAGCTAACCGCTCCCTACCTCTAAACACACTTCTCTCAGATACCCTGAAAAGTGAACAAATATTCCATTGTTGCTGCAGTTTATTAAATGGTCCCTTGGAATTCCCTGCAGACACTGCTTAAACAAAAATAACGAATGGGACACCCATTTGATGCACAACACAGATCTGAGCTGAGAAGAAAAATAAAAGGTTTCAAGTGACATAGGCCAGAACATGTCTGAGCCCCCCCCCCAAATAAATCACTACAATGTCCATTCTTTAAGCTTCCTTTGTGTCCATGTCCTTCAAAATACATTGGATTAACTCTTCACTCATTGTACCTTAATTTCACCTTTTAATAGCAAAACAATATCACTTTAAAGCTCTGAGGCTCTAAAAAACTCTGGATTCTGTGTCAGATGGACTTTGGCTTACTTCCGTGCCTGCTAACCGTGGAGGCTTCCAGAGGTTTTATATCTGGCTTTCAAATATAAGGCTTTATTTTTTTTCTGTCAATTTCATTCAAAAGGCAGATGTCTTTCTTGCACCAGTTAACTATTTGCAGATCTATAGCTGATCCATTTATTCCCATGGCCAGACTTGCTCCTTTGAAGTGGACTCCTTTGTTTGTGGTGGTGTCTTTCCCACTGCCCACCAACCCCGGCCCATTTTTCTATCCGGTACCAGACTTAGGAAATGGTGGGAACTTGTCTAATAAGGGAACACACTGTGTTCTCAGGCAGGTTTCTCTGGTACCCCCCTTTCTCCAGAAACCACCACCTAGAAAAATGCCACATGGAGCTGAAATATTATAAAGATGATTATCCCCTGAAAAACCTTAAGAAGTTACGACTAAGAGGCATATACCTCGTATGCTACACGCTTCACACAGTACATTCGCCCTTCCTTTGTTTCCTTTCTCGCCTCAACCCACCACCGCCCAGCCCTCTGTTTTCATTGATCATGAAGATTGATAAAGTAACTGATATTAAGGAAATATACATGAATAAGTTTTTGACATAAAATTGATGATGTTTGATCATTGCCATCAGTTTTACAGGAATTGTAGTTTCAAGATGAAAAGATACTATGATTTTAATCTGAAATAAAATTTCAAAAGTGAGTCAGAAGGAAAAAAAACACACAACAGAAAACCTTCCAGTAAAATGTTTTATTTCCATTTGTTTCCAGGGCCTTGCTGATGTGAGGGCCAAGAGGAGGCTAATACATCTCACTTTAGCAGCACTAATTGTTTGCATTATCACAATAATCAAAGGCAGCCATATTAATCTCTCTGGTTATTAACTTGATTTTTACACATTAAGATTTAGATTTAATCCCCTGGGACCATCTATTAATGCTTTTAAAGTTGAAGGGTTTCAACAGTTTCAAGTTCTTTCCCTTCTTTTAGCTGCAGGCAGTAAAATTTGAACGTGTGTGGAGTTTTGTATTTGGCATTCCTGGGGGATTTTCAGACACAGTGCTGTCAAGGACCATGAATCACGTTAATACATAGCAACCTCTACAGCTATTAAAATGTCTGCAATACTGTGATTATTTTAAAATGGAAAAACTAATATCACATGTGTTACTTAAAGATCAACTATTCTTTTAGTGTCACGGGGAGAACGCATTTGAAAAAAAATGTTTTGCATGCAGCCAAAATGTGAAATGCCTTATCTACTGAGAAAGAACTTTCAGCCCCTTTTACAAAATACATCCTTACTGAGATCCAGGTCAACAGAGCATAAAAATGGCCAAAAATCCAAGATCAATGAGCATGAGAAGCTGTTTTATTTCTGTTTGAGCAAGTTGTAGAGACAGTGACCCGCTGAACAGTCCCCAGTTTTATGCTTTCATCGTCACAGGATGATGACATCCAAGCAGAAGATGGAGCCTGGCCCATGCAGATGAGCTGTCGGTGTGGGCTCACACTGCAACTTGCCCTCCATCGCCTTAGGGGTCAGTCTAGGAATTCATTACAATTATCATATAGGCAGGGGTATAGGTAAACATTATTCCGGAAATTATATACAGCATTTGTATCCTAAGACATAGAACACAAGAAAAATAAGAGTATATATTTTTTCCATTGCTTAATAGGAACTAAATTATCTTAGCAGCCTGGTTTCCATGTTGATTTTTTAAAGATATTTATTAATTTTTAGGGAAAGGGTAAGGGAGAGGGACAGAGAGGGAGAGAAACATCAATGTGCGAGAGAAACATGGATTGGCAATATTGGTTACCTGTCTCACACTCCCAAACTGGGACATGGCCTGCAACCCAGGTATGTACCCTGACTGGGAATCGAACTAGCAACCTTTTGCTTCACAGACCGGAGGTCAATTTACTGAGCCACATGAACCAGCATGTCCATGTTGAATTTAGACGAGATCAGGCATGTTCAGGGTGGTATGGCCGTAGACTCCATGTTGAGTTTAAAATCAAGGATACAATGTGTGCTTGTCACAGGTATCTCATTCATTCAACAAGTCATATCAGAGCCAGGAATAATCTACTCCATAAATAATATTTTCTGAGATTTGCATTTTTCTAAAATGTCCTTCTCAATTAAAAAACATATTATATTGTGTTATTATGTATATTTCTTATTAGTAAGGATATTTTATAATGTGTTATTTTCATCTGAGAATAAAAAAATAAAAAATCAGATTTTGTATTTGAACATAACAACATTAAGTGACATGTCGCATATGGCGATTTTCACTTGAAAAGGAAGGAAAGTTAAGGAATTTCAAGTGATCCAAATTCTGTGGTATGTGGCCCTTTTTGATATTCCCTCGTAGCATTTGGCACACTCTGAAACATACGGTCAGGGGTCAGGAACACTTTCATTTCTCTTTATGGGGCAAAGTCTTGCCACACTTCCTATTTGCTTTCACAGGACTAATGGCACTGGCGTATATTAATTGTTCAACGGACAACAAGTGCTAAATCATTTCTAACCTTTTTAACCTAAAGAGCAGTACAAATGCTGCTTGTCTGGAGCTGAAGTTAGGCTGGAAGGCACCAGAGTAACTGACTTCTAGAGTTCCTGGAAAACCTACTTCTAGGCATGACTAATACCTAACTGGGTGTAACGTGTATGGCACTTACCATGTAGCCCAAATCCTACTTCTAATCTGTCCCTTAGAAATGACCCCACTAGTATAACGTTTAGGAAAGTCAATTCCCTAGAAACTTCCTGAGTCCTTTTTGAATCTTAGAACAATATTGACAGTAGGGATAAGCAAGGATCAAGGATGTTCCTCTTTGTTTCATCAACTACCTTGAGACAAATACACATAGAATTCTACCCCAGTGAAAATGTAACCACCTTCCTAATAGTTAAGGGTCATTTCTGGCTGTGATAGATCTGGAATATTCCATCAGAGTATACTCCACTGCTTGTAGGGAGGGTTCAGAAGAGGCCAGAGCAGAAAATTTTGTATGAACCTGACAAAGGCAAGAGGAACCTATCACTTGCTGAGCCACATTCATGTCATTCCATGGACATGACCTCAGGTGTCCTCACCCTAACTCTATGGGGCTATACATCTTTGCAGATAAAAAAAGACTGAAGAGGTTCAACAACTTGCCCAAAGTCACACAACTTGTAGACAATCAAATGGAGATTTAGCTGTAGATCTGTCCCTTTACAGACTTATTTTTTTCCTAGTAAATCATGCTGCCCCCAATCTGGGGTTGAGGTCCTTAGCAAGTATAACATTCAACTATGGGGCCTTTCACTCTTTGGACAGACAGCTGAAGACTGGAACTGCAACAAGCTTGGGCATTAGACTGGCAGGACTTTTCGAGTCGAAAGAGGCTTTGGTCTAGAGTACAGCACTAACCCTGATTGCATGACCCTATGCAAGTTAATAATAATAATAGTAATAGAACGTGGAGGAGGAGCAGGGACATGATGCCAGGTAAGGGCTAGAAGAGCTAATGTCACGGCAATACTTTGAGGTACATTTTGTCTTCTCAATGGTCAGATAAAGAAATGAAAGTACAGAAAGATAAAAAACTTACATGCATTTCTTAGCTTTCCTTCTAGAGAAACTAATAAAGTCTTCTGTCCCAAGTCTTGGCTTCTCTGACTTCCCATAGATTTTGAATATTTAGAGTCTCCACACCTTTAAGATGGATTCATGGGGTTGTTATGAATAGTGAGATGACACTATGAAAATGTCCCAGTGTCATTCTAGATGAATCGTAGGTGATCAAGAAACATTTGTTTTTTCATTCTTCCCACCTAAGAAAATGAAAGTGTGCATTCCTTAAACACTCCATTAACTCCTTGCCATGACTACAGGTGTTCTTTCTACTTCTGCTTCTTCATTGAACTTCTGGTCTATCTTCAAGCCTCCTGTAAAATCAACTGTCTCCTCCTCACACCAGGCATGTGACATTTTACAGATATTTCTATTAGATATTGTCTCCTACATGACATTGGGCTATTCTAAAGTAGGGAAGATACCTATTTCTACTTTCTTCCAGCACTTACTACTCTTCTCGAAACTAAGTAGTCACATCAAATACTGGGAAAACGACTATTCTCCTTTATACAATAAAGGTTTATTGAGTACACATGCCACAGCACCCGCGTACTAAGTCCAAACAGTGACTGACCAAAGACTCCAGGGAATTTCCGGACGTATTTCAGACATACACTCTCATAAAGATGAGGCTGTTTAATCCACTTCACTCTGCCTCCCAGTAAAGCCTGACCTCTCACACTTTGCTAATCACATCTTAGGTTGGGCTGTGAGCCTGGGCCTTGGGTTTGTAGATTCACACATGTGGGTGAAGATAACAATCATTAGCTTAGAGCTTCCCTTGTTCCTATGTCTATAGGTTAAAGTGAATTAACTCATTTGCAGGTGAGGTTTCCTGACCTCATTTTTAGTGGAGGAGTGAAAATAGCCCACCAAATATATAAAATCAGTATCAGCCAATTTCCTTGTTTTGTATTAGTGAAGGTTCTCACAGAGAAAGAGAACCAGTGGAATATATAGATATATAATAAGAGGAGTTTTATTATAGGAATTGGCTTGAGCAGTTATGGAGGCCAAAAGCCTCCATAATCTCCTTTCTGCAACTGGGACAACCAGGAAAGCTAGTGGTATAATTTAATTCAAGTTTGAAAGTCAGGGAATTAGAAGCTCCAACAGCGGGGGACAAAAAAGGTAGACAACACTGCTCAAGAAGAGCTAGGAAGAACTCACAATTCCCTGGCCTTTATGTTCCATTAGGGCCCCCAGTGGATTGGATGATGCCCACATACATTGGTGAAGGTGTATCCCTCTACTTAGTCCACTGAATCAAATGCTAATATCTTCCAGAAACATCTTCACAGGTACACTCAGAAATCATGTTTCAGCTATCTGGGCATCCCTTAGCCAGTCAAGTTGACACATAAAATGAACCATAACACCCTGTTGTAATTTAAATAGAATGATTAATAATGTACCTATCCTCATGGGCTGGAAACTAGGCCTGTGCATGCTCGTAGAGGAGAGCAGGCACACAGGTGATTCCTGAAACTTCAACCAACCTGTCTGTCCCTGGTGCTCAGTCATCACTTAAATACCACGGTGGCTTTCCAGCACACATCTACAGGTGTGATTTCTGAGCCTTTCCCATTCTCTTGAGGAGCCATACCCAACTTGGGAAACAATTTTACCTTCACTAAAAATCAACAAATAAAAACAACCAACCATACTTAAAAATGGCAACCTGGATGAGCTTCCACAATTCTTTTCTCCAACGCTTTCTCTGGCTCAACATTCATCTTTCTTTTTATTTCCTTTTTAGATGAATGAGTCTCACTCCTTCAGGTCCCCTTCTCTGGAGCTGTACTCAGATTCTCTTTCTGCTTTAACTGTCAAAAGTCTCTATCAAGCAATCTTCATTTACTCTTTCCTCACGTTCAATTTTTACACACTCACATAAAATCCTGCTTTCACAGATCACCAAATTACTGATATTATATGAGCTATATAGTAGAATATACATTGGAATTGTAGAAAACTTCTAGCTATGTGACGTGGGCAAATTACTTAGCCTTTGTAAGACTCAGTGTCTCCCTTAAAAGAAGGAATGATATCTTCTCTACTGGATTATTGTGGAGATTAAGTGAGATAACCACATGAAAGTATTATGTACGGCATATAGTAGAAGCTTAACAAATGTTTGCTAAATTCACATTAAAATGGTATACATACTTGGTACACATTTTAGAACACATGAATTTCAAAGATTTCATGACTGTGTGATGAAGGATGTTAAAGAAATCTTATTAAATATTTCTTTGCATGACATATCTTTGTGGGTTTAGAAGAAAAATAATGTCACAAGGTCAATTAATGGCACTTTAAAAATTTGCACAATAAATTTTTCATTTTGCCTTTAAAAATATTTCTAATTCTTCTCAATTGCAGTTTATAGTCAATATAATTTTGTATTAGTTTCAGATGTATAGCACCGTGGTTAGACAATCATATTTTATATGATACTGAATAATTTGCACTTTTTCCCACATAGTATTTTCATCCTCGTTTTTGCCTTCAATATAGTTTGAAAATGGGGAAACAAAGAAACATGTCCCAAGTTAAAGATCAGAAGAAATCTCAAAAAAAGCAGAATGAAACAGAGGCAAACATTTTACCAATCATAGAATTTTTTAAAAATGGTTTATAAGGATGCTCAAGAAACTAAGAACTATAGAGAACTTAGTGAGAATGGTAACAACATAAAAAGAAAACAGAAACCATTAAAAAGTCATAAAGTAAGAATATGGAGGTTCTGGCTGTGATGGAGGCATAGGTAGACATGCTTTGCCTCTTTGCACAACCAAAGTGAGGATAACAACCAATTTAAAAAGAAAGAATAAGCAGAACTGACACAAAATCATTTGCATGGAAGTCCAACAACCAAGGAGTGAAAGAAACATTCATCCAGATGGGTAGGAGGGGGGGAGAGGACGTGCTGCGAGGCATGGTGGCCTGTTAGAGGTCCCACATTCGCACAGATAAGCCGGAAGGAGCAACAGGGGAACAAGATAGATCNGGCATAGGTAGACATGCTTTGCCTCTTTGCACAACCAAAGTGAGGATAACAACCAATTTAAAAAGAAAGAATAACCAGAACTGACACAAAATCATTTGCATGGAAGTCCAACAACCAAGGAGTGAAAGAAACATTCATCCAGATGGGTAGGAGGGGGGGAGAGGATGTGCTGCAAGGCATGGTGGCCTGTTAGAGGTCCCACATTCGCACAGATAAGCCGGAAGGAGCAACAGGGGAACAAGATAGATCATGGAACTCAGGGTTTCAGTGTGGGAAAGGAAAGACTCAGAGCCCCTGCCTATAAAAAATCTGTGAGGGTTGTGGTGGGGAAAATCTCCAGTTTCACATGAGTCTGTTGGAGAAGCCCACAGGGTATTAAGACACACAAATCCACCCATCTGCAAATCAGCACCTGAAAGGGCACCATCTGCTTGTGGGAAGCAAGGGAAGTGACAGAAAGTGGTACGAGAGCGGAACAAGCAGCTCTCTGACCCCCTTGCCCACAGACAGTTCCACGATGCAGCAAAGAGTGTTGCTCTGTCCTGGAAGATACCTAAGGGTCAGACCCTTGCAACTTAACAGGAACATTGAGACAAAGAAACCTGGCCCAAATGAGAGAACATAACAAAACTCCAGAAAAAACACTAATCAGTGAGGAGATGGATGACCTATCTGATGCAGACTTCAAAACACTGGTAATCAGGATGCATAGAGAATTGATTGAGCTCGGTCACAAAATGAAAGAAAAAATGAAGACTAATCAAAGTAAAATAAAGGAAAATGTACAGGGAACCAACAGTGAAGAAAACAAGGACTCAAATCAATGATTTGGAACAAAAGTAAGGAATAAACATCCAGCTAGAAGAAAATGAAGAAGCAAGAATTCAAAACAATGAGGAGAGGCTTAGGAACCTCTGGGAAACTTCAAACACTCCAACATCCAAATCATAGAGGTACCAGAACAAGAGGAAGAGCAAGAAATTGAAAACTTATTTGAAAAAATAATGAAGGCAAACTTTCTCAATCTGGCAAAGGAAATAGACTTCTAGGAAGTCCAGGAAGCCCAGAGTCTCAAAGAAATCTGACCCAAGAAGGAACACACCAAGACACATCATCACTAAGTTACACCAAGATTAAAGGTAAGGAGAGAATATTAAAAGCAGCAAGAGGAAAGGAGACAACTACCTACAAAGGAGTTCCCATAAGACTATCAGCTGATTTCTCAAAGGAAACCTTACAGGCAAGAAGGGGCTGGAAAGAAGTATTTGAAGTCATGAAAGGCAAGTACCTATATCCAAGATTACTTGTTCTAGAAAAATTATTATTTAGAATCGAAGTGTAGATAAAGTGCTTCCCAGATAAGGTCAAGTTAAAGTAGTTCATCATCACCAAGCTTTTATTATATAAAATATTAAAGGGACTGAGTTATTAAAGAAATAGATCAGAAATTGTAAACAGTAAAATGACAACAAACGCACAAACTATCAAAAACTGAACTTAAAAAACAAAAACAAAAATGAACTAAGCAAACAACTACAACAGGAATACTGGGCACAATATAGACAGGGGGAGGTTAAGAACAGTATAGGAAATGGAGAAGCCAAAGAACTTATATGTACAACCCATGGACATGAACTAAGATGGGGGGGGATGCTGGAGGGTGAGGGGTGCAGAGGGGAGGGGGATAAATGGGAGAAAAAGATTAAGACAACTGTAATAGCATAATCAATAAAATATACTTAAAAATGAAGAATATAATATCTAAAATGAAGACTACACTAGAAGGAATAAACGGGATGGATAAAGCAGAAGATCAAATCAGCAATTTGAAAGACAGAAGAGGGAAAAAACACGTAATCAGAGCAGCAAAAAGGAAAAAGAATATTTAAAAAATTTAGGATCATTAAGGTAACATTTGGGACAATATGAATGAAACCACCGTCTACACCACAGGGGTAGCAGAAGGAAAAGGTAGCAGCAAAGGATAGAAGACCTATTTGAAGAAATAATGACCGAAAACTTCCTGAGCCAGGTGAAGGGAAATGACACAGTCCAGGAATTGCAGAGGCCCAAAGAGGATGAACCAAAAGAGGCCCACATCAAGACACATCATAATAAAAATGGCTAAGCTCAAGACAAAGAGTGAATCTTAAAAGCTGCAAGAAAATGAGAGTTAATTATTTATAAGGGAACTTCCATTAGACCTTCGTCGCCCGGTTTCTCAACAGAAACACTTCAGGCCAGAAGGGATTGGGAAGAAATGTTAAAAGTGGCGAAAAGCAAGGACCTACAACCAAGGCTACTTTTCTCAGCAGAGCTATCACTTAAAATTGAAAGAAAGCGAAAGGAGAAAGGAAAGTGCAAGGAGTCCCCCATGTCACTACCAGGAGTCTAGCAGAGGGGCGCTGCCCCGCTGCACCTTCCTGGGGCCAGCTCCACATCCTTGGACTCATTCCAACAGCCTATTAAAACATGGTGGTTCATTATCACATTCTAGGCCTCCAGAGACATGTGTCTGCCGAGAATTTTAAAAAGGCATATGGGAATCTGGCCTTGAAGTGGCATCCAGATAGAAATCCTGAGAACAAAGAAGTGGAGAGGAAATTGAAACAAGTAGCAAAGGCATTTGAGGTGCTGTCAGATGCTAAAAAAATGAGACATTTATGAGAAACACAGCAAAGAATAATCAAATGATGGAGGTGGAGATAGAAGTCATTTTGGCAGCCAGTCTAGTGACTTTGGCTTCACATTCTGGAATCCAGAGGACACGTTCAGGCAATTTTTTGGTGAAAGGAACCGGTTTTCATTCGATTTCTTTGAAGACCCCTCAGATGACTTCTGTAGGACCCAGAGGGACCCCTGTGGGAGCAGAAGCCATGGCACTGGCTGCTTCTTCTCTGCCTGCAGCGGATCTCCATCTTTCAGAGGAGGATTTCTTCTTCTGATGCAGGATATACTTCCTTCAGGCCATTGTATCATGGGGGCCTCACTTCATTCCCTCCATGATACTTGGTGGTAGTGGGATGGGCAACTTTAAATCCACATCAACTTCTACCAAAATAGTTAATGGCAGAAAAATCATTACAAAGAGAATTGTCAAGAATGGTCAAAAAAGAGTAGAAGTTAAGGAAGACTACCAGTTAAAGTCCTGAACAATAAATGATAAGCGGCAGCTGGTGCTCTTGGATGCCGTGTAATTCAACATACTGATGTAACAGAACTGTTAACTGTAACAAACATCATTTGAGCATTAACAGGAACATTTATTTTTTTAAGTTTTCAAAGGAACTCAAATTTCAGTAGAACTGTGCCTAATCTAATGTATTTATACATAGCTCATCAGAACCTGTTTGTCATAGACTTTTGGGTTTATTGTTGGGACCATATGATGGGACGATATTTTTGTCTTTAAAATTATTGTAAATCTCTATATGCACTTTGCTTTTTATTAAACACAATCCAAGGTGGCCATGACTTCTGTACACTAACACCAGTAAGAACCTGCCTTCCACCGGGTTTGAAACATGAGCCAAGCAGTGTTGGCCTGCTGTGAAGTTGACATGGCCATGACGAATCTTCCACAAAAGTAACTGCAATTCTTTGCAGTATTTAGCAGTGAAAGATATTAATGCATCCATGGTACTGCATTTCTGGTTTAATATAAATTGAGGGTGTTTTCTAGTTGTATATGAATGCTAGAAACTTAGTAGGTTTTGACAACTCTTTGAATATGTAATGTTAGGCTTATGTTTAAAAAGTAAAGCTGGTAAAGTGAGTCTTTGCTCTTTGCTTAAAAAAAAATAGAAAATGTGGTCAATTCAGTGCATTCTTTCCCAAGTGGGGTTTGCAAACAAAAATAAATAACTGAATGGATAAATAAAAATAAAATTGAAAGAGAAATATAGAGCTTTTCAGACAAGGAAAATACTAAAAGAGTTTGCTACCACCAAACTAGTATTACAAGAAAAGTTAAAGGTCTTATTTAAAAAGAAGTAGAAGAAAAAAAACAGAGACGCAGAGTTAAAAGAACAAAATGTCAATGAATATGTACCAATAAATAATCACTTTAAATGTAAATGGCTTAAACAATCCAAGCAAAAGACAGAGGGGAGCTGAATGGACAAGAAAATAAACCCATATGTATGTTGCTTTTACAAGACACCCAACTGAGAATGAAAGATACACAGACTAAAAGAAAAAGGATGGAAAATGATATTTCATACAAATAAAAATGGGACAAAACTTAGAGTAGCAATACTTACTTCTGACAAAATAGACTTTAAAAACAAAGGTTATAGTAAGAGACAAAGAAGGACACTACATAGAGATAAAGGGAACAATCCAACTAGATAAAATGACCTTTGTAAACATTTATGTATCTAACAAAAGAGCACCTAAATATATCAAGCAAATCTTGATGGACATAAAGGGAGAGATTGACAGTAATACAGTCAGAGTAGGAGACTTTAACACCCCATTGATATCAATGGGTAGATCTTCCACACCGAAAATCAACAAGGAAATGGTGGTTCTAAATGACACTAGATCAGACTAATTTAATGGCTGTCTTCTGAGCATTTCACCCCACAGTAGTAGAATATACATTCTTTTCAATTGCACATGGTACGTTTTCTAGGATAGACCAAATGTTAGGACACAGAACAATTCTCAATATATTTAAGAAGACTGAAATCATCTCAGGCATCTTCTCTGACAACACTATCAAACTAGAAATCAATCACAGAAAAATCCTCCTAGAAAACACACAAAGATGTGGAGGTTAAATAACATGTTACCAAACAATGAATGGCTTGACAATGAGTTCAAGGAAGAAATTGAAATATACCTTGAAACAAATGAAAATGAACACACAACAAGGTAAAGACTATGGGACACAGTGAAAGCTGTCTTAAAAGGAAAATTCACAGCATTACAGGCCTACCTCAAGAAACAAGAAATATCTCAAATAAGCAATCTATATTTACACATAAAGTAACTAGAAAAAGGACAACGAACAAAGCCCAAAGCAAGGAGAATGGAGAAAATAATTGACATCAGAACAGAGAAAAAGGAAATAGAATATAAAAAATACAAAAAAGAAAAAAAAAAACGCAATGAAACCAAGAGCTGGTTCTTTGAAATAATAAACAAGATCAACAAACCTGTAACCAGACTCACGAAGAAAAAAAGAGAGACAACCCAAATAAATAAAATCAGAAATGAAAGAGGAGAAATAACAACTGACTTCACAGAAACACAAGGATTATAAGAAAATGAACAACATGAACAACTACATGCCAACAGATTGGACAATCTGGATGAAATGATATATTTCTAGAAACATACAGTCTTCTAAAACTGAATCAAAAAGAATCAGAGGATCTGAATAGGCAGATTGCAACTAGTGAAATTGAATCAGTAACCCAAAAACTCCCAACAAAAGACCTGGACTGAATGACTTTACAGGAAAATTTTATCAAACATTCAAAGAACACCTATCTTTCTCAAACTATTCCAAAAAGTTAAAGAAGAGGAATGATTCCCAAGCTCATTTAATGAGGTTAGCCATTATATCCTAATTCTAAAACCAGACAAAGACACCACAAAGAAAGCAAATTATAGACCCAAATCCTCAATTAACATAGATGCTAAATCAACAAAATATTACTAAACTGGATCTATAAATACAGTAAAATGATCATACACCATGATAAGTGGAATTTATTGCTGGGATAAAGGTAAGTAGAATATGTGCAAATCAATAAATGTGATATATTGCATAAACACAGTAAAGGATAAAAATCACAAGATCATATGAATAGGTACAGAAAAACCATTCGATAAAATCCATCATTCATTTATGATAAAAACTCTTAGCCAAGTGGGAATAGAGAAAAAATACTCAATGTGATAAAGACCACATATGACAAACCCATAGCCACATCATACTCAATTGCCAAAAACTAGAAGTGTTTCCCCTAAGACTGGGAACAAGGCAGGGATGTCCACTTTCACCGCTCTTATTTAACATAGTACTGGAAGTCCTAGCTACACCAATCAGACAAGAAGAAGAAATAAAAGGCATCCAGATTGGAAAAAAGAAGAAGGCATAGGTGGAAACACTGTGCCTTCTCCCACGACCAAGTTTCAATACAACAAAGGTTTAGTAAACCAAAGGTTTAGACGCAGCCAAAGAACAGAAAATTGAACTATACGGAAGTCAAACAACAACAAACTGTTCAACCAGGACCGGTAAGAGGGGCGAAGCCAGCAGCGGAGCAGGGTCAGGCAGGAAAGATCCCCCCAACCCAGGCACACAGGCAGCTGGGGTAGCAGCACAGACCCAGTGAAAGTGCGGGGCAGGCTGACCACGGTCACACATTTGGTGCAGATAAACCAGCAGAGGAGTGAGCAGTGAGATGGACTGTGCAGGCCCCAGCGGGCAGACCCAGTGAGTGCGCAAGGTGGTGGGCTGACCGCAGTCGCTCTTTCGCACACAGTGGGACTGACCATGCAGCCCCAGCGGCAGGAGGAGGCAGAGGGGACCGCCATTGCTTCCCTTTGACTCTGCCCCCACATACAGCGTCACAACCCAGTGACTGAGTTGCCCTGCCCTGGTGAACACCTAGGGCTCCACTCCTCATAGGTAACACGCACAAACAGTCCAAAATATGGCTCAAGAAGAACTCAAAGCCCCAAAGCTGATAACTCTAAGCAAAAAAGAAATAGCGAACCTCTTGGATGCACAGTTCAAAACACTGGTGATCAGGATGCTCACAGAATTGGTTGATTATAGTCACAAATTAGAGGAACAAATGAAGGCTAAACTAATTGAAATGAAGGGAAATGCACAGGAAACCAATAGTGATGGGAAGGAAACTAGGACTCAAATCAATGGAGTGGACCAGAAGGAAGAACGAAACATCCAACCAGAAAAGAATGAAGAAACAAGAATTCAAAAAAAATGAGGAGAGGCTTAGGAACCTCCAGGACTTCTTTAAACGTTCCAACATCCGGATTATAGGGGTACCAGAAGGGGGAAAGAAACAGCCACGAGTGGAAAACTTATTTGAACAAATAATGAAGGAGAACTTCCCCAATCTGGCAAAGGAAATAGACTTCCAGGAAATCCAGGAAGCTCAGAGTCCCAAAGAAGCTGGACCCAAGAAGGAACACACCAAGGCACATCATAATTACATTAGCCAAGATTAAAATGAAGGAGAGAATCCTAGAAGCAGCAAGAGATAAGGGGACAGTCACCTACAAAGGAGTTCCCATCAGACTGTCAGCAGATTTCTCAAAAGAGACCTTACAGACAAGAAGGGGCTGGAAAGAAGTATTCCAAGTCATGAAATCCAAAGACCTACATCCAAGATTGCTCTATCCAGCAAAGCTTTCATTTAGAATGGAAGGGCAGATAAAGTGCTTCTCAGATAAGATCAAATTCAAGGAGTTCATCATCACCAAGCCCTTATTATATGAAATGCTAAAGGGACTTATATAAGAAAAAGAAGATGAAAAATATGAACAGTGAAAGGACAGCCAACTCACAGTTATTAACAACCATACCTAAAACAAAAGCAAACCAAGAGGACAGCTAGATCAGGAGTGGAACCATAGAAATGAAGAACACATGGAGGGTTAGCAACAGGAGAGAGGGAGGAAGAGAAGGGGGGAGAAGGTACAGAAAATAGCATAGACAGTAGGTAGAAAATAGATGGGGGGAGGGCAAGAATAGTGGGGGAAATATAGAATCTAAAGAAGTTGAGACACATGGTCATAAACTAAAGGGGAGAATAGTGGGGGAGGGGTGTGCAGGGAGGAGGGGAATGAAGGGAGGAATAGAACAACTGTAATGGTACAATCAATAAAATATATTTAAAAAATAAAAAATAAAAGTCTTCAAAAAACAAAGAAGTATAATTTCTTTATTTGCAGATGACACTGAATATAAAGAACCCTAAAGATTCCACCAAAAAACTACTAAAACTGATCAACGAATTCAGTAAAGTTACAGAATAAAAAAAATCCAGAAATCAGGGAGAGAGAGAAACATTGATGTGAAAAAGAAACATTTACTGGTTGCCTCCCATGTACACCCTGACTGGTGATTGAACCCACAACCTATGTATGTGCTCTGATCAAGAATGGAGCTCTCAGTGTTTTGGTGTATGGGAAGATGCCCTAACCAACGGAGCCACACAGGTCAGAACCAGAAATCAGTTGCATTTTTATATACCAATAATAAACTATCAAAAAGGAAAACTAAAAAAACAGTTTCATTTACAATTGCATCAAAAAATTTAAATACCTAGGAGTAAATTTAACCAAGGATGTAAAAGACCTGCACTCAGAAAATTGTAAAACACAGAAGAAAGGATTTGAAGATGATACAAATAATTGGAAGCTGATACTGTGTTCATGGACTGGAAGAATTAACACTATTAAAATGTCCATTCTACCTAAAGTAATCTATAGATTCAATGCAATTCCTGTCAAGATACCAATGGTGTATTTCACAGAACAAAAACAAATATTTCAAATATTTATATGGAACCACAAAAAACCCTGAATAGCCACAGTAATCTTGAGAAAGAAGAACAAACTTAGAGGAATCACACTATCTGATATGAAACTATACAACAAGTCCATTGTAATCAAAACAGCATGGTACTTGCATAAAGACTGACATATAGATCAATGGGACAGAACAGAGAGCTCAGAGAAAAACTCATGCCATTACTGTAAACTAATATTTGACAAAAGAGGCAAGAACATACAATGGAGTAAAGATAGTCAATTTAATAAATGATATTGAAAAATTGGATATGTGAAAAAAAAATTGAAACTAGACCACCTTAAACCATACACAAGAATAAACTCAAAATGGATTAAACACTTACACATTAGACTCAAAACTATAAAGATCCTACAAGAAAAAATAGGCAATAAAATCTCAGATATTTCTCATAGCAATATTTTTTCCGATATATCTCCTAGGCAAGGGGAAAAAATAAAAAATAAACAAATGGGACTGTATCAAACAAAAATGTTTTTACACAGCAAAGAAAACCATGAATGAAATGCAAAGACAACCCACTAAATGGAAAAACATATCCACCAATGATACATCCAATATGGAGTTAATATCAAAAATTCGTAAAGAACTTATAAAACTTGACACCCCCCAAAAATCTAATTAAAAATGGACAAAGAACCTGAATGGACACTTCCCCAAAGAGGACATACAGATGGCCAATAGACATATGAAAAGGTGCTCAATGTCACTAATCATCAGAGAAATGCAAATTAAAACCACAATGGGAAATCACCTCACACCTGTCAAAATGGCTATCATCAATAAAACAACAGACAGCAAGTGTTGGCAAGGATGTAGAAAAAGGAAACCCTGGTGTGCTGTTGGTAGGAATGCAGATTGGTGAAGACACTCTGGAAAGCAGTTTGGAGTTACCACAAAAAATTAGAAATGGAAATGCTTTATGACACAGAAACTCCATTTCTGGAAATATATTTGAAAACCCCCAAAACTAATTTGAAAGAATGTATGCACCCCTATGTTCATTGTGGAGGTATTTACAATAGCCAAGATGTGGAAGCAGCCCAAGTTACCCTCAGTAGATGAGTGGATAAAAAAGCAGTAATATATTTGCACGATGGAATACTACTTGGTTGCAAAGAAAAAAGAAATGAATGTTACCTTTGGCACAGTATGGAAAAACCTGGAGAGTATTATGCTTTGTGAAACAATCTAGTCTAGAGAAAGAGAAATACCATAATATTTCACTTACATGTTGTAGCTAATAAACAAAATACACTAATAAACAAAATGGAAACAGACTCAATCATGTGCAAAACAGACTGACAGCTGTCAGAGAGGAGGGAGTCAGGGGGGATGGGTGAAAACGGTAAAGAAATGCAACCAGGAAAACCCTGCAAACAAACAAACAAAACAACAACAACAACTCCCATAGATTGACAACAGTGTGGTGAACACCAGAGAGAAAGGGGAGTTGGGGAAAGTAGAATTAGCTCAAAGGGAGATAGATGATGATGGAAGCAGACTTCACTTGGGGTTGTGAACACACAGTACAATGTACTGGTGATGTATTATAAAATTTTACCCCTGAAACATATCAAATTTTATTAACCAATGTCACCCCAATAAATTTAATTTTAAAAATGAGCAGAAACAAGCAAAAAGACATTTATTGTTTAGTACTGTTTTTTTTTCAATGAACTGATACCAAATGAAATAGATTACAACAAAAGAGATTTAGGGTATATAGAAGAATAATCTCTTCAACCTTTTTATCTCCATCGGTCTGGCTTCCATCTTCATGAGTCTACAATGAAAAGTGCCTTCGTTGTTGTTGTTCTTCCCTAAGGGAAAGAAACCTGGAGATCTTTGAGAACGTTCATCTTCTCAGACTCTGTGTTGCATTTAGTGTGCTAATTGCCCCCTACTGAAAATGAGTGACAGGATATTATTTTTGAAAGAGTAGCCCTTGTTTTGCTTTCCTTCAAATTTCCCATTTTTCCTCCCCAGGTTGCTCTCACACCCCTGTCCAGCAGGTTACTGGTCTGGGTTCACGATCTAAAGAGGAGGACTCTGACAGTGTATAAAGCCAAAAGAAGCCTGTGAGTCTCTGTTTTTTTAAAAGTTGTTTATTATTATTATTATTATTATTATGAGAGTCTAAACTCAGACTCTCAGAATAATTTAGGGGTTTGGGACAGAGAGAAAGCACCAGATTCAGAGAAACACGTATTTTCCCTTGGGTTAGACAAAGACTCCCTCAGTCTGATGTAAAGAGGAAAGCTGGAGGGGGTAGGGGAGAGGAGAGAATTCAGTGAATGACATGGATAGGGGTTTGGCAAGTGTGGGGGCCATGAAAGCAGAGAAACTCTGCACTCTCCTTCCTGGTGAGCCCCCATCTTTTTACACACAGTAATACCTGGGGGAGGGAGTGGCCATCGCCACCCCCAAGTTGGTGGAGGCATAAGGAGCACTGGATAGATACCTGTGCTCTTCCATTAAGCAAGAAATCCATGCTAGAAGCTTTCCAGGTGGAAAAGGAGCTGCAAGCAATAATGGGGATGTCACAGCAATGACCACTTGGTGCCATAGTCACCTAATCAAATAAAAAAGAGGACAGATCTCTTGGGGAAAACATGAGTCCAGTTACATAAGCCCCTTAGAGCTTAGCAAACTCTAAAAAGGAGATGGGAATCCCAAGTTAGGCAAAATTAAGTTTCTGTCTCATCTTGCAGTAGCGCTGAACTCCTGGAAGTTAACTTGAACCATATAATAATAAAATTACACCTCTTTTCCGACTTGTTAGTGGATTACAGTTAACATTTAGCATATGTTGTCTTCTAGTACTTTGTGTTTGGGCTACTCTGCATTCACTATGTGAGCCCCAAAGCCCTCCATTAATGTTCAGACTCATATTAAAGGTTCAAGATTATTTTTTGATAGAAAATTTCTACAGCGCTTCTATTTGGGTTCTAGAAGGATTTTCCCAAGTCTTTCCAGCTTCCTCCAGTCCTCACCCCATCTCTGCCCACTGCTCTCACTTGATGCTCCGTGTTTCAGGAACGGGGCACGCCTGCTACTGTTCTAAGCACCGAGAATGCAGCCACCCACAGGGCCGCTGTGCGCTCCAGAGAGCAGGGTCTAATGAGGGAGACCAAGACTGAAAAAGATAATCGCACAAACATTACACACTACAATGATATCCACTATAAGGTACAACGAAAGCATATTGACCAGGAGAACTTAACTTGACTGAGTAATAATCCACATAGGGACTATGGACGGAGAACAGTTGGAGCACCAATGGACTAACTACACTGTACTAAGAGATGACCACATAAAGTAGATGTTGGCTGTAGCCCACTGACAAATTGTGAAAGAGATGTCATTTTATTCATGTGTAATTCAGAATGTTCTCTAAAGAGGTAACATTTAAGGTGAAATACAAAGAATGAGTCGAAGTAAGGCAGGCTACGGCAGAGTAGGTGTGGGGGCGGGGTTGGGAGGAAAAGGTTAGTGTTTGAGGCACAGAGAATACTATGAGCAAAGGTCAAGGTCCTAGGGGTCAAAGAACCACGGCATCCCACTTACCTGGAGGAGGCCAGTGTGTCCAGAATGTACGAAGGTAGCATGGAATGACCCTGGAGCGACAAGCAGGGGCCAGACCACACTGCTGCACACAGGCCACATAAAAACAGCAAACTTCAGTGCTAGGAAGAGAAGAAAATCATCAAAGAATTCTATGTAGGGCAGCGCCATGAGCAGACTTGAAACTGAAAACGAGCACAACTGTAGTGAGATATCATTTTCATCTAATCTACTGAGAAAAATTAAACAATAAGACAATGTCCAGGGCTGGTGAGGATGTGGCAAATAAATGCCATCCCACACTGCTGGACTGAGTGTAAAGTAATGTCTCTTTGAAGAGCAATTTAAATATACATATACATATGTATATAATTTAAGTAACCAGTTTCACCATAAGAAATTTAAACTATGTTCTCTCCCTCTCTCCTTCCCCTCTAAAGATAAATAAATAAATAAATAAAATCTTTAAAAAATTTTTTAAAACATTTTATCGTATTTATTTATAGAGAGAGGGAAAAGGAAGGGGAAAGAGGAAGAGAAAGAGAGAAACATTGATTGGATGCCCCTAACTGGGGACCTGGTCCACAACCCAGGCAGGTGCCCTGAACGGGAATAGGGCCAGTGACCTTTTGATTCACAGGCCAGCAGAGTTCAGTTCACTGAGCCACACCAGCCAAGACATATTTTATTATTCTTTAAAACATTGTATTAGTGATCACTATTTGGAATTGAAGTTATCTTATTTGACATAGCAATTTCAACAAATTGACGTACCAAGGTATTGCTGATTGAGTAAGAATGGAAAGGGGCAGGCAGGAGGCCTGGGCTGGCCAAGTGGGAGGAACCCACTGAGCAGCCCAAACCGGCAGCAGCTATACCTAAAACCACAGCGATGTCTACAAGACGAAGAGAGGGTATGAGCCTGAGATCTAGCTTCTTGCTGCTTCTCTCCTTCCCACTATATAGTTTTCTAAATTTGTTTAGACTCTCAAGAATTTGTGCCACCCCTATTAATGGATTTGAAATGACTTTTGAAAACTAAGAGGCAATAAATACAATCACCTCAAGATAAAAGCAGAAACCAAGACATAAAGGGGGTTGCAAAAACTGCATTTAAAAAAAACTTCATTGGAATAAACTATAGCAATTGAGGACCTATCCTAGCTCTAATGTTCAAGTTTATCCATTTTATTACTGATTCAAATCTCCTTCCAGCCTTCTAAGGGGGAAAGCAAATCCTCAGCCTCTTGCACAGGCAGCATCTTTATCTGCGCTCTTGTTATAAATCCTATTGTTTCAACTGAGCTGTGACTTCCTCCAGCAGGCCTAGAGGGGACAGAACCAGTCATATTGGTGAGAATGGGAAAGAGGTGATCACTTAGTAAGTTATATAAATATCTAATCACTATGTTATATAGCTGAAATTAATATAATATTGTGTCTACTATAATTGGAAAATCCAAAAAAAAATAAATTAGAAAAACAAGGGTCTCCCATAAACTTCCTAATTTCATTACTTAGTCACTAATTATAGTTCTTGTGTTCCAAGTTAGACAAGGAATTAACTGATGGATGTTTCCATGAGAAACTACTGTGTGCAACTGTGGCGTAACAAAAAAAATTACTTAATCTTTAAGATAAACAAACAAACAAACAAACAAATAAATACATGTTGGGAGAATGAGAAGCGAAAAAGGGCTGACCTGGTCCAACAATAGTTTGGTGCAGGCACAGAAAGGAGGCACCACCTTCAAAATTACAGAGCCATTGACATTTTTAGAACCAAGACAAGATTTGCTTTTCTTAACTCTGCATAAAGGAAAACTACAAAGGAAATAACTCTGTCACTGTCACTCTGAATCGTCAGACACAGGAACATTATCTGAATAAGAAGGAGGATGTCTCTAGGTGTCCTGTAAACTGTCCCCCGCGACAACAACCACACTTTATAAGCGAATCAGCAGGAGCCTCAGAGTTTCTTATTTTATCAAGTCACATGATAGAAGAGTGTAGGAGGGGAGGTGGATGCAAAAGAAAGTTGACCAGCAGTCCCTGAGATTTACCTGTAGTTCCACATTCGTGTGACAATCTGCGACCTCGGCAGCCATTTGGGGTCCCGGTTTGTGCCGGACAGCTTCTCCCCGAGTGAGAGGAGCAGGCGTCCCCGCACCAGAGGCCACCTACGGGGAGCCCCTGGGACACAGTGCAATGGGCTTTACTTGAGTAATAAATTGCTATTCAACTCTTATCTACAAGATCGAATGCTTAATCGCTGACCTACACTTGAAACCTCCACTTTCCTCTCTAAGCTCCTAAAAGACTTAACTGTCAGCTAGCTTAAGTGGTGATTTCCTAGCTTTTTAGTATTTTCTTTCCTCTTTGGTAACATGATTTTTTTAATGAGTGCGCTCTCTGGGCAATTAATTATTACCTTGAAGGGTATATTCATATTGTTCCATCAAGATATCTTTAAAATGATCAAACTCCTGACAGACACACTATGCAGCTTTTAAAAATGTCATGTGTGGATTTTTCCAACCCTATTGAATCCGATAATTTTTATTTTGTGATATAAGACATTCTCTCTGTCTTATTTTCTTCTCTCTCCCTCCCTCTCTGTTAAATGTAGAAATCAAGCTCACTGGCTGCTAGTATCCAATGGACCTACACTGCACACAGACTCACCACAGTTCTCAGGGAGAAGAGACCTGCATCTCGGGAAGAAAGGTGCTCCTTGGAGGTGGACCGCCATCCCTGAGTGGGCATTTGGTTTGCAGAGAGAAGGACCCTTCTAGCCCACCTTGTTTGCTTCTACAGAGCTTTTAGAAATCTGACAATCATGCAGCACCTCACTGCAAAACAATGGCACTACCCCAGTTGCCATATTTACACGAGGTAACATAGCTAAATAATACGAAGGTTGACACCTTTAAACTAGCAAAAGCGGCAAATCCCTTGGAAGGCTCCTACTCATCCCTAACTTGGCAGAGCAGACCCTGTCGTGGTTCATGCTGCATAAAGTGCCACGAAGCCTGACATTGGCACTTAGGATTGTATGCAATGACAAGAGTGAGGGGGAGAGTATTAGAGTTGCCTTTATCTCACATAAAATTTGGGGTTGTACGAATATGGAAGAATCAGGAAAGAAGCCTCAACAGCCATCCTATGTTGTGAGAGAAAAGGTGGCGTCCTGCAGGGATTCAGCGGGGGCTAGTTGTGGGCAGAGGTCTCGAGGTCAACTCTGCAGGACATGGCTTACTGATAGTATGATTTCAGGCCAGCAGTCTCACCTCAGATTGTCAGCTCCCTCTACTATCAGTGTCTGGGTGTGGTGGCCAAACTTAAACAGGGATTCAGCATCAGTGAGTGACATGAGTGATGCCTGGCTTTGCCACGCAGTTCCCTCAGCTCCGGATCTTTGTTTGCATAAGTTAATTTGCTTGAGGGAAAGGTGACCTGTGAAGAAGTTTTATTCCTGAAAACAGGATATTGGAAGACTGGGAACTAGAATGAGTTGTTTTCCTCAGTCAAGGTTCCCAGTGGATGCTGAGGGAGGTGTTTTCAAAAGGGATTTTTTTTTTTTCTTTCTGCACTTGAAGAACAAGCAGTGCAATTCAGAGCCTGGAGCACCAAATGTCAATGGAGAGTTGAAATGGTGAAATAGGTCTTCTGTAGAGAAGACTGAAGCCAACCTGATACTGTATAGCAACATGGGGTTGCTATAGCTCATATAGCTCATACTGTATAGCAACAGTTGAGCAGTTGGGATGTCACTTTAGGTAGAGAAACCATGTTCCCAAGAAGGGGTACTGGCAAGAGACATGTGCCCCAGGTGATCAGCTAGCAAAGGGTACCTCTTGAATCCCAAAGCAGGAGAGTACAAATGGACTAATTATGACCACACAGAGATGCCACCACACCAGGGGCCAAGAGCACTGAGGACCTCAATAATGTAGCCAGGGTCTCCAAACCAACAGCCTGGAGATGTTATTATCACTAATTCCACTATGATCTCATTCACACCTACAGGCTGGTGGGATATTGAGACATTCAGATGACATGTAAAGAGGATGATACTACTATTACCTCTAGTAGTCTTGGTAAAGATTATTGACACAATCAGGTACACAAAAAAAGTCAGGTATGTTGTAAGCACTCTGCTAATTTCCTTTTTGAACTTGACCTTAAAAAGAATCATTTTAAAAGACCAGTCTAGAATATTTACTTTTTTCTATGATTCTGTACCATAGAAAACAATATGTATTTAATAATTTCATATTACAAGAATGTAAATAGAAATAAATGAATTATTTCCTAATTTAGAAGGTCCTTGTTATTTTCTATAGGCATCAAATACCTTGGAAATAAATAAGTGAAACATTTGGGGCTTTAGAGGATCATTCATTTCATTAAAACTGTATTATATGAAAAAATGCTTTAGTAGTTCTGAAAATACTTACTTTGCATGCATTACCACATGAGCCCTAAAGAAGATGGTTAAATTGTAAAGTGGGAAATATTCTCTAAGGCCACACACACACTAAAGGATTTGCATTTAAAAATCCTGTATGGCATTATATTCTACTTATGCTATTTTACTAGATTCTTGTTAGACTTTAAAAAAGCAGAGTCAGCCTTTTATGTGACGTCATACAACAACCATATCTGGTATGATTTTAAGGTCATTAGTGAGTTTTAGTTGTCTCCAAAAGTCTTTTTTACACTTGATTTCTAGTGTTCGGAAATTTTCCAATGGAATGAACACTTTTAGATTAGGGAATGGATGGCAACACCCTCATCTGTTGTGTTTGTACGTGCAGACATCACTAATCAATCACTGTTCTTTTCTGCCAAGTCACCTTCTCAACACAGTGCTGTGAGCAGCCATTTCCAATCAACGGAATGAGAACCAGTTTTCTCCATGTGCCTTAGTGCTTTGCTTTCTATGAAATTGCAAATATTTGAAGAAGAGTAAAAATTTAAGTTATCAATCACTGACAACTAAGTGTTAAAAAAATAGAAAACATTACTTGCTCTAGTATTAGGGGGTAGAATTCAAGAGCTCTTGAATGGGGGGAGCTCCCTAAAGATATACTGCACTCACTTAACAACTTTGCCTAAGGCCGGTGCTGCCAAAGAGACTGGATCTCTTTAGGGCATGTATTTCAGCCATTTACCATCAAATAAAAATTACAACAGGCATATGGATTTTTAGGCCAAGGGCCTTTTTTTAAATTTAAAGTATTTTGGGGTAAACTATTTAAAAATGCAAGACCCCTTAAAGGATCCCAGAAGCAGAAATAACAATGTGGAAGAAGGGAAAAGAGGTGTAGTTTATTTTAACAGGTACTGTGTGTCTGTGTGTCTGTGTGTCTGTGTGTCTGTGTGCTGTGCACGCAGAGGTGATCTTGGGCACACACATACAAAACCTTTGCTTATGGCAAAGATGGAATAACAGGGACTGGATTTACTTTCCCACCCAAAACAACTAAAAAATTGATAAAATATATGAAACAAAAGTTTATAAAAGATTGACTATCAAGCAACAAAGAACAGTGATCCCAACAGATGGGAAGCAAATCAAGTGAGCCTAAGGTCTCCCCACCTACTTCTCTGAGTGAGGTTGTACGCCCTTGTGCAGGCAGAGGGAACCCCGGTGGATCCACAAGACTTTCTGCGTTGAGGAGATAGACCGGAGAGTCCAAAGAGAACAAGGTAGCTCTAGTTTATAAGACAGGGCATTGGAGAGGAGAGAGAGGCATGTTTTTATTTGTATAATTTTTAAAGAATTTATTTAGTTAGTTTTAGAAAGAGGAGAACAGAGGGAGAGAGAAAAAGAAACAACATGAGATTAGCAATCAGCTGCCTCTTGCACATGCCCGACTGGGGCCCGAACCCACAACCCAGGCATGCACACCAACAGAAAATTGAGCTGGTGACCTCTTGCTTTACAGGATGACAATTAACCAACTAAGCCATACTAGCAGCTTGTATCACTCTTTGTTATGGGGCTGTCTTGGATACTATAGGATATGTCAGTATTGCTAGCCTCTAAGCCCTAGATGCCAGTAGCACTAAATTCCCCTCCACCAACCAAAAAAAAATGTATCTAGATGTTGCCGAATGTCCTTTGAGAGAAAAAATTGCCCCAACTGAGAATTATTGGATTGAAGAAACCAGTGCTTTCTGCTGGGCACTGGGCTGGGATATACAAGGGGGCACCGCCCAAAAACCTGGAATTTATTTAAATTTTTTTATTTATTCTTACATGTTTAAGTTAAAGTTACTTTAAAGTACTCTCCATTTGATGTAATACCTCTATTGAGACTTTTTTCCACTGCTGTTCTTGAACTTGTCAATTTTGATACATTTTAGTGATTCTGCCATTTTTTGTTTCACCTCACTGCATCAGCAAAACATTTGCTTTGGGGACATTTTTCATCCAGGGAAACAAAAAAGTCACTCAGGGTGATATCAGGTGAATGGGGGAGTGGGTCATGGGGATCATGCTGTTTTGGGTCAAAATCTGCTGAATATTCAGGGTGGTGTGGGCAAGTGCACTCATAAATCACTCATCATGAAATGGGTAAACACATTGAAAGAGTCTTCAAAAAAATTCACTGAGGCTGTTGTTGTTGCGGCCTCTCACAGCAATGCCAGCTGGTACATCAATACAGCTGGGTTCCTAGAACACTCACCTAGTGGAAGAAGCCTGTACTACAAGGGCCTGCCCTCCAGAAGATAATTCCAGTTTTTTGGCAGGGTTCCACCCCCTAGAACTTATTCCCACTGGCCAGACTGGGAAACCTCAAGATCCACAGGATACTGGATTGAGTACCCAGAGGGTCTTGCCTTGGTAACAAGGAACATTAGCTCTAGGCTGCGCACTGCTCCAGTCCCACCTAATAAAACCTTAAAAGGAAGATCTGATGGAATCAAACTTTTTATACGCAATTGAGCTGCGTTCCAGAACAAACCTTGAGAATATATTAGAAATACAAAAGTACCCAGCACCGAACAAGGTAAATCTACAATGTATAGAATCAAGTAAAAAAATTGCCAACCATGCAGAAAGGCAGGAAAATACAAGCTATAATAAGGAAATTAATCAGTCAAACAAAACTGACTCAGAACTGATACAGATATTAGAACTTGCAGATAGGAATATTAAAATAGTTACTAAATTTGTATTTTATATGATCAAAAAGTTAACCGGAGACATGGAGGATGTAAAAGAGACACAACTCAGACTTCAAGAGATGAATAATATAAAGTGTGAGCTTAAAAACTATGGTAGGTAGGATTTGCAGAAGAGGTCAGAGAAGAAAAGATTAGCAGATGTAATGATTCAGTAATAAAAGCAGGCAGAAAGAACATTTTTAAAAATGAACAAAGCATCACTGAGTGTGAGAAAACTTGCAATGGCCCTCTATGTATGTACTGGAGTCTCCAGAGGAGAGGAGAAAGTGGGGACCACAGGAAAATATTTGAAGATAGAACTGCCAGAAGTTTTCCAAATTTTATGAAACCCTTGTATCCACAGATCCAAGAGTCTCAATGATTCCTAAGCACACACATGGAAACACCAAAGTACATCATAATCAAATGCTCAAATTTGGTAATAAAGTAAAAATCACACAGAGGAGCAAACATGGAAGAAAGCTGATTTTGCTTTAGAAATGATATGTGAAAATGTGTAATGTGTTCCTCAGATCGGAGCAACACTTCTAATGTCTGAGAGAAGATACTGTCAACCTAGAATTCTGTACCCAGCAGAAATATCTTCTAAAAACAAAGATACAATAATGACATTTTCACAAATACAGAAACTGTAAGAGCTCATCACTAGCATGCCTACATTATGAGAAATATCTTTAAAAGTCTCTTAGAAGAAAACTTTGATATATAGAAATAAAAATCTATAAAGAGGAATGAAGAACACTGTAAATGGTAACCACATGGTAAACACATAAATGATGGGTTTTATAATATACTTAATGTAAAATGTACAACGTCAATAGCATAAATGTGATAAGGAGAAAACCAGAAATGTAGTATTGTATGGTTTTTATTCATGAAGTGGTAGGATATCACTTAAAGGAAGATGGTAGATGTGATTAACTCAAAAGCAATAACTAACATAATAAAATAGAATTGTACCTAATAAGCCAACAGAGGAGATAAAATGGAATTAAAAAATTCAGTTATTGCAAATAAAGCCAGAAAAAAAAAGAGTAAAAATGAACAAAGATGAGAGAGGATGAATAAAAAAACAAATAGCAAATCTATTGTGCCAGTTATGGATTTCTTGATTCTCAGTTTTTAAAGTGGGCAAAAAAATGAACAGATTATTCAACAAGGATGATATACAAAAGCAATAAAATGAAAAGATTTTCAATGTTATTAATTTTTAAGGAACAGTAAATTGAAATCAAACGAGATCAGTACACACGTATTAAAAGAGCTTGGACTAAAAGACTGACCCACCAAGCAGTGCTGAGGGCGTATAAAGCCTGGAATTCCCCTGCACTGCTGGTGGGGACTCGCAAGGGCACAGTCGCTTTGGAAAGCAGTGTGACGGTGTCTTCAAAGCTAAACATACACTTGCCCTATCACCGAACTGTTCTTCTGCATTTAAATGTTCATAACAGCTTTTATATTAGCAAGCAACTGGAAATCACCCTACTGTTCCTCACCTGGTGAACGAATTAGAAAAGATAAGCCCTGATTCATCCACATATATATGCAGATATGCCTCTATTTACCACTGAAAATGCATGGCCTATTGATATACATGAGTAATATTTTGAAAATTATACTGACTGAAAGAAGTCTTACATTAGAGTACACTGAATGACTTCATTTATTTAAAATTCTGGAAAATAAAACTTGTCTCAGGTGACAGAAGGCAGATTGCTGGTGGTTGGATATTGAAGGGAGGCAGGGCAAGAGGGGAGGGAAGGGGTTACAGAAGGAAGCTTTTGGGACTTATGAATATATTAATTACATTATTGTTATTCATTATCTTTATTATGGATGTACAATTATGTTAAAATGTATCAAATTATACACTTTAGATATATGTAGTTTATTGTAAATAATTTAACCTCCTTAAAGCTGTTAAAATGGAAATTATAAGAAGAGTTTCTCAAGCTGCGAACCACAGGCTCACCAGTTCCATTCGCAGGCAGGGCACATGCCTGGGTTGCAGGCCAGGTCCCCGGTTAGAGGTTTGCTAGGGGCAACCAGTTGATGTATCTCTTGCACTTTCATGTTTCTCTCCCTCTCTTTCCCTCTCTCTAGAAATAAATAAATAAAATCTTTAAAAAAAACAGTTTCTAGGGGATGTCATAAAAACTTACACTTGACCTTGATACTAGAATGGAGGTCCATGCCTCGCATTTGTCCAGTGATCTTGTTACAGGCACATACATTCATTTGGTCTCAATTCTTAACTTATAAAGTCAGATAGCTTATTTGATGATCTCTAGTGTCCTTATAACTCCAAAAATCTAGCCATAAATAAAAGCTAATAGAAGGGTAGTTGGATGGTGAAATGGAAACAGAGTGACCTGCATTTGAATTTCACCTCCATCACTCATTACTTATTGGCCTGAGATGAACAGTTCAACCTCTCTAAACTGTTAGAAAGTAAGTTCCACAAAGAAAGAACTAGGTTGGTTGTTTGCCCCAGCTTGGTATAGATACTGGCATATAAATAAATGTCTTCCTTTTCCACAAAATGAAAATAACATTAAGCCTACTTATAGCAGAGGCTGTTGATGCTTCTTCCCCAACCCCCTCTCCTGTCATCCCAGTTCTACTCTTACTTCAACTAAGGGAATCGGCTCCTGGCGTGCTTCCTACCCCAGCACAGAAAAGGCACCCTCAGTTGGGACATGGTGTTCTCAGGAAGCACTCTGGCAACCAGGGCGGAGGCTGGCTATGCCTAGGGCTTTCTGGAGCTCTGGGGTCTTGGGAGAAGCTAATACCCTGCGGGCTACCCTAAAGCAGGGAGGATGGAAAGCAGCAGTTAAATGTCCCAGCCTCCCTGCTCTCCAGTGGGACAATTCTGAGGCCCATTTCACACAGTTCCTTGGGGAGTTCCCAGTGGGACTGAGTCCCAGTTGCCCACGGTAGGAACCTGTTTCTTCTACAACCTTTACTGGCTTTTCTCCCTTCCTTGTATCACTTTCTCATTGTATGTCCTGGGATCACTTCCTAAATGAACTCCCTGCACTAATGTCTAAGGCAGGACTAGGATCTGTCTTTGGAGGAACCCAAACTAAGACACTATCTGTGAGGATTATTTTTATGTCAACTTGACTGGCCTAAGGGATGCCCAAATAGCAAGTAAAACATTATCTTTGAGGGTGTTTGTGAGGGTGTTCCTGGAATAAATTAGCACTTGGATCAGTAGACTATACTCACAGTGTGGGGAGGCATCATCCGATCCATTGTTCTAAATAGAACAAAAAGGCAGAGAAAAGATAATTTTGCTCTGCCCTTTTCACCAGGGACATCCTTCTTCTCCTGTCCTTGGCACTCAGCATCTTGGGCCTCAGGTCTTTAGACCCAGACAGGTACTCACACTCCTAGCTGTCTCATTCCCAGGCTTTGGCTTTGGATTGGAACTGCAACCTCGGCTTCCCTGGGTCATGTTTATTCTTCCCTGTGAGCCAGGGAAGGGGTGGGGAAAAAATTCTGTGTGAGGAAAGACAGGCACCTGAGAATTTATAAAACTAAAATGGGAACAATATGAAAGTAGATAATTGCTATGGACTGAATGTGTCCACCCATCCCCTAGTTCACATATTGAAGCCACAACCCCCAAAGTCACTGTATTTGGAGAGTCTTTAGAAAGTAATGAAGGTTAAATGAGGTCATAAAGGCAGAGCACTAAGCCAATAGGACAGGCAACCATATAAGGAGATCTCTCTCTCCTTGAAGTGTAAAAGAAAGGACATGTAAGGGCCCAGGGAACCGGTGGCCTTCTACTAGCCAGGGAGAGAGTTCTCATCAGAAACTGAATTTGCAATCAGCACCTTGATCCTGGACTTCCAGTGTCTGCACTGTGGGAAAATAAATGTCTGTCTTTCAAGCCACTGAGTCTGGGGTTTTGTTATGGCACCACAAGCAGACGGATACAATAATGTACCTTAAACACTAGGAAGCAAAAAATAAACCCAATTCAGGAAGAACAGGAATTTTCAAAGCTAAAATTTTGACTATATTATTACAATCAATTGCATAATAAAAGTTAAACTATCTCAATCAAAGCAAACCAGGCAAAACAGAATCAACATGCTGGGTTGCCAGATTGAGCAAATAAATCACAGAATATTCAATTAAATATGAATTTCAGAAAAACAATGCATTTTGGAGGGTGGGTGGATATATAAGTATGTTCTAAATATTGCATAGGGCATATTTGTACTAGAATTATTTCTTATTTACCTAAAATCCAAACTTAACTGGGCATTGTGTATTTTATCTGGCAAAATTATGATGTGGTTTTATAGCAACTCTCTGAGGAGATCAACTATTTTATAAAAAGATATGTATAACACATGAAAAGAGCAAAGGATTGATATTTAAAGCAATGTGGCTCAGCTTGTGGAAATTTTCTAAGGAAGGCTGAAATCCAGACTGAGCTGAGGTTCACAAACCGAACTAAAGACATGAAGTTCTTTAAAGCTCAGGAAGAACACGGCAGGTCTTGGTCCACTATGTGCAGAAGGTGGTATGAAGCTGACAGATGCCGGGAGAGAGCTCCTGAACTTTCATTATGTCTTGTATTATTATTCACCAAGGAAAATGCATCTCTCCTTCAAGAAAGAAAGTCAGCAGATGCTCAGCAATGCAGGAGTTAGAGACGATTATCACCTTCTACACACCCAGATTTAGTACAACGTGCTAAAATACATTGAAGATGTGATCTTACAAATTGCTGTGAGAAATTGGAGACAATGGGAGAAGTGCCAGAAAACTGAAGACAGGTAAATGTTTGTATTTTTAGGAAGAGGCAACAAGCAGGCACTATTGATACTACCGAGTGGGAAGTTCAATGTCCAGAAATATGTGTAAGGTGCATTCTTAAAGAACAAGTCAGGTCACATGAACTTTATTTTTTTCCTGTTAGGATCATTATCAGATTTACAGATCAGGAGGATATGACAATGACAAAGCACGTAGACTTCAACAAGGCATAAGATGAATATTTTCCATAACAACCTTGTATACAACAGAGAAATATGGAATTGGCTTTTTATGACTTTGAACTTAAATCCCACTTAACTGTGTTAATAATGGCTCAGATGAAGTTATGCTTTTCAGATTGGCTATCAACACAAAGCTAAGAGGAATTTTTTAATTGGATTCTTTTGGTGGCAAATAAAGCAACTCCAAATCAAATAAGTGAGACAAGAATTAATCTCATAAATGCTTTAGACAAATAGCAGAGCCTCAAAACAACCAAGAACTCAGACTTCTAGAAGGGTTATAATGCACAGTGGTTATCAGCGTGAACTCTGATGTAAAACTTTGCTTGATATAACATTAGGTAAATCAGTTCTCTGTGCCTCAGTTTCCTCAACCAAAAATTGAAGTAATAATAATATCTACCTCAAAGGATTGTTATTAGAATCCAAGGAGGGGATGTATATATGTGATTTTTTCACATAGTGGAGAAAAAAATGGCTCCTGACAGCTCCTGAATCAGTTATGTCAGACGCATAAGCTGAGTCAGATGAGAACTGAAAAGTGATGTGGTCCCATAATGACGAGGGAGAGGGAGAAGCGACTTCTGTGAAAAGGATGCTGAAGGGCCGTGCTACAGATTTCTACTACAGGTAGCTAATAAAATAAATGAAGTCATGAGAATTCAAACTCATTTGGATGAATTGCACTAAGATGTCTAAATCATCAAATAAAACTTAAACATGGTAACTGCTAGGTCTGGCAATTAGATTCAAACTAGTAAGTATAAAACTGTGCATACATGCGTATAAAAGACAAAAAGAAAAAAAAGACTAAAAGAATATGTCCCCAAACACTAATAATTATTATCCACACTTGTTTAAACTAGAGATATTTTATTTATTTATTTTTATTTCATTCTTGTTCAAGTACAGTTTTCTGTCTTGTATTCCCAGCCCTGCCCTCCCCCCCGCCAGTGCTCCCCACCTCCCTCGATATTTTCTTATTTTTATATTTTTTGTAGTTTCTACTTTTCTACAATAAATATGCTTTATTTTTGTAGTCAGGACAATCTAATATGTTATAAAATTTCAGTTGAACATAAATAAGGGTGGAAAAAAACTTCTTTTAATTTATGCAAAAGAGTCCCAAAGCATGTTGCAAAAGATACTGGGTTGCATCAATAAATGTATATGTATTGCTATATTAATTTAACTGGAAGTGGGCAAACTGGATAGTTTCAGTACTAGATATTACACAGAGAAGGTAAGGACAGGAAGAGATCAGGAAAGCATTTCATGGGAAAAGTTGAGGAAAATAGAAATGTGAACCCTAGAGGGAAAATGTAAGTTATGGGGAACACGTAATGAGTTGCTGTGTAAGTGAAAAGAATCAGGCAGCCTCAGTCCCACTGATAACCTTGGGTAAGTCACATAATCTCTCTGATGCCCAGAGCCCTCGCTGATGGTATAGCAATAACATCTTCTGCATAACATTGTGACTAGGATTACCCTCTCTGCTGGCCCGTGTCAGTTTCTCCTGGGTCTGGTTCAGAACCCACTGGATGTGCACGCCATCAGCTCCTCTTCAAGATTTCACTGAAGATTGTGTCCAGTAGATGAATGAGGAGACTGGCACTGCAGACCTCCTGGAGAAAAAAATACCTAACGCCTCCCCTCTACACTGCTATTCTCAGCCGAGCTTTTACCACTGTATCAATAGTTGGGGGGTGGGTAGTGGGAATGTGTGAGTGGAGGGGGCTCCTTTCCCCCATCCAGACTCATCAGTTTCTCTATCCCTCCAGGATATTGGGGTCTTAAAATTCCTTTCCATTTTTCTATAAGAACACTTGTCATCCTCTCCCAGTTTCTATATTTAGTTCAAAAAACCAAACTTATTATGATATTCAGCAAAACAAAGATCCACTCATGTTGCAGAATCCCATAGCAAACAAACATATTTCTGTCGTGAGAGTAGACTGTGCAATCGAAGAATTCTGTCCCTCGGTCCCCAACCCAAGTGCTATCACATTGTTCTTGCAAATATATTTGTAGCTCTTCTCGTGAGGGGTTTGGGGGAAGGACATTCTCTCTACCCACTGACAAACATAAACTATCTGGTGTTAGTTTATGTTTGTTAGTTTATGTTAACGGCCACCCACCCTTATCCAGTGGATGCCCGGGGAATGATCATGGGTTTTACTAGGATGATCATTATCATGAATATTTTTAAAGAGCTGAATGTGGAGACAAATTTTCTACAGTTCTTAAGGACCCAAGACACATGTCACTGGGGGACAGAATGTAGCCCAATACTAGGCAGATATTTCTAGTAATTAGAACTATCCTGGACAGATGCTTCTTGAGGTGATCACGTGTCCTCCATCCACTGCTTGAACCGGCTGATCCAAGACAGAGAACAGGAGAGAGTGGACGGGGATTCGAATTTAGTTGACTAAAACTCTCTCTCCTGATGAAGAATCTTCTGAAACTATGAAAAGTACCTGCATGTTTTTTTTTTTCCATCGTTTCTTTTTCTTCCCAGTGTCACCAAAATCTAAGGTGATAGTACACGACCACAAACTTGATCACTGTTGGTTCTGGGAGTGTTTAAAACACTCTGAGACAGAAAACTCCCTTGGAAGGTGTGGAGACAATGTACTTTCTAGTCACTGCTTCAAAAGCCTGGGGGAGGGGGGGGAGCAGGGAGGCTTCACGCAGCTGCCCAGACCACCAAAATGGTCGGGTGCAGCACTGTGCTGTGTCCTGGGGTCTTCGTCACTGCAGTGATCAACCCCAGGGAGCGGAAAATGGTAACTAGACTCCAGGACACCCTAGGGGTTTTCAAGACACACTTAAACATTTGCCTTTTCCCCGATTTTTTTCAGAATTAACTCCAAGCCCTCCACATGCCAGTGTGGCTTTGCCTATAATATAATCTTTTTAAAAGATTAGGTTAATCTTGGCTTTTACTATTGCAGCATTTCAACCTAATGGTACTCCGTGCACAATCTAATTGGATTTTTATAGGCCTTTATTTAAAGAAATTTTTTCAGTGACAATGACAATTAGAGTATTATAGGTAGGTCCCTTTTGTGTAATATCAAAGCAATGTAGTGTACACACAGCTAGACCATGATAACAGATTTCTAAAAAGTTGTTATTATCTAAAGCCTACCTCAGTTGAAGCACAAACCATACAAGAATTTATGTGTTCAATGATGTTATTACCAACCCTGCAAAATTAGACTAAATGGGCAGGCAGGCCTGAGATCTTGCCAATGGAAGGGTTCATGCTATAGAATGACTATGCCATGTGACTCCTGCAGAAAATTCCACTCATTTCAACGGTGAATTGGATACTGGGTTGAATTTTTAAAGGCTATTTGTCCTAAGAGATTATGAATTTATACTGCCTCAGGTTGTATTCCGTCGTTGTAAAAGTCCAGGAGTCCTCTGTAAAGTTTGTTTTACTGGCCGGAATTGGGATTTACATCTCTTGCAATAAATTCCTTTATGTTGGCTGTTTGACATTTCAGAGGTAACCTCTGGCTTAACTGGCAGCAGGTAAAAATTAGGAGTGTAACTGGTTTTAATAATATTCTCTGGGTCTACTTATTCCCAAGTATTCAACCAATTACATCTTTCTTTATGTAATATGTTTTTATATTCCATAAGGCACATTTCTAACTAGTTTTCTCAATCATTAAATGATTTTGTTCACTATTATTTTAGCTTTAGTTTGTAAAATTTAACTCAGGTCTTTCCTTAAGAATGTGGTAAATGGACATACTGTGAAAGAAAATCTTACTGATATTTTCAGGTATTTGAGATCTGAGTTATGCTGGGTAGCCCTTCATTCTTGAAGCTGATAGGTTTGCACTGTGCATGGATTTGGAGTTAAATATTTTCTCCAGGTATTTTAGGTATTGCTCACAGTCATTTACCAAAGTGGAGCAAGTAATAAGCATCGTTCTGAGAAGTTTAAGGATTAGAGTTTTTCTTAAGGATTAAGAAAAATGAGAAAAGTGCAGGGTGTGAGAAAGAGTAGGAGGAAAAATATTGATAAAACAGAAAATGATGATGATTGAGTTTTAATTCTCCTTGATGACAGAGATAGAAGTAGAGAAAGCTTGGCTCAGAGCTGGGAACATAAATGTGATAATTAGTGAACCATTTTTTTCCAAAACAAAGAGCAGTGACACAGGGAACCTGAAAGATTGAACTGCTTCACATGCCACTGAAAACTCAACGTTCGCTAGTCTCTTAGAAAGCCTAGAAGGTATCCACAACCCATTTTTCTTATTTATAATAGACATTACATTTAATTTTAGAATAATTTTGTTTTTAAGGGAGAATTATGAAGGTAGTAAAGAAAGTTCCATTATATGCCATGTTATACCCTAATTTTTCCTGTTTTTATTTTTTTTTTAAGATTTTACTTGGTTTGTTTTTAGACAGGGGGAAAGGAGGGAGAAAGAGGAGGAGAGAAACATCAATGGGTTGCTCTTTGCATGTGCCTGGACCAGAGACCAAACCTGCAACCCACGCATGTGCCCTGGTGAGGGATCAAATCCGTGACATTTTGCTTTGTGAGACGATGCCCAACTAACTGAGCCACACTGGTCAGGGCCAATTTTCCCTGTAATGAACAGCTTACATTTAATTAATTAACTTATATGTATACATTACTGTTGGCTAAAGTCTGCATTTTATTCAGATTTTCTTAGTTTTACCTAATGTCCCTTTTCTATTCCAGTATAACCACCCAGGAAATCATATTACATTTAGTTGCCGTGTCTCCTGAAGTCCTCTTTACTGTGAGTTTCTCAGCCTTTTCTTGTTTTTGATAACTTTGACAATTTTGAGGACTACTGGTCAGATACTTCATAGAATGTCCCTCAAGTTGAGTTTATCTGATTTTCTTTCAGGGTTCTGGGGAAGAAGACCACAAAGTTAACATTTCATTCTTATTGCATTGTATCACAGGTGCATAAAATTACCAGAATATCAGACTTGTTAGCAGGTTAATGTTAGTTCTGATCACTTGGCCAAGTTAGTATTTACCAGGTTTCTCCTGTATAAACTTGCTCATTTTTCTCCTTTTCTATACTGTCATTATTTGAAAAAAAGCCACAATATGCAGCTCATATTTAAGGAGTGGGTACTTAGGTTCCATTTCCTTGAAGGCTGAGTAGCTACACAGATTTTTAGAACCACTACACTGGAAACTTGTCTATTCTGACCCATTTATTTATTTATTTATTTATTTATTTATTTATATCAGAGCGAAGTCATGATATTTATTTTATGTTTTGGGTTGTAATCCAATACGGTTTTATTACCCAATATTTCATTGCTCAAATTGTTCCAATTTTGGCTTCTTCAGTTGGGTCCTGTGTCCCTTCGACATATTTCTATCATTGTGGATTTTTCCCCCCTTGAGCACATTCTTACTTTCTGATACTACACAGTCCTCCAGTCTCATGTATGTCCTGCTCTCAGTTCCAACATCAAGGAACTCTGATTCCTTTTACTGGAACAAGTTCCTAGAAACCAAAGTCTGCACAAAGCGTATTGTGGCCACCAGAGCATCATCGCTTCTAGGCCCTCTCCCCCAACAGAGTGAAGAAGCATGTGCGTACACTAACCTGCACACGTGCACAAACATCTAAATACTTTTGTGTAGCCATCGGTATGTATATTAAGCTCAACCTAAGTACACACTGACATCCCCAGCTCTGAACCATTATCAGAGGATCTCTCTTTTTCCCTGCCTTATCCATCTATTCACACTCCAGCAGTAAAAAAAAAAAAACCCTGTATCTCACCAATCATTGTCCATGTACTTCATTGTTCAACTCCTGCATGCACATATAGTGGCATCAGAATTATTCATAGATTTCTTCATGGGAAGTGATTTTATTGATGAGAGTACAGCGCTTATGTCCAGCTCCTTTGGCCTTTAGTCTCACAGACTCCCCTCATCGCCAGAGCTGTGAGGCCAGCACCTTCTCTCCCATCTCCCTCAGGGAGGCTGCCCATACATTTGTAACGTAGGTTCTCCCAGTCTGCATTCCATTCTGGGACACCCCACCCACCCTCTTACATGATGTTTTTAAATGTGCATACATTAAGGTTCACTCTTTCTGTTGTTAAATTCTGTATGTTTTGACAAATGCATTGTCCATGGATCCACTATTGCAGTATTATATCCAAGAGTTGTAATACCTAAACTATCCATTATACTTCTAATATAATCCCCCCCAAATCCCTTTGCTGGGACTCCTGGAAACCACTGGTGTGTTAACCATCTCTATCATTTTGCCTTTTCCTGAATGTCATATAAATGAAATCATGGGGTAGGTAGCTTTTTAAAAAGTTTTCATCATAAAACATACATAATATAAAATTTTCCCTCTTACCATTTTTAAGTTTGTAATTCAGTGACATTAATTACATTCAGTGACATTAATTACATTGTTTTGTAAGCATCACCAACATCCGTTTCCAGAACTTTCATCTTGTAAAACTGAAACCCTGTATCTGTTAACAATAATTCATTTTACCCCTCCCCCAACCCCTGGAAAACACCATTCTTCCTCTGTCGCTAAGAATTCATGTAAGTGGGATGATACAGCATTCGTCTTTGTGGGAATGGCTTATTTCACTTTGTAAAACGTCTTCGAGTTTCTTCCATATTGTGGCATGTGTCAGAAGTTCCTTCCTTTTTAAAGTGGAATGATATTTCATCGTATGTATATGCCACATTTTTGTTTATTTATTCATCTGTTGAAAGACACCAGGTTCCTTCCATCTCCGGCTATTGTGAATAGTGCTGCTATGAACACGGTGTGTATTTAGATCTGCGATCATTGTCAGTTATTTTCGTATGAGGAGAAAGGCATCATTGTTGTTTTTATTTGCATCCACCTACTGAGCATCTTTTCATATGCTTATTTTCCCTCTGTATATCCTTGGTATGGCATCATTGAGATTTCTTGTCCATCATTTAACTGAACTTTTTATTTTGTTTTGTTTAATGGTTCTTATTGTTTAATGGTTGTTTGTATATTTTAGGTACAACTGTTCATTAGATATGTGGTTTGAAAATATTTTTTTCTATTCCATGACTTGTCTTTTTATTCTCTTAATGGTGTCTTTCACAGAGTATAAATTCATTTTTTAGTGAAGTTCAACTTATCAATTATTTTCTTTCATTGATTATGCATTTGATAGTATATCTAAAATTATCATCAAACCTAAAATCAGGTAGATTTTTTTTCCTCTTGTCTTCTGGAAATTTTATAGTTTTTCATTTTCTATTCATGTTTGTGATTAATTTTGAGTTCATTTTTGTGAAAGATATGAAGTCAATGCCTAGGTTCTTATTTATTTATTTATTTATTTATTTATAGATAGAGATGAAGGGAGAGAGAAACAGAAGGAGAGAAACGTCAATGTGTGGTTGTCTCTTGTGCTCCCTGCACTGGGGACCTGGTCTGCAGTCCAGGCACGTTCACTGACTTGGAATTGAATCAGCAACCCTTCGCTTTACCCTTTTGCTGGTACTCAATCCCCTGGGCCACACCAGCCAGGGCCATTTTTTTCTTCTTTTTACATGTGAACATTCAATTGTTCCAGGACCATATGCTGAAAGACTACCCTTTCTCCCTTGAATTGCCTTTGTACCTTTGTGAAAACTTAGTTGACTATATTCATGTGGTTTATTTGTGGTCTTTTCATTCTATTCCATAAATCTACATGTCTATTCTTTTGCTAATTCTATAGTGTCTTTATTAATACATTTGTTTTATTAATTTATTTATCCATCTATCCATTTATCATGTCTTTAAATATTTGTTGACTATCTTCTTTGTGCAAGGCATTGATAGATATCATGGAAAGCAAAGATGGTTCAGACATGGTACTGCCCCTCTAGGAGCTGCAATATAGTTAGGGAGGTGAGTCATAGTGTTACCATGTACACACAAATAGTGTAAAACAAGGCGACAAATGCTATATGAGATGTGTAGGGTAAAAGAAGTTTTCAAAAGAGGATGTTATCACTACTGTCTGAGAGGACTTACAATTTGAGCAGAGACTTGAATAACGAATACAAGTTAAGTAAGTAAAGATGGCACAGGTGACTGACTATTAGGGGGAAAGAACAGAGTGAGAAAAGTTTGGGGAGAAAGTGCAACGTCTAACAGCACTGTCTGATAGAAACACAACCAAAGCCAGGCGTGCAATTTTTAATTTTCTAGTAGCAATATTAAAAAAAGAAACTTGAGATTAATTTTATAACTTACTTTTTCTTAACCTAATATATCCCAAATACCAACATTTCAAGGTGTAATCAATTTAAAAATATTGATGTATTTTACATCTCTCTCTTTTTTTGTTACTGAGTCTTCAAAGCTCAGTGTATAGCTGCACTTATCATGCATGACTACATGGAACAGCCACATTTGAATTGCTTTCTAGTCACATATACATGTGGCTGCAGTACAGGACAGCATGAGTCTAGGAGGCCAGTAGTGAGAGAAAACTCTGCCAAGGTATGTTGGGGTTGATCACGGGGAGACTTCAATACTGAAGCAGAGTTTGCACTTTGTCCTGAAACCACTGGATAAACACAGACACGCCTGAGCAAGGCAGCAACTCCCACTCACTGGTGCCCCTCTCCTTAGTGGGCATGCCCCAGGCAAGCAGTCAATACAAGTGTGCTGAATGATTGCCGAACTCCCTGACCAATGCTCTGTGGGGATTAACTGGTCATACGGGGAGGTGGGATTAAAACACAGGAGGACAAATGGGTGAGTTCTTTTTATTTAATATAAGATACGAAAGGTTTTTGCTATGAATGCTTTTTCTTTGGCCCTCTACATGAGGAAAATTACTGCCTAAAATAACATAGGGCAGCCACTCCTGGTTTTGTCCATTATTACATTGCAGTGTGAACAGGACAGGCTTATGCTAGGACATTTTTGGTACTCTTTGGGCACGACTCTACTTAACATTACAATTGCTACGTAGATAAAATACATGAACTTCTGAAAAGATATGGCTAGAGGATGACAAACTGAAGATAAAGTTTGTTGTATGAATTAATATTTTGTTTAAATCTGAGAATGTCCCCCCAACAGGAGAAAGCTAGGAGCCCTCTGAAATGAGGGTGGCGATGGTACTGAAACCCCTGTCCTTAGATGGCTGTGCATAAAACCAAGCAGGTTACTTGGATTTCTTTGTGATGATGGGTGCCACGCTCCTTGCCAAATATATTCGCATAAACTAGTAGGGAGTCAAAGCTGAAAAGCTTTCTGTCTTTATATTTATTTATTTTTCACTTGCAATAATTTCCAAAGACAGAAAGGGAAAACAATCTATCGAGAGGCCATTCTAAAATGGAAAATGTAATATCGGCAGGCAGGGGTGTGTGTGGGTGTTGCATTTTAGGCCTGTCAAATTTGACAGCGTCCTTTCAGGCTTTTCACGAGAAAACCTCATAGTATCAGAGCCCCACTTTCCATCAGCTATGACAGATTTCTACATGTTAACATTCAAATTTCATTGTACTTTTCTTTTGTAATTAAGCTAACATGGTTTTTAGAAACTTGTTATTTTAATCTTTTTTCATGAAATTAGAACAGCATCAGTTTGGACTTCTACGTTTTTTGTAGGAATTAGCTTTTAATGTATCTCACAGATTTGTGGGCACACCCGATGTCATTTGTTAATACAGGCCTTCGGGAGCTTTGCGAGATTTTTTTCCTGCTGCTTTCATCTCTTAACATGCCAAGTGCCTGGGAGCTGGGTTTTTGCTGCCAGGTCATAGTTGGAAAATCTGTTATTAGAGAATATGCGAGCTTTGGAGAAATTGTCTCCCCATAAGCAGGAAGGACATCCCATTAGGAGTTGCTGCACACCAGAGCCTCAATAGGAAAGTGAAGATTTCACTTTGGTTCTTCCGAAAATGGAAGGACCATGGTGAAGATGGGGGTGTGTGCTCCCGATCAAATTTCTTGGGTGCATACAAAGTCCTACGTGATTTTCTGAGAAGTCTTGCCTCTAGTCATGCGCTATGAGCAAACAACACAACTTTGGAAGTTAGAAATCAACAGTAATTCAATATATTGTAAATTGCTCCAGTCAAGACGTGATTTCAAGAGGGAACATATGTAGTGGCTTTGGAACAAGAAGTTAGATTTAAATTCTGGCCCCACCAGCAATGGCTGTATGACCGTAAACTTCCTAAGACTCAGTTTTCTGCCTGTAAAATAGGCTAATAATGGTGGCCTCATAGGACTTGTGTGGTGTTTAACAAAGTAAATATATTCAGTTTCTGGCACATGCATAAACGAAAGCTGTTAGTATGAAATAGCGGTAAATGCTGGGCAGGGGAAGACCTCACTTGCTCCACTCTCTTTTGATTGTGCCTTTGGAATTAAGTAGACGAGGCAGTGGTGGGGAGCAAAATGTGAGTCTCGGAGTTCCTTCCACAGGAGCGTAATTGACTGAGAGCCCAACCTGCCTCCTTCTGGATCCACCACTATGTAGCACATCTTCACTGGCGGCTCCCAGTCGGTGCCTGAGTATGGCAGGGATCTCAGGCAGGCCCATTCCAAATCGCCTGTCGCGGGCTACTTTGGCTTGAGAACTTCACAGTAAACTGGCTGAACCTTTCCTAAAGATCTGTTCAACTGGCACCTCTTCCTACCCAGCCCTCCTTCCTCCCACTGGCGTCAGACCTGCCCTGCTGTCTGCCAGCTCCACCCAGGCGTCCCTCTCCCTTCCCCAGGACATTTGCGCATCTAATCCCATCTTGGTGCCTCCTTCTAGGTGGACCTGAGCTAATGCAGTGGTCCGTGCCTGGTTTGCAGGGATTTGTAATTTAGAGTTCACTTTTTTTTAGGTGTTTAAGGAATATCCCAGTGTTGAAGCATTTTAGGTCCTAGAGAAATAAAGAAATGAGAACTGAGCGGACAATGTAGGTAAAAGAGCATTTCCACTTGCCTAATCATGGTGCCTTTCCCACTCCCCTGGTGCGAGGTGAGTGCCAGGTGCAGATGCCAGCAGGATGCCCTTCCCTCTGGCCTCTGCCCTCCTGCGTCATTTGTCATTTTTGTCACTCGTGTGGCCCTGGGAAGAGACTACTACTTATTTTTTTCAAGTGGAAATAAAAAAATCTTAGGTTTGATTTGAGTTCCTTGAAGGATACAAATGCATTTTTGCTGTTTTTGTGTCTTAGCTCCCATCAGGAGGGGACACTTGGTTTCTATTTGCTGTGTGTTAAAGGGAAACAACAGCCCACTGATGCTGAGAACACAGGAACTCTGGGCCACTCACCGGGCTTCTCCCTACGGGCGGGAGGGTCCCTCCGGGCAGCACGGTCCCTCCGGGCAGCACACGAACAATCGTCACGATAAAGAGCTTATTGGAAATGTTGCCTCTTAAAATATTTACTCTTTACCTTAGTTCATTAAACTGTTCATTTTTTTCCTGCTCAGTTATGATGGATTTATTCAATGCAAGGATTAAATATTTCCCTGTAGCTATAGATAGTATCACTTTCCATTCTCAAGTTCTAGGGAATAAATATATATATGGCAAAAATCATTTACAGGAGGAAAAGTCACAATTTTTTAAAACAAGCATGACTCACAAGAACAAATTTTATTTGGTGGCAAAATTGGACTTGCAGAAAGGGAAGCTTACATATGAGGAGGGGACTGTAGGGGGGGGCTGGGGAGTACCAGGGCCCTGACCCCCATGGAGGGGAAATAGAAGGCAGAGAGGGCTCCAGAGATCAAAGATTCTTCCAGGGGTGGTCTTCAGATTCACCACATGTCTGTCATGGAATTAGACATACCGGCTGCCCCACACTTCATTCCCTGCCTCCCTGCCTCCCGGCCTCCCTGCCGCTCTTTGAGTTCAAACCAAAAGTGCACGGACGGGGGCCACGGGGGAATTGGGGAGAGATGGAAAGAGGCCACAGAGAGCAGATTTAGAACAATTCTGTTCACAAGAAGGTGCTTTCTCAAAGTTCTCTGGCAGAAATAAAAAAAAAAAAGCAACAAAAAACCCTGGTATTTCACATAATCCCTTTAGGGGCAATTTTATATCGCTTTGCTGAAAATTGGATATGTCTTCCTAAGTCTTCCACAGCCATTGGCTCAGCAAGGGTTTGAAGTGTTGTGGCAGCAACCCTGACTTTTTCCCCTGCCTCATCCACTTCCCGCTCACCCCCTGCCTCTAGTTTTCTCTTTTATGTGGATCTATCTGTGTCTAATTTAGATGGCAAGTTCCTTACTACTGTATGTTATGGAGTCTAGCATACTGTGAGCACTTACAAATGTTAAATGATAATAATGATAATATGAGAGCCCTAAAGGTGCCAGCTGCTTCATTTCACTTTAGAGAAGAGGGTTTTCACTACAGACTGTAGTTTAAAAAAAAATAAGGCCAGGAGGCAGGGTGGGCACATCAGCTTTGTGAGACCAGGAGGAGCATAGAGACAGGCTTATAGGGACTTATGGGGACTTGCAATATAAAAGAAAATGGATTTTATTTAAAAAAGAAAAGATCAGCTATAACTTGGGATGTAAAACAGAATTAAATGCCTGGCCTTGAGCCTTACAACTTTCAAGCAATCTATGGGTTGCCCAAGGTTTCAAACAAATGTGAGCTACTGGTTCCCTTAACAGCGTGGAACGTCCACTTCCAGCCACCGGGCAAGAAAACCACAGGGAGTTAAAGGCCCAGACCTGGGCATCAGGACCCCTGGATTCCAGTCCTGATTCTGCGTGTAACTGGCTTAATAAGATCTGCCAAATCTCTTCATTTTTCTATGACCTGGTTTCCCATCTACAAGATGAGAAGTGGGTCCCAGGTGGGGGGAGGGGGCAGTTTACTGTAATTTCTATGAATCCTTCAACTTCTGAAATTCTGTGAGTCAACAGCTATCGGCTGCTGATACTTATCATTTTTGAACACTTATGTGCTAATCACTATATATCAATTTCACACACATCACCTCCTTCTACCGACTCTGTAAAGCAGAGGCGGCTACCATCCCTGTTCACAGATGAGGATACAGAGGCGGAGGAAGAACAGTAACCAGCCCGGGTGCCCCATCTGGTGGAGCACAGCGAGGTCTACCCCGTCCCTGACTGACCCTAAAGCTGATGTGCTGACCCGCTATTGCCCTCTACACGCACATTCTCAGGCCGGAGCTGGAATGTGCCTGGTGTTCCGGGAGCACCGGGAGAATCTCAGAAATAATGGAGGGTAGCAGCTATGTTGAGAATATGTTATTTGGATAAACCATAATAATTTTACATTTACCTCCTTCTCAGGCACTGAGAGTACTTAATGAATATGTTTATTAAGCAGTAGACAGCTCCACATACCACTTCATTTAATCATCACAGCAACTCCACGAGACTATCCCAAATTTCATGTGAGTGTACTGAGTCGCTTAGGTTAAACGTGTCCAGATTCGCCGATGGTGGAGATGGGGCTCCAATCCCTCCACTGTCTCCAATGCTCTCTGACTACCAACAGCTTTGGGGGCTGATGGTTGACTTCACTCCGTTGGGGCAAGGGGAGAGGGAGCGGGACTCAACACGATGGAGAGAGGGATCCAGGACCAAGAACCACCTGCAGTCACCATCAGATGTACTAAAAGGTCCTTGAAGAAATGACCCTAAAAGTCTTAGCTGCAGCACTAGATACGAGCACACATTTTCCGTGTGAAAGTTGCATTCTCTAGTCGATGCCGAGTAGAGAGAGAGCCAGCCCGGTGGGTCACCTTTCCCAGGTTCCGCAAACATCTTCGGGACAAAGGCGTGTTGTACTGTTTTCTTTTTCCTTGCAATGAAACTCAGAGGCAGGGAAATCAGAACAAGCCACACTTTTATGATGTGCTCTTGTTTCCATTGGGCTTTGCTGGAACAGGGAAAAATGGACAGAGCCTATTTCCAGCACGAAGTGTGGGAGGGAAACAATGCATACGCCCTCCCCCATCTTGACGGGCGGTACCCGTCTCACCCGGAGAAAGGCGAGGACGTGGTGCTGCGGAGGCAGCCAGGGCAGCAAGACACCCCGGGCGTGTGGTCTTAGTCAACTGGGAAGAACGGTTTCCATCTCTCCTACCAAAAGGTGCCTGAAGATGCCCTGGACGTTATGCGTCCTTAATTCGGAAAGCAACACACAAAACTGGGTTTGGAAGCCATAAATTTAGATTCACGCAAATGGCAAAGACAAACCCACAGCCACTGCCCCGCTTGTCTACAAGAGAGAAATGATAGATGAAGCTTCACAGAGAAAGCTGCTTTGACAAATAGCATCAACCATAATTAGTGGGTGCTTAGTTTTTCCTTCCTTCCTTCCTTCCTTCCTTCCTTCCTTCCTTCCTTCCTTCCTTCCTATTCTTATGATTTGAAAAACACATTTTAACAACATGTCTCTCTTATGTGGTATTTCTACAAGAACAAAGAGAGACAGTAATTTGTTTTTAAAAGCCAGAACAATGAAAGCAGACTCTCCCCAGAAGGGCACAGGCCCAGGGCAAGGCCGGAGCCCGGGTCCCTAAGGCTGTCCTGCTCTCCGAGGAGAAGCCTCAGTAATGGGCTATGTCCCCCCTGCAGCTACCAGCTCCGCCAACCATGCCAGTTGCCTGACTAAAGACAAGTCTCATAAGTTTATATGCACACACAATTTCTTAAATATAAGTGTATGTACAAAGAAGGATAAACCAAATTGAGAACAAGAGTTGTTTGGGGGAGGGGAACTGGGACTGGGGTCCTTTTCGATGTATATTCTTTTATAACTTCTAATCATTTTAAACCTTGGGCTTGTATTTTTTTTCTGAAAAGATTATTACAAAGGGGTAAATAATCCAGATAAACCATGTTTCCAGTAGAGAAAAACGTGCAATTTTTCACGGACAGGGTTTGATACTCATACCTAGAACTTCTTGCACTCTAGAAACATACCAATAGGAAAAATAAACTGTTTGGAAAGAAAAGAAAAATCTTGTTTCCCAATACCCACCTCTGCCCCCACGTGTTCCTGCTGCTCTGTTCGTGGGAATGGGGCCTGATGATGAGCTCTTCAAAGAGCAGACAGCCTCCCTTCCCACTGCTCCCGGTCACCATGGGTCACGGGAAGGATACAGCCACAAGAGGGAAGCCTACAGGTGGGGAGGAATGAGCGAGGGTTCTGATCAGAGCACACCTTGCAGAAGTGCACAGAGAGCCTACAGATGAGTATCAGGGTGAGTTTATCCTGGAAACACTTGACCCTCAGCCGTCCTGTCCCTTGCAACCCACAGACAAAATATGCTCCTCATGCCCTTTTCACAGGTCGGCTGAGACTCCACGTAGGTGACTGGCACAAAGAAAACAACACTCTGAAGAGAACGTCCATGCACTGGCCTAGGGCTCTGCTTTGCGCGTCTGCTTGAGAGCTAGGGTGACAATCGGAACTTGTAAGGCTAGCAAGTATTTTGCCACTTTTTACCTGAGCACTTTTTCCTCTTGGTGATGTTCTTGAAAGGTGAGTTGCATGTCTTCTAGGGAGAGGTAAATGTGATTTATGTCAGCAGATGGCTAAACAAATTATGCTTCTCCAGCAAAAGAAGGTCTTTACCAGCATTGGCTGCATAAAGCTAGAATGTGTGGTGAGGGGGGTCCCGGGCTGCTACATGCGTGCGATCATAGACTTTCTGGTTTTCCCTGACATGAGTCTGTTCTTTCTCTTCTTTATGCTGATGGAAATTCCAGAAACAAACATAATGTTTGTTTCTGGATGAAGATGTTTTGGGAAAGCCAAGAAGGCTAGAGTAGCCAGTGCAGGGGAAGAGTGGACTACATGGGAGCCTGTGGAATGTGCTCCACCTGACTTAGCCAGATGCCTCTAGAGGGAAAGCAAAGGAAACAGCTCAGTGACTTTACGTCCCCTGGGGTCTTCAAAGGAAGCCTGCAAAGCCGAGCATGAGGGTAATCCTCCCTCGTTTAATATCTGATTTGTCTGCATCTGTGATGCGAAGAGTAAACTGGAATTCCTGTTACAAGAACAGAATTTTGCCTGCCAGGAGTTGAGCTCCGAGGTCAGGCAGCCTTATCACGCTTTACCCTGTCTCACGCGGTGTCCAGAAGAATACTGCAGGACAGGAATGTGTGGACTTTCTTTCCCTGGGATCATTAGGAAAACCCCAAGGGAAATGACTCTAAACTTAGTAGTCTTTTATATGAAAGGAACGTTACTTCTACCCTTGGCTGCCATCAGTCCCTTCCATGGACTGTCCGGATTCCCACTATTCAGACACTTTAGCTGGAGTCTCAGTACAGGTGTATTGTTATTTTAATTATTTAGGCTGTAATACCTGGGTCTGGGGAAGATGGACAGCACGTCTGAAACACAACAGACCCCTACCCTAAATATACTACAGCTAAATTCTTCTGCAAAACAATGGCAAATCAAATTATACACACATGCACACACTAGATATTGTTAACTTTATTTTCAGAAGAAGCATAATATTTTGCTGCCTGGGCTTTGGGAATCTACTTGCAATGAAGACATAAAGCCTAGATTTAATAAAATCATGCAGTGTGAAGTCCACACAATATTGTTTTTCTTGCACTGGGCTGAATGCTTTGATTATTATTCACTCTCAAGTTGCCCATGAGACACAAAACCTTCAGTATTACAATGTTTATGCTGCTGCCAAGGACTTCTTAACTATATCAGCAATTATTAATCCATTTTATGGATTAATAAAATGAGGGGAAACAGATACATTATTGATGAAAATAGAACTCATTTTACACATACACACACACACATTTCTACAGCCTCACCTTCAAAGTCTTAAAAAAATTAAGTTTATCATCTTACAAAAATATTTTTTCTTTTAGACAGGTGTGTACTCAAGCAAATCTGAAATTAATTTTAAGTCATGCAGTGATAGAGTTTTATTTTTCTAATGTATTATTAATTTTATCCTTTGGAAAGTAATGATAGTTTCCTACTTACAATAAGGTGGGAAGTCTTGAATAGATATAGAGTATGACCCAATCAAGAAATTTTAAATGTACAAAAATTCAAAGTGTTCTGCAATTCCATTTGACTGAGACAGAGTCTAAAATATTCCTAAATTGGCAACACTTTCCTGACCTTTAGACCTGAATAAAACACTCTGCCGTGCAGCAAGTACTTCCTTCCAGCTGGCCCTTTTTCTTATCCAATACAGATCTTTGAAAATTAGCCAGATCTGGTTTCTGCCATTTTCCTCAGCACTTCCCCAGATTTTTAGAGCCAGCACAATCCCTATGACTATCTCTGGATTAACTCATAGAAGGAGGGGAACATGTTCAGAAAGAGATAGAGGAACACCTTCCGCTCACTAGGAAGTGGATTCCTTCTGCCTGCTGGCTAATCCATGGTAATTTATGTTTCTACATCATGATATAGCAGCCAGTGTCCCAGTCCAGAGGTGTCCCTCAGAAGGGGTTGGGCACTTGACTTTAGCCTCCGAAAACATATGGGGGACAGGCATAGGTGGTGCTTGCTTTGAGGTAAAGCCAGTCTATTGGCAATAGAGTGAGCCAGGCAGTCCTTAGTAAACTGCTCAACTCTGGCTAGACTGACACAAAGAGAAGTTCTCTGGAGTCTGGAGAAACTGAAGGAAAAGTGAGTTTGGCTATTCTCATTTATTTGGAGGGTATCACCGCTCTTTTCTCTCTTCCCTGCTACTGCCTACCTTTGGGCCATTTCACTGTTCATTAGTCCCTCCAACAGAGGATGGGCAGAGAAAAGAAGGAAAGATGAAATTCAAATTTATCCATGTGAGGTGCTAATTCCTGATTTTCACACCATGCTAAATTGCTTGGACAGCTATTGGACAATTTATAGTTGTTTTTCTAAAGCCTTTAGCCTTATCAGCAAAATTTATATTGTACTCCTTTTCTAAGAACTGAAGCATTTTTGTCCAATTTACCTAGCAGCTCAGTGAAAGATTTCTTTGAAGATGACATTACTCGAATACTATGTTTTCATGAGAGCTATAGCTAACTCTAGTATTTCTGTGTTAATGGAGGTAGGGGTGAGGTTGGACATTTAAATTTAAAAAAACAGAAAAAATGTATTTGACTTTCTTCTCTAGTTCTATCTGACATCAAAAGCCACTCCCATGGTAAAAAAAAAAATTTAGTTTGAGTTTAATTTAACTTAAATATTCTTTGGTGGAGATGCTACTAAGCAACCAAATGACCTAAAGCTAGGGAACAGGAGGGAGATGGGGAAGAAAGAAAGCTCTTGTCAAACACATTGGACCATTAACCCTTGAGTAACTGAGAGTTAGTTAGCGATCATTCATGCTGTGTTCGTCTAACACAGCCATGAACTGCCACAGCCAACTGCACTGAACAGGCAGCAATATGCTTGCTGGGAGTCTACGTCAACGCCATGCTGTTGGGACAATAGGAGATGTGGACAACGTGGATAATTGAAACGCACAAATAGTTCCAAAATCTGATGAAGAGTGATAACTGCAAATGCTTTTTTTCACCAGGCTGCTAACAGGCACCGATATGCATTTAGTATCATTTCCTTTCTCACCCCTCTCTTAACACTGAGAGGGGTGAATGTATAACTAAACCACAAAATGGCCCAAAGGAAGGCAGCAGAAACAAGAAAGAAGATGAATAAAGGTAACGGATAGTTCATGCTATTGAGTAGTGGTCTCTGAAAGGCTGACAGAGGACCGGCCTGAATTTGCATCAGTTTCTGGTATCACTGGGTAATTTGCTTCAATGGAACAAAGAACCACCATAAGCCTCACAGGGGTAATATTTCCCATCACTTCAAGGTTTATAGGTTTGAACTTCCAAGACCTGTGCTCCCGGGGCTGTTTGTTTTCTCCTCTATCTGCATTACGGTAAACCCCAACCCAAGGCTGGGACAAAGGCACACGCACAATCGCCTGCTAACACGTGACCTAATCTCAAGATAAGCAGATAGACGGAGTAATCACCCTCTTATAGAAATAACCGTGAATTCGGAATTCACAGACCCAGTTTCAAGCCCCAGAGCCACAACTTGCATGTGGGCTGTTGGAGAAATTACTTAACATGTTTTAGTTTTAATTTACTTATGTGTAAAATCAAGATAAAACGTTCCCACAGGATTATTGTGAGGATAAAATGAGATGATAAATGCAAATGTGCTTTCTAAAGCAGAATTGCTCTGTAAGTCTTAGCAGGTACTGTAGAGAGGAAACGTCATAATGTCTATTTGGGAAATCTGGCTACAATGCAGACGCGATGGCCCATTGGAGATCCCGATTCAGATCTGGAGTGGGACCCAGGCACGCTCCCGTGTAACAACTGCTTCAGGTGTTTCTGTTGCTGCTGATTCACAAACCGCCCCATCAGCAACACTGCTGTGAGCCACCGGTGCCTACACTCGAAGCAAGAGTGACAAAAATAGGAGATGAGCCATTTTTAAAAACTGCATGGAACCCGTGCTCCTCTTCTCCCGGCCTCATATTCCACCCACCATCTCATTTAGGGTTGCAGTCCACAACTGGCCCCAATCAGCCTCTGAGAGAATGGGCGCAGCAACTCTACCTTTGCTGGCTTTAGAAATCCACTCTCTTCCCATGATTTTTCCCACTCACCAGGGCGCCTTTTCTTTGTGCCAAGAACGCACTTTTTAATTTTCTCCATCTCTCCAGGTAAGTACCTTACTCAAACTCTATCTGCACCCACAGTTTTTTACTCTCTTAAATTTCTCAGCCTTCCTCACACCTTCACATCTTCCTGTGAATACCTTGTCAGTGCCATTGAATGGATGCTGATTAAATCAAGTGAATTATCAATTCTACATAGGACAGTGCCGGAGAGACAAATGAGATATTTGAACTATATGCTGAAGATAATTGGGAATTCTACAAAATAAGTGTCTGCACGTTATGTCAATTCTGATTCCTGCTTTCTTTGTGATGTGGTCTTGCTTCCTTAGACAGAGTCCAGGCTCACTCACAGGAATATTCCCAACATGTTAGAAAAACAGGGAAGGGGAATTGGGTTCAATCATTTTTTTTAACACCTGAAAGCCCTGCTCTGAGCACGGTTCTATGCAGTTGTCTCAGACTGTGACCACACTCTTTAAAATGAATTATTCTTCAGTTACACCAGTGTGAAGCTACCAGTTGTAGAGACTTACTTGAATCTGCATGCAGTTCATTTTGTTACAATTGGTCAATATTCCTGCTTTATTAATCAAACAAAATTGAAGTTCAATCCAGGTCTGGGCTACCTTTTTAGTGCTTACTATGTGTGACGCAAGATACTTACATGTGTGTAAAAACACGTGTTCTCCATGAAGAGTTCCTTTTAGGTTAAGCCCACAAACACAGTTCTCTGGATCCATACTGAAATTAATCTTCAAAATAAAATGTACTTTTCCTTACTAAGTTTTCTTATTTCTTCCTACCATTTTTAGTCTTAAAAATGTAATAAAATGTTGGTTTAATTTTTTTCAAAGTATAATCCACACACTTAGAAAATGTAGCCCACAGATTTTAATAAAAATTTGTAGGGAATTGGGTTTGCCAGATTCAACTCACTTTTTAAGGTAATTGTTGGCAGCACATACTTTTTCCCATTTCATCTGGATTAAAGATATCACAAGGGACTTGTTGGTTTATTAAAATAATTTAAATTATTTATCCCCAAATTAAAACACTATGTATAACATTATAGTGTTTTTAGAGAACCCCCTCAAAAGATCCTGATATGAAATTATCAAAAAAATTTTCAAAATTAAAATCTGTTAAAGTACACAAAAATATATATAAAGATAAAAATAAACATTATCTACTGACTTCTTTGTAAATGCCATAGAAAAACATCAAAGTATTTTCTTTTTTTCTTTAAAAAAAAAATCTATCTCGAGAAGGTAGTGAGGATTGATTGAATTAATACAAACAAAACACAATAGTGTACGACATTACAGTGACTACAATCGTTATTATCCTAGGACTTTACAAGTCTGTAACTGTAAATTGAATATTTTTCCAATTTTCAATTTGAGATGCTTATTGCTAGAGTGGGAAGAGAGAAGTTTATGTTTGTTATATTTATCTTGTATCCAGTCAACTTTCCATATTATACTTTTTATTAGAATTTTTCATTGAATTTAGTGGAGTGACATTGGTTAATAAAATTATATAGGTTTCAGCCCTGGCTGGCATAGCTCAGTGGATTGAGCACGGGCCTGCGAACCAGACGATTGCGGTTCGATTCTCAGTCAGGGCACATGCCTGGGTTGCAGGCCAGTTCCCTGTAGGCCAACTCCCAGCAGGGGACGCACGAAAGGCAACCATACATTGATGTTTCTCTCCCTCTCTCCTTCCCCTCTAAAAATAAATAAATAAATAAAATCTTAAAAAAAAATTATATAGGTTTCAGGTGTACAATTTTATAATACATCATCTGTACATTGTATTGTGTGTCCACCACCCCTCAAAGTATTCTCAAATACTGGAAGCTAACAATCTTTGCTCCTGGAAAAGTCAGTATAAAGTTGGGAGGATGTATGCCTAATTTGAAAGTTTTGTGAGTGGCTAATAGGTACTTAAACTCTATCATCAAAGACTGGCAAAGCCCACCACCTGGGGGGTGGCCTAGGTTTATCAGGCTAATGGTAATGCTAAGGACACCAGACCTTCCCTGGAAGAAACAGGTACACCTCACCAGACCTGACTGGCTGGTCATCAGAGTGGTGTTTGTTTCACCGGATTCTTTTTAGAAAGGGAGATCCTAAGCCACATTCACATGTCTAGCTTGTCCTTTGAATTTAGAATTCACTTTGGCTAAAATTCTGTCTGCAAACGTATGACTCCAACGAATTAAAGTTCAGAGCTTCTCGAATTGAATGGACTGTGATTGTGCAAATGTAATTTTAGATAATGTACCACATTTAGACATTTGCTTCCAGGCTTCTCTTACCCAGGGGGAGAACTGCTAACTCAGGAGAAAACGACAGTCTTGTGTAGCGGAATAGCTCTGCACCGGGAAGGCGGAGACCTGGGAAGCAGCCCCTGTTCAGCCGTAATTAACTCTGTGACCTTGGGCCATCCATGTGGCCTCTCTGGGCCTCCTGTGAAAAATGAGAGGGTTACACTGTATGATCGCCAAGGTCTTTCCAGCTCTCGGTTGCTCAGCCTCTCAGATGGTACAGCACGAAATTACTCCGGCAGCAACTGGTTCGCAGATCCAAGTGAGCAAGGTCAAGTGAGCGGCACTTGATTGAGAACTGTCGAAGGCCTCGCAAGGAGTTAGGTTTTCTGCTTTTCCGTTTGGGGGCTGGGGGCTGGGTGGGGAGTTGGCAGTGTCTTCTGTTGCATTTACAGAAAAGCTACAGAATAGGGAAGGCTGGGAAGTTGGGAACCAAATGGACAGTGGAGGTAACACTTGACTAAATCCCCACGGTGAGTCAGTCATGACATTCAAAGCTTTTCAACAAGAAACCACGCACACCTCCAACAGTTGCAGGAGATAGATACAATTATTCCTACACACAAAATTAATCCAGGATTCCAACCTGGGGTCCTCAGCTCTCAGGCCTTTGCCCTGACCATAGTGGTCAGCATCACAAAACAGCCCCACAGAGCTCCTGGGAGAAAGCCTGAGGAGTCAGGTCTCCCTGACTAAGGAGAGGCAGTGAACACAGGTACCCTCTGCAAAGATGAGCAGGATAATCTGGGGGCCCCAACTGCCTTCAGGAGTGCCCTTGTTGGCCTCGTGTCCAATTTCTGAAGTAACAGAGTCATTATATTAAACTGAAAAATATTTCTTAGCCTTAGAATGCAGCTTAAATTTTCCTATAGCTCATAACCTATTATAGAAATTCAGCAAATTAGAAAACTGTGAATGACACTCACAACAACAGTACTCTATACTTTAACAAGAAGCTTTGGGTAATTTGTTTAAATATTAATGTACTCGAAGTATTATCAGAAAGTTCTTTGGTATTCAAGTACAAAAAAATAGATATTTTTCCTTTGGCCTAGAAATTCATTCATTATAAAACTGTATCTCCCCATAATTAAAAATGAAGAAGATATTCATTTTATATTTACATTTTTTCTGTTTATAATTTATAAACCACATCTTTCTAAAAAAAGGATTAAGGCAAGTTATAAAGCTACTGAGCCTGCAGGTGGGAATAAAATAATTATAAATGTGAAGAGAGGAAGAATGGGAGCAAGGGACTGAGCAAGACATTAATGACATAAGCACTTAATCAATAAGCGGTGACAGTGGCAGCACCAGCGATGCCTCATTTGAGGTCAAAGGGAGACAGTACTCCTGCCCTGAGGACAGCAACAACACATAAAAGAGAATGAGAACTTATGACGGACACAGAAAAAGTAAGTCCCCAGCGTGCAGGTCGCAGCCAGGACACTATGGGCTGGAACGCCGGAGCAGATGGGAATAGGGGCGGGGGGATGCTCCAGCTTCCTCTCCCTGGCTCCCTGGGCTAACAGGGCCATTCAAAACACACCTTGAGAGAATCACAGGGGAAAAGGGGAGGGACGCACATGAACAAGTATAAAGGATACATGGACAATAACTAAGGTGGGGGGCAGAGATGGGAGGGAGGTGGGGAGCACTGGGGGGGCAGGGCTGGGAATACAGGAAAGAAAACTGTACTTGAACAAGAGTTAAATAAATTTTAAAAATGATAACAATAATAATAATAATAATAATAATAAACACACCTTGACCTTAGAGTAAGGATGCCTTTCTCACTCCATTAACGTGGCAAAATGATTTAAAAACCTGCCATATTGGGAAAATATTGGATAGCTTTTTAGAAAAAGATAAACATCATATGCCAGGATAAATGCCAAATAGATTAGATATTTAAATATACATAACTGAATTATAAAACAATGGAAGATGTGTAGATAGGGAGAGATATGGAAATGGAGATGGAGAGAGAGACAACAATGTGCTCCCACTATATAACATTGTGTTGAGGGAATTAGCCAATGCAATTAAGCAAGAGAAAGTGATTAGAATGAAAAAAAGTTATCTTAGTTATAAATAATAAGACTATATATTATTAAAAAATTGAAAAAGATTAATTAAACACTGCTACAAGCAATAAGAGGGCTTAGGTTATAAAATAATAGACTTAGCAGGTTATAAAATTAACATAAAAATCAATAGCCTGTATGTAATACAAAAAAACATATAATAAAAGACAAGATTCCACTCATAATGACAAAAATTAAAATTAAAAACCTTATGTGTAAAATTATCAATAACTGCCCAAGATCTATATCATAAAAATTACATGACATTTCTAAAAGGGACAAACTTGAATAAGTGAAAAGGTATACCATGTACTTGAATATAAAAATTCAACATAATAAGGTTGTCAGTTTTCTCTCATAAATAAATTTAAATCACTAACAACAAGAATGTTGTCAGTGTTTTTTCCTTGAGTACAGACAAGTTGCTTATAGAGACCATTTGGAAGAACTACAAATAAACAAGAGTAACCAGGAATACCATGAAAAAGAAAAGTAATGAGGAGGAGGCTGGGCATACCGGATATTACTATAAAATAAGGCCTTCATAATTAAAACATTTTGATATCAGCAATGGCAATGGGACAGGATGGAAAAATCTGGATGCAAATCCACCCAGGTGTAAAATGTATAGTAAATAAATATAGTTAGAATATATATTATAGTACATTAATGTAGCATTTCAAATCATAGGGGGAAAGATGGACTATTTAAGAAACAATAATGAGATAACTAGATATCCATATAGGAAAGATTAAATTAGATCCATTTCTTACAACATATGCCAGGATACATTCCAAATGAATAGAGATTTAAATGCCACATAATCAAATCACAGAGTATAAAAAGAAAAACGAGTGAACTCCTTGAATACTAGGGAGTAAAGAAAGCCTTCCTAAGACTCATAGCCCAGAATCAATAAGGCAAAAAATAGTAGATGAGGTATAAAAATAAAACACTCACAGATCCATACACACATTTTTGGGCGGGGGGGGGGGGAGAAGGCAAATGACATTAGAAAAGTATGTTGTACTTATTTACAGATAAAATATTATTTCTACCAATATCTCTAATATACAAAGAGCTTCTAAAAACAGAACACAAAAACTCAGCAACTGTCAAGTGGTCTAGAGACAGGAACAAATAACACATGGAAAAAGAAATGCAAGGGGCTCTTTGACATCAGGAAATGTACTCAGTGTCCCTAATGACAAACTAAATGCAAAATAAAACTACTCCAACATGCTGTTCCTCCTCTGTTAGGCAAAAACGCAACAGTTAGACAACCCACGCTGTGGGTGACGCTGTGGGAAATGAGCGTGCTCGCACGTTGCTGGAAGGAATGAAAGTGGTACAACCCCTGTGGAGGGGAATTTGGAAACATCTAGCAAAATTTCACACGCAGTTGCCCTTTGACTCAGCAATACTACTTCCAGGAATCTATCTTAGAACTACATGGTCAAAACACTAAAACACCGTCACAAAGATAATAATTGCAGTATTATCAGTAAGAGCAACAGCTGAAAGAATCTCAAACACAATTAATAAGGGACTAGTTGAATAAACTAGGGAACCTTGACACAACGAAGTATCATGCAGTTGTAAAAATGAATGGAAATACATCCACTTCCAATGATCGAATTACCTCCCCAGTATAATGTTGAGTGGAAAACACATGATAAAGAAAAGTATAGTTTACTATCTTCTTTCTAAGAAAGGGAGATATGAATGCATGTCTACATGTATAAGGCAAGTATTGTATATTTTCTCTTTAAAACAAACAATATAAACATAAATTATAAAATAAACTAGTTATATAAATTATAAGATAAACTAGTTATCTGTGAAGAGGGACTAAATGGTGTGGAGGGCTCTGAATAGTACATAGAGCTCTGAATATGTCCTGTAGACTTCATTTTGGAAATGATGTAAATATTTTATGCAACAAAGTTAAATGTGAAAGAAATGAATCCTAAAAAGTGAAAGAAAAAAAAATGAAACAAATGAACCTAAATTTATATAGAGTTGGTGGCATAAGCCTAGAGAAGTATCCAGGTATTGTTAAAACATTTGGTTGTATATCTTTATTAAGGTACACCCAAAAGACAAAAGAAAACAAGAAAAAAGAAAAAACAGTATTAGTGATAATGTTGTTTTTATTATTCTGAGAGTTGGGATTAAGCAAGTATTTAAGAATCATTGACCACTGTGATTTTCAGGTGAAGTAAAAACCAACATTGAATTGTTGTATTAATTTGAATTAATGTGATTTATACATATGTTTTTATCTATATGTATTTGTGCATGTACATACACAAATTTGTGCATTCATACACAATTCATGTGTATGAATTGTGTGTATATTGATATTTATTGAAGCTGGGGGAAAGAAAACATGAGACATTCATTATTTGATTTTCTCTGCTTATGTGTTTTAAATTTTCTATTATATTTCCTGTTATAGAAGGTATATATATATATTTCATAACAGAATATATGAAATATAGAAAACAATATATACCCAACTCTGTTCACTGAAAAAACAGAAAGCAAAAATTATGAACCCAGGAGCAAAGAGAATTCTCTAATGCCTAAAATCTCAGTCTCTAAAAACACTATAACCCCAAGAGGAACCAGGACTCTTAGGAGAAATGAATGCTCTTGAGTCTGGGCAGGAGATGCATAATACGATATTGGGATTATCAGAAGCAACTATCGAAGACAACGGGAATGTGCTCAGGAGCCCATTGGAAGAGGAGGTCAGTGACCAAAAGTGGGACACTTGATCAGCAGTAAAGGATAATAAGAAAACAGATAGAAACCTGTCAGATAGGTTTAAATCCATGATTACATAATGGTAATTAAAAAAACCTCATTGCTCACCATTGGAGGACGCCAGGGAAATGGACCTCTGTTTGGAAAACTGGGGAATAAAAAGAAAGAATGGAGCATGAATTCTGCCTTGTGAGTACAAGGTGCACTTCAGCATAACCCAGGAGTTGGTGAGGGGAAGTTCCTCATTACAGAAGTCTTGTATCGACTAAATGAAGAAGGAGTGAATGCTACAACAGGTCACACTTATCACAAAGAGAGACAACCAGACACTCTCTTCTTCCCAGTGGAGGTACCTAACGCCACCCATAGAGCAGCATTGCCCGCTAAGTCAACCTTGGGTCTGCTCAGGCCTCAGACCTACTTCCCAGTTTACAGGAGATGCCCCTTAAGTGACACTAGCAATATCCGCACTGTAGAAAAGTGTGTGGGCAAGATCCCATTTCTTCTTCAACAACAACAAAAACTACTTCAGAAGAAAAAAAGAAAGATGGAAAATTAAAAGGGATACATCACACAAGTACAATGTGTGAGCCATATTTGGGTCTCAGTGAAAAGAAATGTGACCACTGGCTGAGAATTAAGTAATGTGAAAAGATCTTTGTGAGTTTTTACAAGTGTGATCATGGTTTCATAGGGTTTTTTTAATGAGTCTATTTCCTCAAAGGTACATGCTGAAATATTTTTACTTTTTTGTTTTAGAATTATTTTTATTTTTGTCACACTTTTTTACTGTTGTTCAAGTACAGTTTTCTGCATTTTCTCACCACTGCTCCCCCACTTCACCCCAGCCATCCCCACTTCCCACCCTTCATCCTACCCCCCTTTGGTTTTGTCCATGTGTCCTTTATGCATGTTCCTGAAAACCCTTCCCACTAAATATTTTTAAATGAAATGCTATGATGTCTGACACTGCTTCACATGACCTGGGAGGGCAAGAGTCGTGCTGGGCTGCAGAGAAAACTGGGCAGGAGTTGGGAAAGGTGGAAGTTGGGTGAGGGGTAAGCACATGGGAGGTTCACTGTATTACTATTCAACTTTTGTATCTTGATATTTTCTATTTAAAAAGAAATTATAAAAAGACATTTCCCTTGACACTCAATAAAGCTATTTCATTGTGGATTTTTAAAAAGATCTGGCCTGTAAATATTTTTCCTGGTAAGATCATCCTAATATGTATACATTAATATATATATATATATATATATATATATATATATATATATACTATTTACATTCATATGTATACCTGGTATACATATACATGAATATATTAGCACATTCTGCTAAACATATATACATATATAGTAACACATTCTGCTAAACATCTGCCTCAGTGACACGCTGCCTGGGAGCCACAGCACTGAGGGCTCAGGACCTCACACTTCTGACTTCTCCAACCTGCAGAGTCTGCAATCAGCAAGGCAGAGGCAATGAAGTAAACAAGGGCTTCAGACCAGGACCCGAGATCTGGGCTCAGCCTCCGCTCCCGACTAATAGCTTCCAGTGGGGTAGCTGGTCGAAGTCAATTGTCCTATCCATCACTTCAGTAAAGTGTAAAATGAATTCAGATTGGTAGTTTAGCAGAACTGACTGGTCAGTTTATTCACCACTGTACAAAAAGATACACCAATAGTCACTCTGTCATGTAGGAATGTTTCTGCATCACTGGGACACAGTTCTCCATGCAACTGTTTTTATGGCAAACTCTGTGATTGTCAGTAAGTTAAATTATTATTTCTAAAAAAATTACTTTCCAAATCAGAGTAATTTTTTGCATTTATCCAAGCTGATGACAAATTTCTCAGTTTTAGTAGACTTTTACATTTAATATTACATCTAATCTCATTTCAAAGGTCTCTTACTCATCACAGCCCTGCTTCATGCAAACTTCACTACAAAAATGGGTTATCTCTTACTGAAAAAAAAGGGTGAGCAAGGAAAGCTTTCTCCCTCATTTGCCACTGTTAATATCGCCTTCGACACTGTTGGACCTAACAGGAACCCTGCCAATGCGAAAAGTGTTCTTATGCCAATGCTATTATCAGCATTAGATACATTATTGACTGTGACTCTGAAACACACCAAATTAGAAACTTGTGAAGGAAGAACTTTAATGAAATAACTAAAAATAGGACTAGGACCTTTTATTTCAAAGAACGGTGAGGTCTTTTTGTTCTCAAAGTTTTATTGGTAAAGGCAGCACAGATTACAGGAGGAAATAAACAATCCTCTGTGTTACTCAGAAGCTCTTGTCGGGGCAAACACAGAGTTTTAGAAATTCAGATGTGCTCATGAGCACAGGAGCAAAGAGAATGTATGTTTGTTCACAGGAGCAAAGAGTATGGCATGTTCATGCATTTTCCCGTGACCCCACCTAGAACCCATAGGCCCAGCGTTCTGTCTCTGGTGACGTGAGGGGGCATGAATGCCCTCAGGGATGCCCAGAACCTGAGGGGGGGGGGTCTTCATAACTAGATTGCACTTTGTGCCAATGTTCGTAGAGAAACATCAACAATAATTCATTAAGTCTCTCTTCTGAGTTGCAGACAAAACCTAAATTGTGTATCGTTGTCAAGTTTGCCAATAAGTCAAGCCACCATGAAAACTGCGAAAGTCGTAGTGGGTAGAAAAAAAGGAGCTCTGTAATCTTGAATATTTTTGAAAGTTAATTAAGGGCTTGGGAAATGCCACACATCCAAAGCAGGGGGAACTGATGCCATCTAATCACAAACCCACACAGCAGCCAGGCGAAGCTCTCCCCAAATGCCTCCAATTTAGATGGGAGGGACCACCAGGAAGGGGGAACATTTCTACCTTCATGCCCGTTCCATTTTTGGCCTTGATTCTGGGCCTTCCAACAAGCACATCAATTAGTAGCTCCAATTGTGAGGGTGGATTTTTTTGTAATTCAAACACCTGTCCACTAGAAACTGGACGAAGGCCACTGAACAGTTGTCAGATGGTAACTGTAATGTTTATAGATCCAATCCATAGATCTGCCTCTATGTGTATAAAGTGCCAAAAAGTTATATAGCCAGACATCTGGCGACTGGAAGAGCGTCTCTCTCTTTAGCACTCCGCCTAGCCCTCGCTGCTCTGTTTGTGCCTGCTATGCCGATCCTGAGAAAGCAGTAGTTATTTTAAAATGGCCATTTCTCTTATGTCTGTGCACAGAGTTGGAGCAGCAACTTCTGGTTCGTTACTCTCTGCCAGTGCGACAGTCAAATCAAGATAGAAAAAGAGCTTCCAAACCTTCCGTTTCTCGTATCTGTTTCTGCTAAGCTCTCCCCACTACTCAATCTGGCCAACTACAATCAGCCATGCATCGTTCTCCTGGTGCCCAAGTCATTTGCAGAAAGTAATCTGAGTAGCTGGAGAGGCATTCCGATTCATTTAAACTTTTGGAGACTAAATAATACTTCATAGGAAATGTACTCAAAAGAGTCCTGACAGGCCTGTGGATGTTAACCTTTGCCATCTCCTACGTTTTACTAGGAAGGGACTGAGGCAAAGAAAGGATAGAGCAATCACATGCTGCGCGTGTGTTTTCCATGCTAGCTGATAGCTGGAATGTGGAGGCGTGATGGTGGGGGCGTAAGAAGTGGATCGCATGATCATTACTGATGGGGTTCTCTAGGTTCCCAGAAAAGGTACCTCTATTCTTTGTTCCTTAACCTTGTGTATTTCACAAGTATCGACAGATTGTGTCCTATATTTGCCCATGTGGTTCTTAAAAAATTGTATTGAGTTGTATGTATGACAAACAATAGATATATTTCCCAAGGGGAGTTCTGATCTTTGAAAGGTTATGAAAAAAGTCCCTAATTAAACTCTCCATGTTCTAGGGTTGGATACACAGGTTTTAATTCCATGATGTACCTCCACAAAGGAGAACATATGGAAGCAGTTCCTAATGTGACTGAAGAGCCATCCGTCTTTCCCAGCCTGATTCTTTCTTTCTCATTTCTCTCCAGTCTCTTACGTGTCTCTACTCTTCCCCACTTGACCCCTTTGGGAAGTGTATCCACAGGGCACTGACCAGGCCCAGCATGGATATTAAGGGTTAACAGTATTTTTATTACAGATGAGGACTGGAAGGATCTGCAGAGAATCCCCTCAGGTAACGTGCAAGGGGAGAGGCCTGATGTTTTGGCTATTTGCCATTAAAGCTCATTAAGATGCCTTCATGGCTATGTCTAATTCTAATGAATAATTAATGCTAAAACATTAAGGGCTTGAGAATTTTAATAGTGACAGTGACAGAAGGCATGGGGACCAGACTCTATGGCTGTCCATTGACTCCTGTTCTTGGCTCTCTTTAGATTCTCCCCTTTTCCAATGGGGTTTAATCTCACTCTGTCAGGTTACTTCCATGATACTCTCTCGCGTGTGATACCAGACATTTCTGCAATATCTGTGTGAGAGGGAAGGGGTCCAGTCACATTACAGACTCATTTCACAAACACGATACTCTAGTTTTCAAAGTGACTCCATAAAACATCAGTGGAACTTAAACTCAAAACTTCCAGTACCTACCAGGAGATACCTCAGTAAGCCAGTATTTCTAAATAGAATCAAGCTTAAAATACAGTCTGTGTCTTTCAATGAGATTAATAGGAAGCTTAGTTTTACTGTCCCTAAATCTGTAACATATCTCCAAAATCAGTAGTTATTATAGCTGCTGAAAAAGGTTTCTGAATTCTTATAACTTGAGAGTCATTGGCACATGCATTCCGCAGGCAGTGGGAGTGACCCCTCACGTGTATGCAAGAAATATATTCAGGTTGAAGAAGTTGGGTCTTTCCTTCCTCTCCTTCCTTCTCTCCCTCTCCCTTCCTATAATGACCTGAGCTAGAAAAGAAGAAGCGCTTTTACTTTTACTTTTCTTATGTCATATTTTCTCACTACTATGGGGTTGGCTCACCTGACGTGGGGAGATGAGGGGATTTAGAAAATCTGTTCTTGAGTCAATAGCCTGACTTATAAGGCTTGAGTCTGACTTACTTTGAATTTCAAAATCTGAGTATTACCTAGATCTCTACCTTTATATTCCCAGCAAACGTTATAATTTACCTCCAGGAAAATGCTTGTATGATTGATTGGTAAAAGCCCTGTGTTTGGAAAGGGAAAGAGAAAAGCCAGATTATTAAAAACCAATGAACTCTCTCACACATGTATATTGATAGAGGATGACTCATGTGCTCCTCCATTAAAAAATACACAATATGCATTGAAATTGGGTGCTGAATTGCACTGGAGAATAATCATCAGTTTTTCTTCTTCTTTAGAGAGACTTTGGATGACCTCTAACTGGCATTCTGTGTGAGAAGTAGAAAGGTTGGGGGCCGTTATAGGGAAGCAAGACAGAATTCAAGGGGCATTTTACAAATTCACAGAGTTAAAAAAAGTAATGTCATTTTCTGCAGAACGTACGTGTGCATACATACGCAAACATGTCCTGAGTAGCCCAAGACAGTGTTAAGCTTAATGATCATACTGATCCCTTAGTTTAGGGTGAGTACTAGTTGAGTAGAAAAATCATTCTAAAGAGAAGGGTGAGGCAAAGGTGAAGGAAAGGGCCTTAGGATTTAAAATTTTTTCAGATGTCATTTTTGGGGTAGCCTCTGGAACCTTTCTGTTTAAAATTCTTACTATGTGTTTATTTAAATAGTGTTTGAAAAGCTGTCAAGTTGAAAAATAAAAAATACATATATTTTTGGATGAAATCCTAAAGCACCTTCAGATAGGTGCTTCTGAACCAGGTTTGTAAAAAGCAAACTTAGACTTTGCATTTAAGTTAATTAAGCAAAACCTGGTTATTCGGTCTCTGTTGGGCTAGGAAAACTTGGAGATACTTCCTCAAATAACTGAGATTCAAGGTAAAAATTCACCGAGTTAATGGTGCTCTCTGGTGAATCCCAAGTGACAGTGACATCTGTCTATCTGTTTCAATGCACACATAGAAAGGAATGTAAAGGACAGTGGAAATCCCTGCCTTTTCGACTTGAGGGTATATCTAAATATACAGTGGGGAAGGGGAGGCTTCAAATGAGCGATTCACCAGCAAGGTATATGTACTATCTAGTAATAGTAACCCCCTCAGGTGGTTGAATCCTTCATGTGCTTTGATAAGTTTATTAGATCTAAGAAAGGCCTTCTCAAGGCTCAGGGATAGACTTTCTGCAGGGTTTGTGCAAAGTTGCAGGTGTACATGTACATGAGGTTTGCCTGGAGAGTGAGTGCGTTGCTTTTATGAGATCCTTGGATTATGAAACCACCTCTGACAGAGTAAGAACACATCTTAGGATAAAGGTTTAGGTGCATTAAAAAGGCAACAGGGATGTTGACAATTGTTGACTACTCACAACGTCCCAGGGACCTGCTGAGTCACCAGCCCCTAAAGTGGGGCGTGCATACCCCAAGGGTCAACAAGATAATCCACTAAAATATGGGAAGAAAACATTAAACTCCTATTTATTATTATTATAACAAAGAGAAAAATGTTCACGATTGGTATTTAATGTGGGGATTTACCCAAGTACTCTCTCCCGCAATCCATGTGTTAGACTGAGGGGACCTAAGACGTGTGGGGATTCCACAGTGTCTAGGCATTTTGGCACTGATGCCATCATTTGCTTGCTCATTTTCTAGTTTATTGTGACATGCAGTTTACTTGAACCAAGGTAAATGGATGTACAGGCTACATTCTTTAAAGAGCTGAATTTTTCGAATACTTTGTCACCACATGAGTGTGAGTGAGCTACTGAAAGCCTCTGGTCTTCTTTCCTAATCTGTACAACTGGAATAGTAATAAACCTACCTCACAGAGTGGTTACGAGAATTAATTAGGAAGACAGATGGCAAGAAGACACCTGCAAATCTTACAGCCATCCACTAACGCTCTCACATTATCTCCTAGAAATGTTATCAGAATTACTGAGCTTAGTAACGAATTGCACCAAATACATGTCCCATATTCACTAGGACTTTTTTTCTTGATAGTATGCGGTTGTCAATAACATGCTATCTAGCTTTTTAAAATTTATCTAACTTTTAAAAAAAATCACACTTCATTTGTACCTTGCAGATAAATATGACTACATAATGAGAGAGAGAGAGGGAGAGAGAGAGAGAGATGTGTTTTGCAAAAGAAATCTCTGGAATGAAAAGATCATTTTAAAAAATAAAGATACCAGAAGAGTTTTTGTTATTACCATGTTTTTTTCAATATACTGTTACCTACCAAAGCTTTTAAATCTAGAAAAAAATCCAGAAACAAAATAGTCTTACCCATTTATAAATCTTCCAGATGAAGAATTTCAATGTTTTCAACTTGTTCAGTAAAATATAATGATTTCTGATTATTTTAAAAAATAACTGACTGAAATCAGAGAATGTTTACTAATTAAACCTTAACAAAAAATGCCCATACTTGATATATAGGTTGTAAACTTTAGTAAGGATAGCCAGAGATTAATTTATTTCACTTGGAAAGTCATATCTTAGTGAAGTGTATTTTAGGCTGTGTTATTCACTAAAACAAAGTGGAAACATTCAAATAAATTACATCAAGGTAGTAAAGCAAGATTTTAAAAATTATTTTAATCACATTGCTCTTTTAACACCATTAGTTCAATATAACAATATAAATGACATTTAAGTATCATAATAATTCCCCTAGTGCAAAAGTATGTTCTATATTACTAATAAAACAGAATAAAAATCTTAAAAAAATCAATTTCCATCACTAAAATTTCCATTTTTGTGTATGTTATATAATGTATATATTTTTGTTTAGTGGCACATTAATTTATAAATGCATGTATATCTTATACATGTAATGAGATACACACATTCAAATTTTTTTTCCTGATGAGGAACAATATCAAACAGGTTGGGACTGAAGCTGTAAGAACTTGACATCTATCTTTTTAATCAATTCTCATAACAACTCTGTGAGATAGGTATTATTGTTATTCCAATTTTACAGATTAGGAAAGAGAACCAGAGACTTTCAGTAGCTCAGCAACTTGCTTGGAGTGAATAGATGACTGAACGGGAATTTGTAAGCCCGGGCATCTGACACCAGAGCCCACATTCTGACCACTGTACTAGAGCAGTGTCTTAGCAGTTGACATTCTTAAAGGCCCCAGAGAGGCTCAAGGTTAAGTCAAGTAGTGTTGATAATAGTGTTTGATAATTAGGTGCCAAGTTTTACTTAGGTGCCCATTTCTTTATGTCTCACTTTAATTATGTATCAGTATTTATTTCAGTCCAGGTAAAAGGTTGAAAGTGTGCTCATTATTTCCTCTGTTGCCCTCTCCTTGGGAAAATGTGTAGTCTGGAACACAGGGCACTAACCAGAGCACTACAGATCAGCTGCTGGCCGCATGTCCTAACTGCAAGCAAAGACACTTAAGAGAAAATAATTACTTTGTTAATGTCCATGTAAACTCAAGTCCCCCAAAGTAACAGCAATATGACACCTACAAATCTGATAGCCATCCACAGAACTGATGGGGAGGCGTCTGATTGGATCTTTGCTCTATCAAAAACATTTCCACAACATTTTATACAGTCAATTTATGTATGATGTACAGGACCTGTTGAAACGTTAGTTACTCTGTGATGGGCAATGTTATGTGTGATGTACAGGACCTGCTGAAACTTTGGTTACTCTGTGATGGGCAATGCTGACGGCAATGGGGCCATTATTGTCCATCATGTCAATGCATGCTCTTTAACAAAGAGATTACAGACAAGATGGAGCGTAATGACAATGAGGAAAATGCGAAAATGTTCCTATCATATCAGCGCACTGTCCACTGCCTGGCTAAGGTCGGCTTGTTACAGAAACCTCCTAGGCTAGCAAGCTGAGGCCACATATCTCAATGAAATAACCCCATCATTTTTATTTTATTCTTATTTTCAGAATATACCCAAAGGCTCCAAGCACTCTAATGTGTCAAGTTTCAGACAGCAGTGAATTTCCGTGGCAGTTATAAGCCTTTGAAACAGGGTCTTATAATGGAAAAACTGACAGACTCTTAACTATAGCTGCCCTAACAGGAGTCACCACGATGAAAGCCAGCTTAATAAACTACAATTTGGCCCAATTACATGGGGCTGCTACAATCTCTGATAAGCCTGATGTTCATCCTGACCTAAGAATTTGTACCCTTCCGAGCGTAGGCATCGGTGGTTTCTAAATGGGCTCCTTCCACCTGAATGGAGGCTAGGTGATGAATCCAGCCTCCTGGTTTTGACGGCCAGGTTTCTGTGCCTGGGAAATTAAATCAGTGAGTAAATGCAGTAAGACTTGCCAGCGAAGGAGGAGAGAATCAGTGGTGAAAAGTGAGTTCTCCACCAGCCTGCTGACGGAGAGTCACAGTCAGCAGGCATAAAAAGGCAGTCAAAGTGCAGCTGAAAGACAGGAGGGGCAGTTCGAGTGTGCAGTCAACACCTGTACATTTATAGAGCCAGGGGGTCAGGCACGGTGCCAGGCCTAGGCAAACAATATTTCCCCTAAGGAACTGATAGTTAGTGAGAGATAAAAATGTCAAGAAGTAAATATATATATTTTTGCTTTACTCCCTACTGAAGTGAACTATAATTGGAGTGCAGTGTACCTGGATTTCCCTGTACCATTTACCACCATATCATCTATCTACCCACCGACCCATCTACCCACCCACCCATCTATCCACTTATCAAAGATCTCGTATGTGTTAGGCCCTCTCTTCTTCTGGCACCCAATACTTTCTCCTCCAAACAAGCATCTCTTCTCCCAGCTTTCCTCTTACTGTTTGAAATCTTCTACCAATCTTCTTCCATTCACACCTGCATCTCCATCACTTCTGCATATACTGAGTCTTCCCCTCATTATGCTTGTTGCTCCCATTTCCTTCATCCCATTCCCGCAGCTACTACATCAGTCCAGGCTCTGAGGTGGTGAACACCGTATCTGGGGCATGTGTGTCCTCAGTGTTTGGCTTGGAATTGAATTAGCTCCCACATCGATCTTGAATGATCTGGTCTCCCTGCTTCCTCTCGCTCTTTATCACATCAGCCTGCTTCATGTTTCCACAAATCCTCTTTCGATGGTATAATAATTAGTTCCATGTGTTTAGGAACAGTACATTGTCTGCTGCTGACAAATGCATTTCATGCCTACATGGATTGTATCCTTTTCTTTTGTATTAATGCCAGTAAATATGTGTTGAATGAATGAATAAATAAATGTTTCCTCAAAATTCAGCCCAGTCTCATCTCCTCCATAAAACTTTCTATGACCTTCCTTTCCCACCTCTGAAAGACTGATACACAATTCCCTCCGTGTTCCAATAACATCTAGAAGATAACCCTATTAAAATGCTTACAAAAGTGCATTCTAATCAAGATGGACTTGTCAATCTGCCGCTCTTGTCCTACGAACCCAAGGGCAGGAATATCCTCTTCCATTTGACTTTCTACCCCTATCCCTAGTGCCTCTCACAGGCTGAAGCACATTTTTTTTTTTGGAATGACTTGTTAAGTAAGCGAATAAGTAAATGGGTTACAGAAATAACTATGAGCTGGAATCATATGCACAAACTTTGGCTACCAGCACATTCAAAGAGTAAAAAAAATGTCATCGCTTAAGATAAATGAGTTTTTGATCAATCTGGCTGCCACAACTATGAAACCACTTTGAACATAAACTTGGTGTTTTCAATGGAAGAAACACAGATGTCCGGACTGACACCTGTTTCGACTCAGGCCAGGAATAGGCTTGAGCCCCCTGGTGTAATATATGCTCTGGATCACTGTGTTCGGAAAGCCTTTCAACCAGGGTTATATATGAACCATTTGCAGACCCTCAGGCCTGAGAGTGCCCTGGGGAAAGCACCTGCACGAGGAAGTAAGGAGGGAGCTATTGGGGGCAGGCGTGGTGCCCTGAGAACAGTGTCGCTGACTGAGACAACGCAGACTTGAGTGGACATCGCAGTTTATAAGATAGGGGTTTCTGGCGTTTATCTCTTTCTACTTGGCTTATGGAACTGACCACTGATTCAGTTAGATCAGACTCAGTAACCAGAGGCGTCATCTTCCAAGATAGGATCTCAAGGGCCTGCATGTGACTCGTACTTACAGCGAAAGCTGCTCTTCCTTCCTTCCTTTCTTTTTAAAAATTTCCCCTTTCTCCCTCCCAACCCTCTTTCCTGTGATTCTCCATTTGTTGAGCAGATAGTATATTTTAGGCTCAGAGCTTGGTCTGGTAGAGAAAATAGTGTATTTTCTCCCAAGAAATGTAGGACCTAGCTGGAGAACTAATTAAGTACACGTAGGATAAGAACAAAGGGATGTGAGATGTGTGCCGTAGGAATGCTTCTGAGGAACTCTTCCACAGATATTTTGCAAACACCTACCTGGTGAAGGCCTATGAGGGACATTGGGAACAGAAGGATAAATAAGGCAATTCCCGATCACCATATTCATTTTAACCGATCGAGGAAGACTGGTCTATAAATATATCATCATAAAATTAGCAGTGTTAAGAAAAACGCCCCAGAAGGACAGATGACCTATTTCTTACTCGACTGGGAATTCAGAGACAGCTTCCTAAAGGGATGGCGCCCAAGCAGAACTGTCGTTGATTTAACGTAGTTATCATGCAGCACTTATTGTGTGCCAAACACTGGACACGGACCATATAGTAGCTCATTTAATCATCATAGCAATCCTATAAGACAGGTACTGTTATTCCTTTTTTAAAAAATTTTTTATTTAATTGTTCAGGTACAGTTTTCTGTCTTTTACTCCCATCCCAATCCACCCCACCCAGTTCTCCCCACCTCCCTCCCATTTCTACCCCCCCTTAGTTTTCCGTGTGTCCTTTATACTAGTTCCTATAAATCCTTCCCCTTTTCCCCCTGAAATTCCCTCCCCTCTGGTCACTGTCCACCTGTTATTGCTTTTATTTCACCAGTAGAAAAACCTGAGGCACAGAGAGGTTAAGTGACCTGCCTGAGGTCACACAGCTTATAAGCTTTAGAGCTTGGGTATAAGCCCAGGCGGTTTGGTTATTGCATCTAGTGACTATGTCACACAGCCTCCAGCATTCAAAAACACCACAAGTAAGACTGGAAGGCAAACCAATATGGCAAATATTTTCATCACACAGCAATGTTAACGCTATAATTTTTTTCAAATTATTTTTAAAAGTTAAACACTGCAATAGGCAAATGAAAAAGACTAAAAAGAAATTTAAAAAAAGAAGACATAAAAATGACTACCAAATACATAGAAACATAGTTAAGCATAGAAATGTTTAATTCCAGTAAAAAGAAAAACCAAATGAAACAAGATCTCCATTTTATCCATGCAGTTGGAAAGTGTCATTTCATTATTGCTACAGCCTTTCTGAGCAAAACTTGGTGATCTGCATCAAAATTCTTAAAATGTTGCATATTCTTTTAAAGATGTTATTTATTTATTCATTTTTAGAGAGAGGGGAAGGGAGGGAGAAAGAGAGGGAAAGAAACATCAATGTGTGGTTGCCTCTCCCATGCCCCTGACCATGGACCTGGCCTGCAATCTAGTCATGTGCCCTGACTGGGAATCAAACTGGAGACCTTTTGGATCGCAGACCAGCACTCAGTGCACTGAGCCACACCAGCCAGAGCAAAATGTTGCATATCTCTTGATTCAGCAAATGTACCTTCAGGAATTCATATAAAAATTAAAATGTATGTTCAAAAATGTCATCAAGATGATATTCATCACAGTATTGCTTATAATTATGTCATATTGGAAATAATGTACGTATCCAAAAATAGACCTATTAAACGACTGCTAACACTGCCACACAATAGACTTCCATGTAGCCATCACAATATTAGAACATATTAAATGACACAAAGTCATTAATAATTTATGACTCAGTAAAAAAATAAGTTATAGAATATTAGGTAAAGCATACCCCACTTTTATAAAAACTGTATTTAGTTACCATGTAGAAAAAATGTCAGTATTTCTCCTCTCTGTGTGGTGTCTTGTGTTCTTCACTTTGCTTCCCTGAATTTTCTAATTAAAATGTATTGCCTTTACAATAAGAAGGAAAGAAACAAACACCTCTCTTTTTTGAGGTGAGTTATTTAGGTGATGAAAATAGGGAACAACATCTAGACAGAGGAAATAGTATCAATAATATAGCTGGGGTGTAGAGGGAATACATACATTGTTTTTGGAAAAAAAGTGAGAAGGCATCATGCTAAGGACCATGGCTCAGTTCTAAATGTGATGAGCCCCTGACAGGTGTTGAACAGGAAAGCAGAGGGAGGTGGCCAGAGCTCTGCTCCAGAACATGTGCTCTGCAGGCAGCGTGAGCAGGGAAACTTGGTAGGGAGTCCAGAGTTAAGACTCTGCCAGGGGAAGGAAGAAATGGTGAAGGTCTGAACTAGATCAACCTAATAACGGAGCAGAAGCAATGTATTGGGAAAAACAAATGTTCAGGAGGTAAATTAAGTAGTGTAGGAGGTGAATGCATCAAGACCAGAGAAGAATGGGAGGGTCTTCATTAACACTTAGATTTCTGACGAAGGCTACAGGTGGATGATGGCATTTTTACTCAAACTTATAACACAGAAAAAGGAATAGACTTGTTTAGGAGAGAAAACCTGTTCCATTGTAGATGCATTGAACTCCAGGTTCCCCTGATATTCAAGATGATGTACTGAACAGTTTAGAACAAGAAGGGATGCTTCCAACATGGGTGACCATGAATGGTCTTTGCTGAGACATGAAGAAAGGGAGACAAGCAAAGAAATATAGGGCAAGTAGAATTGCTACCGGTCTAGATTCTGCTTCATTCTATGAAAATGAAATCAGAGGCGCAAGATCTCAGAAAGAGTCCAGATTAGCTGAACACAGCTTGGAAGAAAGAGCAGCTGGAGATAAATCTGAAAAACTTAGAGCCAGAGCAAAAAAGTTTTCCAGGGCTTATTTTGTGTTAATGTGTGTGTGTATGTGTGTGTGTGTGTGTGTGCTTTGTTTTGTTTTTCTGATACTGGAGGAAATAAATTTCTTTTGAGACTTTTGGACCACAGTAGTTACACAATGGAATTAGTACTAACTACACTGGCAATTATATTGAACAAAGTAAAATATTCAGCCCTGGCCAGTGTGGCCTCGGTTGGGCATCATCCCACAAAGCAAAAGGTCACCAGTTCAATTCCCAGTCAGGGCACATGCCTGGGTTCCAGGTTCGGTCCCTGGGCAGGGCAAGAGATCAATGTTTCTCTCTCACATTGATGTTTCTCTCCCTTTCTTTCTCCCTTCCTTCCCTCCTCTCTAAAAATAAACAAAGTCTTAAAAAATAAAAATATTCAAAGCTACCATTTGTAGAACACTTACTGCTCTAACATGACAAATACTTCTCATGGATGAAGCATTAGTTTCATTTGTGATTAACAATAATTCTATGAAGAAAGTATTAACACCCTCATTTTTATACATGAGGAAACTGAGGCACAGAGAGGTGACTAAATTTGCCAGGGGCCACACAGCTAGTAAGTGGCAGAGGGCTGACTTCCAACTCAGGTCCTTTAGACTGCCAAGTTCACAGAAGTGACTAATAACAACTAGGAGATCTAAGAAGGCTCCTTAAGACATAAAAGTCTCAGCTGAGACTTGAATGGCAATAAGAAGCCAGCCAGGCGAAGATGAGTAGGAGAAATCCAGGCAATGGGAACAGCTAGTCCAAATATCAAGAGGATAAAGCTGCTTGTGATGGAAGACTAGAAAGAAGACCAGTGTGATGCAGGCAGAGAGGATGAGGAGGGAGTGGGTAAAAACAAAGGCACAGAGGTAGGCAGGGCTGGACTCTGCAGGACTGAGAACTGGATAATGGGGGTGGGTTTTACTCACAGTGCAACAGGAACCCACCAGCACGTCTCAGACAGGGGAGGGTCTGATTCACAATTTTAAAAGATTACTAGACACATGAGGGTGTGGTGCAAGGATGAAATTCGACAAAAAGAAACAGCAAAGGGGAGGGAATTCTGCGTGCGTACAGTAAAAGTTTCGTGTAGAAGATGATGATGGTGATCAGGGTCTCCCAAGGTCTTGGACGAGAATTTTGAACTTTACTCAGTGGGGAGAACTGAAAAATTTTCAGCAGAGTGGTGACAAGATCAGATTTGCAGTCTAGACACCTCCCTTCAGCATCTCTGTAGAAAATAGAGGGGCCAACTGGGATCTGGGAAACCAGTAAGCCAGACAGGAAATGGTGGGAGCCTGAGAAGGCAGGGGAAACCAAGGTCCACAGAGAGAGCATTTGAGAGCAATTAAGATAGAATAGCCTTCAAACGTCAGCAGTGTACATATAGGAAAATTTGGGGTACTTTTGTCTTCTGGAATGACTGAGTGGAGGATGGTGATTGAGAATGCAGAAAGAAAATCAGGTTTTCAACAACAAAAAAACATGTTGTATATAGTTTGGACACAGTGATTTATTTATTTAGGGGTCATCCATGTGGAGGTATTCCGGAGATAGGGTGGAAATGAGGGTCAGGAGTTCAACCGAGTTTTGAATCAGAGATGAAGATGTGGGAATTATTCATCTAAAGGTGGTAACCTGAAGCCCTGGATGCAGACGAGGCCATCCCAGGTCAGTGTGAGAAGAGTAGGCCCAGGTTACTGAAGGGCACCTCCCAGGGGACCTCCTGACATTTTGGGGTTGAAACAGAGGAAGGATAAATTGTGAAAAAGATTGAGAAAGACTGTCAGAGAGAGAGGAGGAAAATAAAAAGAGAACGGTCAAGTAAAATAAGACAGAAATATAAATTAGATGGAGCAACAGACTCATAAAGAGAGAGAGCTGGCTGACAGCTCTCATAGTGGAGGGGGGGTTGTGGAGGAACCAAGTAAAAAAGAAAAAAAGAGAAAAGAACTCATGGACATGGACAACAGTGTGGTGACGGCAAGGGGAGGGCAGTGGTGGAGGTGGAAGAGGGGAAATAAATGGTGATGGAAAAAATACAATTAAAAATAATGTAAAAAAATAAAGGTAAAGTAAGCAGTGATCTTAGCAGAAGTTTCATTGAGTTGTGGAAAGTGCAGATGGGGACCATAGACTGCACTTTCAAAATGCTTTATTGGGGAGGGAAATTGAAATATGACACGGAGGCTAGAAGGAATGCAGAACCCAGGAAAGATGTTTTTCTCTTTTCTTTTTTTTAAAGATTTTATTTATTTATTTTTAGAGAAACAGGAAGGGGAGGAGAAAAAGAGGGAGAGAAACATCAATGTGTGGTTGCCTCTCCCATGCCCCCCACCAGAGGCCTGGCCTACAACCCAGGCATGTGCCCTGACTGGGAATCGAACTGGCAACCCCTTGCTTTGCAGTCCAGCACTCAATCCACTGAGCCACACCAGCCAGGGCTGGAACAGTGTTTTTCAAGGAAGCAGAAATGATAAGTGTGGCTTTGAGCTTTTATAGAGCTAACATAGAAGAAAGGGTTGAATATACTGGAGAGAGGTGACTGAAGACCGCAACCCGCTGGAGAGAGGGGAGCGTGCGTGACAGGCGGAGAGGCAGAACACAGTGCCTTCCCCAGTTGCCCCTCTCTCTTGAGCAGTTTCTTCTGTGTACTGATCTTTGGTCAGCTGGCACCAAGTCTACATCGTGACGTTTTAGCCTCACCGACTATTGCCGACAAACTTTAGTTTTTCCATCACATTTTCTCTCTCTCTCTTTCCCCCATTTTCATTTCACAAACCTGCAACCCCAGTCAGCTGGAATGCATTGTGCTCACCTCAAATATCCCAAACAGGCTGTTTCTCCTTCCAGTGAATGTGGGTGGGGCAGGGTCTCTGGAAGAGGTAGAGTGCTTGCTGAGTTGGCTTTCATAGATGTAGGAGATATACATCTTATCCCTAATTTTCACTTTCTCTAAAGTAATTACTCTTATCTCTCCTTTTCAGATGAGGAAACTGAGGCTCAGAAAAGCTTAGCAATTTGCCCGAGGTCATGCAGTGGGTACTGCAGTTGAGGTGGATTCAAAAACTCCAGCCCGGATAACTAACCCCAAAGCCCACTCTTCCTTTCACCTTGTTGTAGGCATCGTGTTGCAGTGGATTTGAAGATTAGGAGGCAAGGAGGCCTGTACAGAGATTTTGGCAGAAACCAGACCTAGGGGGATAAATGGGCAGTGGCAGTGGGATGGAGAGATGTGGATGGCACGGCTTTGGGAAGCTTGTCTTAGGTAGGATGCACAAGACTTGGTCCTGGGGGGTTGTGGGGCAAACTGCTTGAAAACTGTGTGTAAAAATGGCATCATCTGTGCCCCAGATCTTGGTTTCTAAATAACATTCCAGCCTTGGCTGATTTCATAGCTGGGGCAGAGAAAGTACAAGGTGAACCCAGGATTTCTTATTGTGCCAGAAAGCGATGCAGTGCTCAAAGATTAATGAGATCATGTCAAAAGGACACAGGAAGCCATAGGAACTGGCTTGAAGGAATCTTCACTGACCGAATTGGAGACAATTTGAGCAACTGAAAGAATAATGAGTAAATAAGACAAAAAGAGTTCATGAATCCAAGATGACACGGGGATGGAAGGAACCAAAGGAGGCAGCAGCTATGCTGTATAATAAATGTGAAAGAATGAGAAAATTAGAAGAATCACCATTTTTCAATATAAGTAGTGATTTTAGGCAAGCGTCACTAATGGATGCTAAAACCATTTGGTGGGGAAGAGAATATTAACACAGACTTAAAATATCTCTACAGAATACCTATTAATTACAAAAGTAAAAATGTATTTTTTTAATGGAGATATATTGTGAATACCAAGTAAGAAAGTTAGCAAAGACAAAACGGGCAGTATGTGCCTGTTTACGGGATGCAAAGGGAAGCACAAAATAAGCTTATGTCATATGCTTGCCATATGTTTAACCTGGGTCTAAAGATGAAGAAATGAACACAGGGTATGTATTATTCTATGACGCAATTGGCCTGGATTCTCAAAGATTCAGTATCTTAAGCACAAAAAATGGGCAGGGCAGTGGTTATTCTAGCCTAAAGGGAACTGCAGAGACATGTCAATCAAATATAAAAAGTGAGACTTATTTGGATCCCAGAGTTTTGAAGACCATAGTAGGTCATTTAGGCGTAATTGGAGGAATTTGTACATAGAAGACATTTTAAAAGCAATCTTAGGGACTTCTTGTTCCTGGTCCTGCATGCAAGGAGGTTGAAATTCAGCCCTCCATCCTAACAATGAGATCAAAGCTGAATAAACTGAAAACTTAGCAACTTTTCTTAGATCTAAATATAAAGGAAGGTCAGAGGGTGAACTGCTGCCCCAAGACTGGAGAGGCAGACGGGTGGCCCACGACTACCCAAAGCAGACACCCCAGGGACGGAAACCTTGGCAGGAGCTGGTGCCAACGCAGGAAAACTGTGACCAACTGCTAAAGGCTCCACGTGGAAAAGTCTGAGAGTCAAAAACCCCAGGGATCCCTGTCAGAAGACCCCATACTTTTTTTAATTCAATGAGGTTCTCGCAATGAAGATCACAGAAATATCACTTTTGCTTCCAGCAGGGGGAAGAGAGAAGGAACTATTTTGGAATACATGAGAGCACTTAACAAGGTCTTCCCACAGAATAAACTAATTGACTACTACAGCCTAACCTGCTGGGGTTCTGTCAGAGGCAGACCTACCTGGAGAGAGTACTCACCTCCAGCCTATGCTAGCCATCTGGTCCCACCTGAAGAAAGGGGATGGAGAAGTACTACAAAGCACTTAGGCAGCTCACAGTCCAGAGACGCAGGCTCACTAAAAGACTGACACCTAATCTAAGGACTATGAGATGCTTCCTCTCTTCCACACCTCACCACCTCATTACCAAAGCCCTATTTACAGCAGTTTCATTTGCCAGGTACATCCTGTCCAGCTATCAAAAAAAAAAAATTACGAAACATACTAAAAGACAAAAAAAATTGAAAGAGACAGAGCAAGAATCAGAGCCCAACTCAGATATGGCAGAAATGTCAGAATTATCTGACTGGGAATTTGAAACAATAGAGATTCATACGCTAAGGGCTCTGATGGATAAAGTAGACAGCATGCAGGAACAGTTGGGCAATGTAAGCAGAGAGATGGAAGTTCTAAGAAAGAATCCAAGAGAAATGCTAGAGATAAAAATAAGAATTACTTTGATGGGCTTATTAGTAGACCGGACACAGTTGAGGAAAGAACTGCTGAGTTGGAGGATATATCAATAGAATCCTCAAAAACTGAAAAGCAAAGAACACAAAGACTTAAAGAACCAGGGCAGAATATCCAGGATCTGTGAGACAACTACAAAAGGTGTAACATGAATAATAGAAATATCAGAAGAAAAAGAAGAAAGAGAGAAATAAAAAAAAGATACTTGAAGTAATGGTAGCTGAGAATTTCCTTTAAATAATGTTGGACACCAAACTGCAGATCCAGGAAGCTCAAGAATACCAAGCAGGATAAGTGCCAAAGTACTACACATAGGCATATAATTTTCAAACTACTATTTTTAGTCCCAGAAAGTCAGGGACTAAAAAAAAAATACTAGAAGAAAACAGGAGAAAGAAATACCTTACTTATAGAAAAGCAATGATAAGAATATCTGACTTCTCAGCATGCAAGCAGGAGAGAGTGGAGTAAAATAGTCAATGTATTAAAAGAAAAATAACCACCAACCTAAAAAAAAATCTTGCAATTCTTTGACGTGATAATGGCGATGTAATCAAATGGAAGAACATTGAGTTCCTAGGAGATAGATGCTGAAATAATCAGTAATACAACATAATAACGTCAGCAGCTTTACTTTCAAATACATAGAAGGATGTTTTCAATTAGAGAATTCTTAAAACATGTCTTTTATGTTTATAATAACTATAATAGAAAAGTTTCCTATGTGATAAGAACCAAATAGAATGGCAAATTACAAAAACAAAATCTTCGGATCTGAAGACCATCAGAGACTATTCCCACCTCTCCCGAATCTGCAACTCTGTCTATCTGAGAAAGGAAGTAGCGTATTAATCAAGACCATGTAGACCGTAATGCTGGGTGAGCTTAGGGAAAGCAGTTTAGACCCAGTGATCGCAGCCCCGCATACTTACCCTGATGAAATGAAAACATGTTCACACAAAACATGCATAAGAATGTTTACAGCTTTATATATGACTACAGTCATTCAAAGCTAGCTACTAGTCCCCCCCTTGTTGAAGGAGGACATGTTTCCAGATCCCCGGTAGATGTCTGAAAGCATAGAAAGTGCCAAATTGTGTGCAATCCGGTGCCACACGATAATGCTTCATTCAACAGGGGGCTGCATACACAGCAGTGGTCCCATAAGGTTATAATCAAGATAAAAAATCCCCATTGCCCACTGCTATAAAAGAATAGCACATCCATCTATGTTCAGTACATAATCCTGAGGATGACCATAAAAAACCATGTTACTGGTTGATGTATTTACTATACTGTATACTGTACTGTTTATCGTTATTTTAAAGTACACCCTTTACATTTATTTTAAAAGTTGGCTGCCCTGACTGATGTGTCTCAGATGGTTGGAGCATTGTCCTGTAATGAAAAGTTTGCATGGTTTGATTCCTGGTCAGGGCATGTGCCTGGGTTGCAGTTTTGGTCGCTGGTGTGGGCATGTATCAGTCCCGGTCTGGGTGCCTCTGGGAGGCAGCCAATGAATGCTTCTCTCTCACACAGGTGTTTCTTTCACCCTTCCTCTTTTTCTAAAAAAGGCAATGAAAGAAATGTACTTGGATAAGGATTTAAAAAGTTTGCTGTAAAACAACCTACCACTTTACTCCAGCAGCAACCTCATGCAGGTCGTGTTTACTGCATCTCTTAATTTTATCTTTTCCTCTTGTGCTTGATCTAACTTTATATTGCTTTGTACAGTAACATGCTATACCTAGGAACAGTAGGCCAAACTATATATACAGTCGTGTGGTAGGCTACACCACCTAGGTTTGTGTAAGTATACTCTAGGATGTTTGCACCACAGCAAGATTGCCTAATGACACATTTCTCAGAATGTGTCTGTTGTTAAACGGCACAGGACGGTACATACTCTAGTTTTTCTTATATAAACATGTACTTTATGGCTTCTCTTTGGCATATCTGGATTTCCAACGTTGCTGTTCTTGCTCATCGGGGCCATTATTAAACAAAATAAGGGTTGCTCGAACACAGGCACTAAGATAGGAGATAGTTAATCTGATAACCTAGACAGCGGCTAGCAGTTGGTAGTGTACATAGTGTGGCCGTGATGGACAAAGGGATGATTCACACCCCAAGCTGAATGAAGTGGGACAGCACAAGGTTTCATCACGCTACCCAGAACAGTATGCAATTTAAAACTCATGGACTGTGTGTTTCTGGAATTTTCCATTCAATATATTTTTACTAAGGTCAACCACAGATAGTTGAAATCACAGCAAGCAAAACTCAAATAAGGCAACACTGATGTACATCCCCAAAGTCCTCTGATGAATGAATGAATGGATAAACTAACTGTGTTACGTCCGTGCAATCGAATGCTACTCACCAATATAATGAGTAAACTATGTATCTATATCTGCAACAAGATGGGTAGATTGCAAGAGCATTATACAAAGTAAAAGAAGCTAAACTCAATAGATTATATGCTCTATGATTTCATTTATATTATGGCACTCTTGGAAGGACAAAACTGTAGGACAGAGAACGGATCAACGGGTGCCAGCAGTCAGCCACAGAGAGAAGGCACAAGGAGGTTTTGGGGCTGATGGAGCAGTTGTGTGTCCCAATTATGGTAAGTGGGGGCGTAAGTTTATACACAGGTTAAAATTCTTAGAATTTACACTGGAAGGACAAAATTACTG
>NW_028074503.1:5156003-5358826 GCF_014824575.4 Sturnira hondurensis
TGAATTGAACAGCTTTGTTTCTTATAGCATCTAGGGGCTTCCAAAGGGAAGAATACTAAACGGCCAATGCCTGTTTAAAGGATGGGGCAGGAAGAAGGTAAGAGAACCAGATGCAAACCATACTCCCAGTTTTAGGCCAGGAGACAATGCCAGGTACAGCCAACCCCTTGAGAAAGGCTGGCTGAAAGGTCCCAGGGGAAGGTCTCAGTCTAATCAGTGTTTGGAGGAAGCTCTGCCCATTCTAACTGAACATGGAATTTCTTGACAAAAAAGAAGCTGAACTAGACCTTGCAATTGCTCTCTATCCTGAGGAGTGTGGAGACCAGGCATAAGGTTGGGTTGGTGGTATTTATTAATGGCTATGACAATGGTAATAGAATGCAGAATGAGCCCTGAAGGTGCTTTGGAACCCGAGGACACCTTACAGGTTACAAATGAAGTCAATGTTTGTTTTTCCCACAGCTTTGAGAAATTATGGTTGAAGAAGTGTGAGTAATTACTGACATAAACAGTTGGGTTGGAGTGTGTGGACATGTGTGGGCTAAGAATTGGGGCAATGGTGGGAGAAGATGAGGGGTGCAGCCCAAGTTTAGAGAAGTCATGATTCAATCTTTTTTAAAAAGGGAAGAATACAATCAGTGTCTTTGCCACCCTGTTTATTAGTAGAATATCCAGAATCCCAGTTTAATATATTAATTCATGTTGAAAAAATTTAGAGAAAACTCTGTTAGCAGGTGCAGCAGAAAGTTCATGGCTTTGAAGGCAAACACATGACTCTGAAGCTCATCATAGAATGACCTTAGACAAGGTAACTTCCAAACAATGAGGACTATAGTACTTACCTGGTAGAACTGGTGTCGAATATAAAGTAAAGAATGTAATGGGCCTAGTTCATTGACACACACGAAATAGGTATGTTTATTGATTGCTCACCTACTTTGCTAGGCCCTGGAGATAATATGGTGGGTAAAACAGACTCCCTCCTGCTTCTTAAGTGTAAAATCAAAGCATCACCATTCTCTTTCTGCTTCTGTAAATTTGAACTTTCTTCCTAAAAAGGGATAGGAATCTCAAGGTCAGCTCCCATTTCTTTTCTCTTTCCTAGACATTAATGCCCTGCTTCCTCTTCCTATGATTTTTTCCTTAGCCCCTCCATGAGTGAGCAAGTAAAAACCTAATTATGAGAGGTTTGAGAAGGGTGCCTGGTTATCTCGCCTTTCCAGGTTTGAGCATTAAGTCATCTTTCCTGGATATGGCTTCAGCAACTTTCGCTCTTATTCAAGCAGGGCAGCACCCTGATCTCTTCAATAACTATTCACTGGGTGCCTCTGACGGCTCAGGAAGTGTGCCTACTTCCAGATGCCTTCATCTTCTACAGAGACCACCACGAAAACTGTCTCAGCAAGTCATAAATTAAGACAATTTCTTGACCCCACTCTTCTGAAAGGAGGCCTGCCCAGTGCCACAGGAGTGGGGAGACTTACAGAGGCAGTGGAAAGAAGAGAAGATGATCACTTAGTTTGAAAAAAAGATCTTATCCCTTAAGACTGGCAGTTATGATGTGCTTATTACATGCTTATTATATGCCTGGCATTGTTTTAAGGACTTCCCATCTACTAACTCAATTATTTAATCCTCATAACAAGTCCATGACACAGAGATAGTCATTGCTACATGTTAGAGGGATGAGACTGAACAACACAGATGTGAGGGACTTCATCCAAGCCACAATGCTAGTTAGTGGGCTAGTAGTCTGTTTCTAGTCTTCCCTCTCAATCTCTATGACATGAAATCACTTCATCCTCCATTCCCACCTACTTTGATCCTGATCTAGACAGCAAGGCAGGTGCATCACACCTTTCTCATCTTTATACTCAGACTTTTCTTCTATGACTTCTATTCCTTGTTAACAATGCCTTCAGTGTTTATTTTTTATGTCATTTAATCTCTAGTAAAAGGTTAGCTTGGGAGCAGAGGTGTCGTATACTGTTTTACAGTATCCTGGAGCAGGAAAACACGTTGTCCTTGTCAGATTTTGATCTAGGTAGATGTCTCCTCTTAATTCTCAGTGGAGAAGCCCAAGAAGGCCCGTGTTGAATTTCTGAATTATCAAGAGACCAGATTCATTCAAAAAGAAAACTTTGTCAATTATCAAAGGGAGTCTTTTCATTTACACTAATCTTGAGATTAAGATGGTCTCAAGCAAAGCTCTGGCAGTACCCAGGCCTATCCTAGTAGAGAAGAGGAATGTGAGTTTCCCAGATGCCTTAGGAAACATTCCACCCATGAATGGGGTTGCAGGGCAATCTGAATTCCCAAGGGAAGCAGTTCCCAAATATAAGTCTTAACTTGTTTACCTTAAACTTGGAACCTATTACAATAGTTCCCCTGAGATTCTGCCACTGGCACTCAATCTATCCTCATCTTCTAGGGACTGGAGCATGTCTCTTTCCAGCTATGCTTAAGGCTGCATTAATTCCCAAATGATTCAAAACTGAGCCAAATTGTCCAAGTCCCAAAGGAGCAAACAAAACCCTGGCAAGGAAAGGCAACTTTCAATCTCTTATTTTCATGTACCCTTGGGGACAAAGCCACATCAGAGGAGACCAGCTCTTTAGGCTTTCTCGTCTCCCCACTTTGTTGTCTGGCTCTGACCAAAGAGACTTTGCTTTCTTTCCTTAACTATAGGTCCTTTCTCTCTTAATTTCTGTTTGTTGACCTTGAGATCCCTCTCTGTTTTTAGGAAGAAGATTCAACTTTACAGAAGCAGAAAAAGGATGGTGACATTTTAAATTTAGGTTTATGTTTTAACCACCATATTATCTCTATTGTCTAGCAAAGTAGGTATGCAATGAACAAATGGAATCAGAAGACAGAACATCTCTAAGGAGTTGGGGAATAAACATTTCCATATACCAAATTAGAGAAATACTGAATGGCTATTATCTAAAAATATCTCCCCCATGATCCTATCTTGTTTTCTTGCTGTAAAGTTACTGGGCCTCCATCAGTGCTCATGGATATTTTCTTAGAGACTTGGAAAACCAGTAGCCATCTTTCAGAGGAATAAATACAGTATAACATGGTGAGAAATGGCCTGGACATGAAGTTCATGCTTCGTTATCCATGGAGCCAAGAATAGATCTCTCACACTGTGGGGTCTTAGTTTCCTTTTCTTTAAATGGACAGGTTGGAGAATGGCTGTTTGCTGAGAAGCTGATAGTATCTACCACAAATATCATATGATACAAAGGGAATAAGAAGATAAAATTTGATAAAAGGAGGGTGGAAGACAACAGAAAGTCCAGGCCCCAACTTGAAGAGCCCCTGAGAGGCTTCTATGTCAACAAACATTTATCTAAAGCAGAACTTAGTGTGTGGCCCCTGCCCCTACATTTAACTACCTGGGCAACAGGCCTCCTCTGCTTTCAAGCTGAAGAGGCCTTATCCTGGTTTGTTAACTGGGATCCCAGTGATGAGGAACTCACTCTAGCATTTCAGTGGACTCCACAGGGAACCTGAGCTGGGATTAGGTCATCTGTGCTGTTTTTTCTATAAAAGGACAGAAGTGTCAGCCCCATCCTCTTTGGAAGACCAGACCAGTTTCCTGAGGGTCCCGGTGTTACTTTCCACTTCCCTCCGTGTCACATTCTTCTCCCCCTTCTGGGTGTTCACAGGTGTCAGTGCATTTGCTTGGAACTCCTCTGCCCCCCAGCTCTGGCTTTTTGTCCTCATCCCTTAAATCTCAGCTTAAGTGTCCCTTTCTCTGGGAAGCTACTAATGACACTTAATTATAATGGCTTATTTCCTTATCTGTCTTCTCCACTAGGTAGCATACTCCTTAAGAGCATGCTTAAGGCCCGTGTCATGTGTATGCCTATGCCTGGCACATTTGTAGTGATCTTACATCCAATGAAGGCTTAGAACATGTTTGTTAAAATAATGAAAGCAACACTCAGTAGGAACCTACATGGAAGTAAGTTAGAATTAGTGGTGGAGGCTTTGGAATCACTGGTATCATTGAACTTATTAATGAAAACACGAAATGGTTTGGTTCTGAAGACTATCACTTGTCCCCTTAGGAAGCTTGCCTGAGATGGCAGTTCTGTGTCTAACGTGAACTCTACAGCATGGAAACGATGCCTCCTACGTGTGTGTGTGTGTGTGTGTGTGTGTGTGTTAGAGAGGACTCTGTTGCCTTCGTTCTTCTTGAATCAGTTAGATTTAATACAGTCTTTTCTATCTTCTTTACTTAAAACTAAAATAGACCTATACTGGTTGTATCCCTAGTGGTGGTAGTGTCTGTGCAGTAAAGAAACATTATTGCCTGTCTGCCCTTCCTTCTCTCCTTCCTTCCTTCCTTCCTTCCTTCCTTCCTTCCTTCCTTCCTTCCTTCCTTTTCCTCCTTTCACTGATACATTATTGCAGCCACTGTGTGACAAGCACTCTGCTAGGGTCAGGGGTACAGTGGAGAATAAGAAATATATATTTTCTGACTTACTTTAACAGTGAGTTTACACTTTAAATCAGCAACTGCTTGGAGCAGGTGGAGGGAAGAAGGCAGTTCCACAGAGAGGAGGGAATTCCCACTCGTCACGGAGAATTCAAAGGCTCATATCTGACCCTTCTCCCAATGCTTGTGCTTCTCCCAGGGGTGAAAAAGTGAACTGTCTCAATAGTGAGAAGGGAAGAAGAAAGTGAGAATGCCCAGCTCAGTCTCTCTCCCGCCCCCAACCCCTCCCCTCTCCCCCTGGGCTCACACAGACCCACTCTCTCCTCTGCCCTACAGAGGGTAGCCTGTCCCTTTAACCCTACAATACTAAGTACAACATGTCACCAGGACATGTTGGCACCATGGGAGTGTGAAGTGTCCGAAAGATCAAACTTATTTTAGGGCATCAAAAAAAACCTTCTTGAGGAAGTAACATTTAAACTGAGTCCAGAAAATGAACAGGAGAAAATAAGGTGAAGAAGGAGTGTTTGTGTTGGAGACGAGGTGGTTGGGAAGAGGGTCCTGAGCTTGGGGAAGTCTTGTAAAGGGTGGAGGTGGAGAAAGAATGCCTCATGCAATTATAATCTGCTTCCTGGCCTCTCAGCTGGGTCACATTTCAGTTTGGGATGAAAGGGACATTTATGTGCTCATTCATTCATTCATTCATTCACTCATTCAACCTGTAGGCACCCTTGTAGATGAAGGGAAGAGTTGTGAGTTGGGCATGGTCCTTGATCTCAAGAAGTTGTCATCAATTAGGGAGGCAGATATGCAAACAAGTTTGTCCATAAAAGCTTATAGGTCTCTGCTAGACCATGGTACATGATTGATGGGCTGTGAAGAGAGGGATGTTACAAAAAGTAGGGAAGAAGTAAAATGAGTTGAATGTTGAAACATGGGTACATTTTTACCAAGAGAAACAGAAATCTTAATGTCCACCTTTGAAGATCCCCTTCCCAGACTTGTGTGCCTTAGAAATCTGATGATTATATGGTGTAGCATTTCTCTGCCATAAACTTTCCTCCTTCTATTTTCCAGCCAGGGTGATGTCACTATGAGACTATGTCTGGTGTAAATGGGATACAATCCCAAGGCAAATCAGAAGTGAAATGAGATCTCTTTAAGAAGAACGAATTAGCTTCAACATAACAAAATAGGCACAACATTGTGGGAGATATATAAAATGGTTTACATCACTGAACTGTCCCAGATGGTAAACATAAAGGCGAGACGGTATCTTAAAATGGATGTATGGTAGATATGGTTACAAATGCACAGTACGTGGGTGTAATGCACATGTATGGAATAAGCTTTTAAGAGCCCAGAATTTCCTGGCCTCCTGGACAATGAATGTTTATGATAATGGGCCATACAAATATACCCACCATTTCCAATATATTAAAGGTAAGAGTATCTAAAACCAGTGAGATGACAGAAGGAAATACAGTCACTGGAAAAGAAAAAACGTGTTACAAAATATGCAAAAGAGAGTAAAAAACCTTAGACTGAACATAACATGTAAGACAACATGAATAATAAAATGCTTGCAATGATGGGATAAATGTAACTTCTGGAAGAAAGGTAAGTGGAAGGTTTCTGGGTTCCTCTCTAAGAATGGCAGAGCCAGGCTCTCATAGGAAGGAGGGAGAGAGCACACAGGGTGTGGAAAGGAAGTCGAAGCCCCCAGGTACGCTGATTTGGTCAGCTCAGTCACTCCACTGTGAACTTGAACTCATGCACAGTTAAGGGCGGAAAGGGAAGGCAGGAAGTATTCTAATGAGAATTCAATTAATTCAAGGAATCTCAGAAACCAGGTGTAAACTGCCGGATATTAAAAGATCCCTGAGAGGAGACTTAGGGTTTCAGAGTGTGTCATATCAATTTGCAGGGAGCTGGCAGGTTGGCAGCTGCCCTGCTGTAGCCTTGGCTTTCCCTAAAAGGGCCAAAGAAAAGTCTTTTGGCTCTGAGCAAGTCTGCCTTGAAACACCCACCTCTCACCAGGCTGAGGCAGTAAGGACCCCACTCTGTTCCACCCCAGCTCCCCTCGTCCATCTTCAGGATGTGCCTGCCATTCCAAGAAGGTCCTGGCTGTCCAGAAAACAGCTCCAACTGGTTGCTGGTCTCAGCGTGAGGACATGGCTTCCTGTGGGTGTTGGACTGCCTATGATAAAATGACGCATGACAGTCTGATGCTGGGCTCAAAGCAGCAGGAGCCTAATACCCAAGGGGGGCAGAGGATGAAAACACAGCTGAAGAACAATGTCCTGCCGAAGAGAAGTGTTGAGTGGGGCCCCCGCAGGGGCCACTCCAAGGGCCTTTAAGGACTTTATGTCCGCATGATTAGCCAAGATGAAGGGGCCAGCTGCAAACTTTAATTTCCTGATGACACAAAAGAACCATGAACAATATATAGATAGGATTTGAATTTGTAATAGCCAGTGGTCTAATCCACAGCCAAGGATAGTCAATGTAGACAAAAAAAAAATACCCTGAAGTTTCACTTCTTAGGTTCCCCATTCAGACAAACTGTTTATTGGGAATTTTACTTCAAGCAATTTATCTTGGAGAAACCACTCAGGTTGGCTGTGGGAAAGAGGCAATACACACTCGCACTAGGGCCCTGAATTCCCTACAAACCTCTCTTCTCCTGGCAAGGACACAAACCAGAGTTTGTGTGACAATGCTGTATGCACTTGGTTGGGAGAATATTCCAGATAAAAAGAATGGCCACATTAGTCCACTGAGAATATGTTGCCAGATACCAACCTTCTTTTATTGCAGTCTTCATCTTCAGCCAGGGAAAGGAATTTTTAAAAATAATCAATGCCTTCTTCAGTCTTAGTTTTTAAACATTTTAGGTATTTTTTAAGTGCTATTGCAATCAAATTAGCTGCTGGAGAAGAAAAGCCCAGCCTTCATCTTTGTTCTTACCCTTTCAGCTCTAATCATCTTGAAGTGTTAAGGTGAATAATAATAAAAAAAAAAAAAAAGAAATGTTTAGGTCAACAGGAAGTACCTCGGGATGGGGACTGGCTTTAATAGCGCAGGACAAAAGGGGCCAGATGTTTTGACAGGGCACCGCAGAGCAGAGTCTGGGAAAGGGAGAGAAGCACTTCAGCTCTTCTCAGAACAGGGGGCTTTTTGTATGCCTCCCTCTGGAGAGATGCCGCAGCAGGAGCTTCCCTGGAAGAAGCCAGAGATGGGGAATTTGCATATGCATCAGTATTGTGAATGCAACGTGTTAATCTTATTAATTATGAAAAACCTCACTGAAGGAGTTTTCGCTCTGTGCTAGAAACTTTACCTACATTACCTCATTTAGTCTTTATATGACTAGGTAGCAAGGTTGGCTTTTTTAGCCCCATTTTACAGGTGAGTCAGTTTGGACTAAGAGAATTTATTTTATTTGCCCAAGGACATTCTCGATGTTAAATGTCGTAGTTAAAATTAAAGCTCAGGGCTCTGTGACTGCAGACCTGGGCTCCGACCCACTTCTGATGAAAGAAATCACAAAAAAGCCACTTGAAACTCTAGGATGACTGTCTCATTATTACCAGGCTCTATCACACCTTGCTCCCACTGCTAAAAGCAAAATCTGATGTAACAGGGTGGGTGGTGGAGCCCTCTGGAAGCCATTTATCCTGTTCTTCCTACCCACCATATCCCCCACCTCTACCCCTGGGGAAGAAAAGCAATTACAAATAGTGTTCCAGTTACTCTTTTGAATCTGGTCTTCTTTATAATGTTGACAGAATCCCTTAGTGTGGCTCCCAGGGAGGAAGGAATAGGAGCGCTTCCACTCCTGAGAGAAAGTACCTCAGAGAACTCACAGCTGGTTTTTCTTCAAACTCCAAAGGAATGGAGGCGCTGTGTCTGTTGGATATAAAACATATCCTCCTGTGTGATACGTGGGTGCTTGTGAGTCAGTCTTTGGAAGCTGTGGTCAAGTTCCAGCACTCAGAAACTCTATCCCTGCATTCCTCTCTTGGGCACTGACGGTTCCTCAAGGCAGGAGCTGGCTGAACGGTGGCTCACCAGCTGCCAGGACCTGGGTCTGATGGCCTTCTGGGCACAGCTGTTGGAGAGATGGGCACCGTTCCAAGGGGAATGTGTCATCACCCGACAGCCTGGGCAGTGGCGATGGGGGATGGGCGAGAGTTAGAGCTCAGGATCCCATTCCCACTGCTCTTCCTTCACCGGCTGCTGCTCTGGCCCTTTTGTCCAGGGGCTCTATCTTTGGCTTCTCTTCTGCTTTTTGTCTCCTCTTCGTCCTCAAAACTTTCTGTGCCACAGCAGGTTGCTGGGTCATCCTATGGGGAGGCAGGGAGTAGAACTGCTCTGTGTAGGCAACCAGCCCCTGGGTGTTGCCATAATATTGCCATAATATTCCTCAGAATGTAGCTGGGAAATGTCTCTGAGAGTTGAGGAGAGCTCACGGGCTGGGCGTGAGCCCTGTGCAGAGCCCTGTGCCCTCCACCACCCTCCCTGTCTAGAACAATAGAGCTAATTAATGTGATGGGAGAGCAGTTGAGCTGCTAATGGGCGCCAACTAAGTGTTGGGGGTCCAAGACAAACAGCTCTTGGCTCGTAGTGCTGAACAGCTTAAGTTTCAGTTTTGAAAATTACCTCAGTTTTTACTTAAATCATCTTCTGTGCCAGGGAGCCAATTTTGAGAATGGATGCATGACAAGCTACCCCATCTGCAGTGAATATTCTCTCCATCTTATTTGACCTGAGGGGATGGGATGGAGGTGAAGGGGGAGTCATTTGTTCACAGTTTGTCCAAGACATTGTCAAGAAGACAGAGAGAGAGAGAGAGAGAGGGAGGGAGAGAACATGTGTGTGACTACCTTGGTTTGCCCAGGTAAAAAAGAGCAAAGTAATCAAAGTTAAAATGGTATTTCAATTTCTCCCTGTGAAGAATGCATTACTAAGAAGAATTAATGCATTGCTGCTTTTATCTAAAGGTATGTGATAACTCCAGTCTCCTGAAATGAGGCTGGTGTGCTTCATTTCAACAAAAGTAATGACCTGGCCTTATTGAAAAATAGCAAAGGAATTTTGTCAGAATTTCAGTGACTAATTGGTGCGCATTTATGAATCTCTTTAGTCACTGTGGTGATGTTGTTCGTTGTGTGGAAAGGCAGTTGGATGCACTGGATTTGAATCCTCACGCCGCCACTTGCTGGCTGTTTGACTCATACATGTTACTTAATTTAAGACTCAGCTCCCTCACTTGCCAAATGAGGATAAGAATCATACCTAAGTCAGGGCGTTGTTATGAGGAACCAGTGAAATAATAACTGTATTAATCTCCTAGACCACTTGCTACTTTGTAGTCAGTGTTCAAACAGGTCCTAGTTTAGATACTACCCATCTCAGAAAATTATAAAATTAAATGTGCTGATATATGTCAAGAGACCTGCACATGGTAGGTATTACTCTTTCTTCCATCCAGGGTCATGGTGTTTAGGTTTGTTGAAACATTAAATGCAACATTACACTTAGGTTTAGTTTTTATACTTTGGTCACTTTGTTGAATTATCTTGTGGATTTTAGTATTCCACCTACCTACCACTTTTAAGTTAATGTGTCTTTGGAAGGGACCAAATTCTGATTCATATAAAGCAAGCAAATTTAACCACAAACAAATTCTACACCAAAGCCACTGTATTGAGGGCCATGTGAGAAAATCATGCTGGGCTCTCACAGGTACCAAGTCACTCAGTCAACCCCATGCGTGTCTGTCTAGTTCAGGGCCATAAACCCAAACTCCTCAGCCTGCCCCTCAGGCCTCGGAAATCTCTTATAGCAAAGTGTATATCTACGGGCCTGGCTATATGATTTATAATGGTCCTTATGTATTCCAAGTCATGGGGATAGGAAGAAGGCACTAAATGCCAAGGTTTTAAAGACAGTGCCTCACAGAAATGACCATAAATAGCAGCTCAGGAGGCCACTTACATGAAGTTAGACCCGTTTAGGACTAGGGGCTATTACAGTGTGAGCTTATCATAACTTGATTCAAGGGCAATAAGCGAGAAGTGGAGAAGATGACCAGTCAGTGTGAGAAAGCCAAGCAGAGATCAGATAACCACATTAAAAAGATTAAAATGTCCAGCCTGCTATAAATGCCTGCTAAAATCCTAAAAAGGAGTCTGGAGAGACCCATAAAATCATAACTAAGAAAGTAAGGGAGCCCTGAAGCTTTAACCAGATGTTCCTGTGATATGAATGACTATGTTAGTAAATTTTCATCCTAGCAATACGGCTTTGTATTGATCTTTTGCTTTTATTAGTCAGTGCTGCTATGAGATTAAATATCGTCCAGGAGGAAATACAGGCTTCCCTCTCTAGAAGGCTCTTCTCAGTAACCCAGTGTTTGTTATCTCAGAGTGCATGAGGGAGTTTGTAATGAATTGCACAACAGAGCAGAGGCTGGAGTCTATAAAAAGAGTTATACAAGGGGTAGCCTTATAGAGAATAACCTCATTCGGGAAGCAAGCGCTGTGTGCTCTACTGAGGGAAAAGCCCGTGGAGAGCTGTCTGAAACAGAAACAGACATGAGTATTTATGACCAGGAGCACCGATTGCAATATACAGTGCTAAACACTTAATCTATGGTTAGATTTTACTCCAGATCCAAGCTGAAGTCAGCAGAATTAAATCTTCAAGTGTATTTCAGCGGCCTTAAATCCTTCTGATACTGTTAGCAGTGGCAGGGTTCCAAAATGCATTCTGTTAATAAGACAGTAAAGTATAAAATCGAGTTATCTCCTTCAAGGAGAAAAACACAGAGCAAAGGAAACGAGTCTTGTAAAATTACATTCCTGGCACTCAGGCCTTTTCTACCTGAGTTCCTTTCAATTTATTCTTTTACTACCAGACCATTCTCCTTGACAAATAACAGAAAAAAAATGAAATCATCTCCCACTTTTTTTTTAACTATGAAAGGAATGATACCCCTGAAAAAAAGGCTCAGGATTTTTCCTTCTTATCTTTACAGGTCAAAGGATGTTAAGAATTTGCCAATCAACTTATAACAAGCAGTATGAAGTCTCTTTGGGCTAGCAAAAGGAATTCAGCAGCTGTTACCTTTTCTTTCTCGCTTAACATAACTTTTGGTTTACCTGCAGCTAAAAGAAATTTATGCAGCATACACAGGGTGTTGTTGAAGTCCCCAAGGCAACTGTTAGTTTTTCCAGGAGCAGCATCAAAAGCTTGTTAAGCTATGAAAAGGAAGGAAGGAAGGAAGGGAGGGAGGGAGGGAGGGAGGAAAAGAGGGCAGGCCCTTTGAACACATAACACTGACCTGAAGCACTGGCTCAAACGAACAAGTCAAAATGAAGCCTGAATCCCCTTCCCGGAGCCTGCTCTCTCTCTCAGCCTAGAGTTTCTGAGCAAATGGAACGACAGACCACCCACTGCTCCAAGATCCCTGCAGGGAACCTTGGGTGAGTTAAGTAGTGCATTTGAACCTTAATTCTGAATTTCTTCCTCTCATGCGTTTCAGTCAAACTCCTTGTTGCGTCAATATGTATAACTGTTGGCGATTTCGTGTTCTTTAGGGAATTTTCTGACCAAAAGTTAGAAGAAGATAAAACTCCATTGTGTGATAGAACTAATGTGATACAAGAAATTGAGCTGTACCAATTCTGTGAACAGACACAAAAATACATAAAAATATAGCTTTATTCTTCACTGGACAACCATGTATTAGTTAGCTGAAAATTTAATACAGTATACCAGTGTTTCCCTGCTAAGCTAGCTCAGGGCCTCGTCATAGGTGATTTTGGTTTGTTTGTTTTTCTACATGAGAAATATCTGGACAAATCTATACATAACACCTGAATATAACATCTGTACATATTAGATAGCACATACCTTGATAGCTTAGAACAAAGACACACACACATAATTTCATCATAGCTAATTATGAAATTGAGGAAAATAAAAGCAAGACATGAATGTAATTGAACGTACAATTAGAAGAAAGAGACTTAGGAGTTTTTAAGAATTATTTTTGTTGAGCTAAGCAACATACAGAAATTATTTTTAGCAACATTTCTTGGATAACTGCCTAAAAGGAAACCTGAAAAGCTTTCGGTCTCCTGTAATTTTTCTGGATTCCATGAAGACCCCCACATTCCTGCTGTGACACCAGAGTTAACATTTATAGAAGGTAATTCACCCTCATTATTCTTTAGTCAATTTAATGAGATTACAAAGATGCCAAGGCTTTTAAAGTTGATTTGGATGTGTCCTGGTCAGTGTGGCTCAGTTGGTTTGACTGTCATCCAGTAACCGAAAGGTGGCAAGTTCGATTCCCGGTCAGGGCACATACATAGGTTGTGGATTAGTCTCTGGTGTGCATGCACACATGCCTGTTCCAGTGTGTGCACTTCTCAGTCTGGGCACATGTGACCCCCCGCTGTATGATCCCCAGTCTGGGCACTTATTGGAGGAATCCATCGATGTTTCTCCCTTGCATTGGTGTTTCTCTCTTTTTCTTCCTCTCTTTCCAAAAGCAATGGGAGAAAAAAAGTTGATTTGAGAAGAATTCTAATCCAGATAGAATTTAAGAGACACCCTATGTACAGCAGCCCAGATCATAGATATTCTAAAAATTAGAAACCTTTTTTTGTTTGATTTGTTCATTTCTTTGTTTCAGTTTAAGTGGGTATATTTTGTGAGCTTGTCCTTAAATTCTGGATATCCAGCCTAGTCAGCACTTCTAATGACCACTGTCTCTCTGTTACTATACGGTGTGAGCAGTTCCAATTATGTTCTTCAGCGTCAACTCCAAAAGTCTTTCCAAAATCTCTCAGTTGAAATTAATCTCTTCCCCCTTGTAGCCTCCTGTTTGTATCTACCTTGATGAAAGTTGTTTCCGCAAGTGACTTCATGCCAAATTGTGTGTTCCCAGTCCAGATTCTTGTCACTTTTATGTCCCCTTCAGTGCCTAGAAGACTTCCTTTCACATAAAACTTTCTGCATTACTATTCCTTGAACTGGATTGCCTTTTCTAAAAACTGGGAATTAAATCTACCCATACAGAATGATACGAAGACGAATAAGGAGAGGACAGAAACGTATTCTACTGATGTTGAAGATGAAGCCAGAACACATCTGGTCCCAGACCCTCGATAAGGTATGTATGTAAAATCAAATTAGCTTCAAGAGAATTGTATAAATAAAGCAGATGTTTTCACCCTCCAGGTGACCCCTGGGGAGAATATTAACACTCTGAGAAGAAGTAGGGAAAGGAAGGATGCTGCTGCCATCCTCCGCGTGATAAAGATGGGCCCTGGTCCTCTCCATCCCTGTATTCTACCTATTTCAAAATGACAGCAAGGGAAACCATTTCCAGTTGACTCCGGGTGCCCTGGGCTATAGAATGCCTTCTGCCACGTCAGGGAGATAAAAAAAGACCCCCTTTCCTGTGAACAACTCTGAGCCATATAAATATTGTTCTCTGTCCATTAATAATCAGTTTCTGTTGCTGGTCTTTGCTCACTGATACTAAATTCCTGGCAGCTCAGTCACACCTCTATTTCTATGTGCCATATCAGAGTGCTTGCAACCAGCTCAGGATGGAGTGAATTGTCATGCACAGAGGCCTGGAGAGGGGCCTGAGTGTTGCACTTCGGTGCTGTCTTGTGATGTCTCCATTATCACTTGCATTGTTCTACACTGATACAATGTCAACTTATGATCATCACCATATCACCTAACATTGCTATTCCTTTCTCACTTCTTGCTCAAAGAGAAAGGTTCTCAAATACTCAAAGATGCTCTCCTAAGCCAGTCAGTATGGACCTGTACCCAGGAATCTGCATTTAAATATATATCCCATCTCAGGTGATTCTCATCTCATGTGGTTTATTATCACAGTCTTACAGGCTACAGATGTTTAGTAAGCACCTACTATGTGCCAGGCGCTGGGCTATATATACACAGATGGTGCAAAATGAAGATCTTCTCTTGTCTACACAACATTATAATCTAAAGGGGATTGAGATCAGAAATCAGGTAATGAATAGCCAATTTTCTTTGGTTTTTGTCATTAACGCAGGTGTTACAAGTGTTAAGGGAAATCCTCTCATTGTCCCCTGTCATGCTTTTCAGATTTAGGTCGTATGTTCCCCAGCATTTTGGCTCACTGAGCTGTCTGGATTCTCTTTGCCAGGCCTCTCATTGAGACTTACCCCACCACTGTTTCTTTCCACAGAAGAGGTACCAAGTTGTACAAAGTGTTTCACAATGGATGTGCCATGATTTGGTACAGGGTAGAGCAAGGTCCCCTCCACCTGCCATTAAGACAGGTGCCCTTGGACCTGCTGCACCTCTTTGAACCATGACTCTCAGAGTCCCCAGCAGACCCAACAGCTGATTATCCCGGTAGAGGATGGGTCTGTTTTTCCCTACTAGCTTCACCTTTCACTGCCACACATCAAATCACATATGTCTGTCCATTCACACAGCCTTTCAAGATGATTCTAAAGTTTATTTCTCTTTAGGTAGCATTTTACAAACAAAAGATCTTAGTTACACTTGTTAAGTTTGGAAATTTCACTAGGGAGTCCACTGCACACCCCCTCCCCAGCCTTCTGAAATGACAAGAGAGAATGAAGGGGCAATTTCGATTTCTCACCCTCCTGAAATGTAGCCTTCTCTGGACCTGCCACTGCCCTTAGCGCTGACTTGGTTAATGAGCTCATCCTCTGCCTTAACCTCTCAGCCAAGGCAAATCCAAGGTCGCAAACTGCATTTAACAGTTAGGAAACCTAAAACTGTATCCCAAAGAAGTCACAGTACTCTGACAGAGCTCATATTTGTATTGCAAGTAAAAGGTCAGTGGCCCAGAAAAACAAGTATCCACGCCCACAATGCATCATTTCCTACCAACTTCAAGGGCACTAAGTTATTTTGTCCATAAGTATATATAAATTAGTAGTTTCCAAAACTGTTTCTAATTTAGTACCCAATTAGAAGATAAACCTTTTTTTAAAGAATAAGGACTACATTTCTTCTTTTTTCTCAAAAAACCTTTAAAAAAAACCCAAAACTAATGTACACCCTTTGGACATAATGGATTCATGTTAAATGTAAGTTGACTGAATAATTCATTTTGCCCTTAAATTCTAATAACATAAGTCATTCAATTAATTGTGTCTACCACGTGCCTAACCCTCGGCTATGTGTTATGAGACAAAAATCAGATGTATTTGACATAATCCCTTTACTCAAGGATTTTGCAACCTTACCGAAAAGGAAATCACACATGAAATAATATAGAAATAACAGATCTTGAAGGATCTTAAAGTCTATCTAGTTCACCATCCTTGTAGTAGGTATTATTGCTATTCGCCAACGTTTCTGGCTCCTCTCTGTTCTGAGTACTTGGGAAAATTGCATTTCTCAATTCCTTGAACGTTAGGCAGATTGTGTGACTTGCTTTGGCCAGACCAGTGTGAATGGAAGGAATGGGGTCACATATTGGCAGAAGCATTTAAGAGCTGGAGCACAGCTCTCCATTTCCCTTCTTTTCCTGAGTAGCAGCCGTGGAGGAGCTTCCATGGGTGTCTGAGTCCACTCAGGCTGCTGGAACAAAATACCACAGACTGGATGGCTTTATAATAACAGAAATTTATGTCTCTTCCCTGCTGCCACATTCACGCCTCAAAAACCATAACAATGGTGAAAAGGCAGACGTCCTAATCATGGAGCCTTACGTGAAGGCTCCAGGAACCCTCGTTAAACTAAAAAACGAATTGTTGTAGTGGGCTCTCAAGATTTTAGGATTATTTATTGCCTCAGTATAAAGGAGCCTATCCTAACTAAATTCTTTATTGTATATATTTAAAAACTGTGTTCACTTGGGTGAAATTGCACCTCGTTACATTGAAAGTTCTATATAACCATGGACTAGAATGGCTGGAGATTTCTTCATGAGGGTTGTTTAACCTGAGCTCCTCTTTGTAGGACGTGTGATAGATCCTAGGAAAGTGGCTGTGGTGTTAGCAGGGGTGTGAATGGCCGTGGTAATGAGATGGCAGGTCAGGAAGAGAAGATGGGAAGAAAATGGGTGCCTAATTATAACAATAGTCCTAGCTATTGGTGCTAAGCACTTTATTTGTATTATCTCATTAAATTCTCACAGCCATCCCTTTATTTTTACCCTTACCTGAGGACATGCGTATTGAGTTTAGAGAAAGGGGAAGAAAAGGAGAGAGAGTAAGAGAAACATTGATACAAGAGAGAAATATCAGTTGGTTGCCTCTTGTACATGCCTTGACCAGGGACTGAATCTGCAACCTACACATTCCTAGTGCCCTGACTAGGAATCGAACCCACAACCTTTTGGTTTATTGAGCAATGTCCTAGCTAACTGAGCCATATCAGCCAGGACTCATTCTATAAAATGAGCCATTTCTGTAAAAATAATAATCACAACTATCTCAGCCTTCCCTGTGAGAGAGTAATGATTAATATTTTAATTTCTTTAAAAGCAAACCAAAGCTTAGAAAAACTTTACCCTGAACCTCTGAAACTGCTTCATCAATAAATCCCTTTCCATCTTCTTCCCTGAATGAGGGGAAGAGGTGTCTCCTTCTTCTGATGACTCATGTCTTCATTTATGCAATGAATTACATCCTCTTGTTTTCTCTGGAGTTTTGCCCTAATTGTTCTCTCTCCTTTTTTCATTATTTGTAACTACTCTATTTGTACTGGTTTCATCCCTTGATCTTAAAAACTAAGAAAATGACTCCCATTTTAAAATAAAAACGGTTTAAAAAATATAAAACCAAAATAACTATACCCCAATTTCCCTTTAAGTTATAACACTGTATGTCTTCGCCTCCTTAACCCATCACAGAAGCATCCCTGGAAGTCACCACTGACTTTCTGGTGCCAAATTGAATGAATGAACTGAGCCCTAATCTTACTTGGCGTACTTACCAGGGCTAAACTTGGCTTCTAAGGCTTTCTTCTCCTCTTGATTCTCTTTACTCCTTTATAATTCTTTTTAAATCCACTCTGAACAGTCTTCTTTCTCCACTGTCCATTTAAATGGTGGTCCCGCAGTTGTGTCTTCTCATTCTTCTCACTCCTCATGCACTGTGAGGACAACTTCACCCACTCCTAGGGTTTATTTACCGGTCAGTGTGTTATATTTCCTCCAAATCTAAAGCTATAATAAAATTCTCTCTTGATCCAAGATGATGGCAAGTAGATGGAGGCTACACTTGCCTACTCCCAGGACCGAACTGGAATTACAACTAAATTATAGAACAATCATCGTGAATAACAAACTGCTGACTAGCTGAAAAGAAGACTTTGTAACCAAAGATTTACAGAAGTCACATCAAGACTGGTTGAAAGAGCTGCCCCACTCCCGAGGTGGCAGCTGAGGTTCCAAAGGGATATCTCAGCTACAGGGTGGGTCTTCCTAAAAATGTGGGGCCTAAACCTCAAGCCATGCTCTGCAGCCCAGAGCACCAGAGTCGGGAAGGGACACCCGCCTAACATTTGGCTGTGAAAACCAGCAGAGTTTCTGTATGTCAGGGGAGACAATAGTTCACTGGAGAGATGACAGTCTGCTAGAGACACAGTGTCCTCTTAAAGGGCCAACACACAAAAGTGCATTCACAGCCACTCAGAAGGCTGCAGCAGAGGGAGGCCAGAGGGCACTTGAGTTGCATGAGGAGAAACAGGGATTTGTGGCTCTGGGGAAACAGCCACCAGGACCTCTGTGCTGAGTCATTCTCCCATACCACAGACATCATCTTTCTTGGAACACTCCCCTCTTTGTGGTATCAACAATGGGGAGAACAATAGCCCCACCCTCTGGGGCCCTGTGTGCCCCACCCTGTGCAGTTTATGCCCTGCTGAGGAGTCAGTTGCTATGGGCAGGGTGTAGAGATCTGGACACACTCTCGGGGTTTCAGTGGCTGAGTTGAGTGGCTTTGGGGTAGGGCTATTCCCCCCACTCTCCTGTGAACCTGACTGGTGCTTGCCCTTCATAGGAGAGTTACTAGAACCACCCCCTCAGCTCAGGAAAGACCCACCCTCTGGGCTCTGAAAGCCCCACCTGCTTGACTTCTACTGGCTCCACCTTGCTGAGGTCGGAGCAAAATCTGGGAAAGACTGAGTTGTGTGGCCCTGGGGTGGGGGCCACACCCCCCCACCTTCCCAGAGCTTGACCAGCAACTCCCCCTAATGGGCCATTCACTAGCCCCAACCACCTGACTCCCAGAAACCCCACCCTGCCAAAGAGTTTTGTCTCTTTCCAACAGAATCTGAAACAGACTGAGTTGTTTGGTTCTAGGACAGGGGCCATTTTTCCCTTGCATCCTTGACTGGAGCAGCGTGTTTCCTTCACATGGCCACAGCTTGGTCTATTTGGTCTGATAAACTCTCCTGGCCTCACCCTGGTGACTCCCTAAGACACTGCCTCAACACAAAGGTGTGTGAGCAGCCAATAAATGGAAGTTAAACTTGGTGTACCCAAGGACATTTTCTGAGGGGCATCAGACCTGACATTGGCACATTGGCACTATATCAATCTGCTGAACACCATTCACCCCCACCTGGTGATTCATTGAGAACCTACCTCATGCAACTGGGGTACCACCAGAGGCTCTTTCAGTGGCTGAGACTAATAGGCAGCTGGTAGGCAGAGGCAGGCAGACGTGGATTTTGAGATTCTTTGGGACTTTGGGGACCATACTCCTGGGCTTGGTGCTGGTAAAAGCCAACCTTGTTAAACAGCTTGGTCCCTCCCATGCACATCCACCCTGGGCAGAGACAGCCACAAACTATGGGTCACTTGCAGTTCCAACAGTTTTTCCAGAGCCAGTCACAGGCAGCATTGGACTTTGGACTACACCAGAGTCTTTCCCAAGAGACCCTGAACCAGTACACCTAGTGGCCAGCTTCAGAAGATATCGGAGCAGGATCCAAAAAGCTTCAAAATTGGCATATCCAAAAGGATATCCTTTCTGAAGGAACCAAACCCTGCTGAGGTGAATTTTTCTTTGTGCAGTTAGCACCTGCCCAGCAGATTGCATGCTGTAGGTGGGGTTAAGCCTCATGGTCAACCAGCCTGATGGTTGTTCCCAGGCATTAAGAGGCCAATAGGAATCAAGACTCAATTGCAACAGGACAGCCCACATAACACACAAAAGGGACATTCCTGGAGCATCCAGCTCAGGTAACCTAGGAGGCTACACCAACAGTCCACACAAGATGTCTATTATGTAAGATCACCCCTTGAAGACTGGGAACCATAACAGATCTATCTAATACATAGAAACAAACAAAAAGAGGTAGCCAAAATGGGGAGTCAAAGAAACAGATAGAAAATGAAAGAGTAGAAGAAATCTTCAGAAAAGGAGATAAATGAAGTGGAGGCAAGCAATTTATCAGATATAAAATTTTTAAAAAATGATTATAAGAATACTCAATAGAATGGAAAAAAGACATGGAAACCATAAAAAAGAATCAGTCAGAAGTGTAGAATACAAAATCTGAAACAAAAAATACAATATCGAAAATGAGTAATACACTGAAAGGAATAAACAGTGGTGGAATGAAGCAGAGAATGACATCAGTGTTTGGAAGAGAAAGTAGAAAAACAACATTCAATCAAAGCTGAAAAAAGAAAAAAATTGTTTTAAATGAGGATAATTTAAGGGACTTTTGGGACAACATGAAGTGAAACAACATCCATATCATAGGGGTACCAGAAGATGAATAGTGAGAAAAAGAGATCAAGAACCTATTTGAAGAATAATGACTGAAAATTTCTCTAACCTGGTGAAAGAAAAAGACACACAATTCCAGGAAGCACTTGGGGTCCCGAATATGATGAACCCAAAAAAGCTAATACCAAGGCACATCATATTTAAAATAGCAAAGGTTAAAGACAAAGAGAGAATCATCAATGTCACAAGTTAAAGACAGTTACCTTAAAGGGACTGTCAGCTGATTTCTCAACAGAAACCTTTTGGGACAGAAAGAATTGACATTAAATATTCAAAGTGATAAAAAGCAAAGAATTTCAACCAAGACTACTTTACCCAGAAAAGCTATCATTTAAAATTGAAGGAAAATAAAGAACTTCCCAGCTAAAGGAGTTTGTTACCATCAAACCAGCATTACAAGAAATGTTAAACGTCCTGTGAAGAATGAGGAGGAGAATGAAGAAAAGGAGTAGGAAGAGGAGAAAACACAGGAAAATAATTAAAAGGATAAAATGACAATAAATATGTACCTATCAATAATCACTTTAAATGTAAATGGCTTAAATGCTCCAAAGAAATACAGTAGTTAAATGAATAAGAAAACAAGACCCATATGCATGCTGTCTACAAGAGACCCACCTCAGAATAAAAGATACACACGGACTAAAAATAAAGGGATGGAGGAAGATATTTCAAGAAAATGGAAAGGAAGATAATGCTAGAGTAGCAATACCCATATCTGGTAGAACAGGACTTAAAACCAAGGCTATAGTAAGAGACAAGGACACTACATAATGATAAAGAGAGCAGTCCAACAGGAGTATATAAAGCTTGTAAAAATTTGTACACCCAACACAGGATCACTTAAATATATAAAGCAAATCTTGGTGGACATAAAGGGAGAGAATGACAGTAATACAGTCAGAGTAAGGGATTCTAACACCCTATTGACATCATTATACATATCTTCCAGGTGGAAAATAAGCAAGAAAACAAAACCTTTAAATGACACACTACATGACATGGATATAATAGATATCTTCAGAGCATTTCTCCCCAAACCAGCAGAATTTTTCAAACCATAAGAGGCACCCCCTCTTGCCAAATTTGGGAGGAATAATGGTTGTTAATCCTGCTGTTGAGTTCTGTTTACCTTTACATTAGTAAAATATTATGTTACTTATGTTATTAAATATTTTACCACATTTTTTGCTTCAAATTTTTTTTCTATTTTCCTCCTCTAAAACCTAGGTGTGTCTTATGGTCTGAAAAATATAGTACATTCTTTTCAAGTGCACATGGAACAATTTCTAGTATAGACCACATGTTAGGATATAAAACAAATCTCAATAAATTTAGAAGATTGAAATCATATCAAACATCTTCTCTGATCATAATGGTATGAAACTACAAGTCAATCACAAAAAAAAACCCTGAAAAACTAAAAGATATGAAAGCTAAATAACATGCTACTAACAATGAGTGGGTTAACAATGAGATCAAGGAAGAAATCAGAAGATATCTTAAAACATATGAAAATAAGGACACAACAACTCCAAATCTATGGGACACAGTGAAAGATATCCTAAGAGGAAAATTCGTAGCATTACCAGCCTTTTTTAGGAAACAAGAAAAATCTCAAATAAACAATTTAACTTTAAGCTTAAGGGAACTTGATAACAACAAACAGAGCCCAAAGTGAGTATAAGGAAGGAAATAATAAAGTTCAGAGCAAAAATAAACAAAATAGAGCCTAAAATATGATACAGAAGACCAACAAAACCAAGAGATAATTATTTGAAAAGATAAATGAGATGGACCAATACTTAACTAGACTCATCAAGAAACAAAGAGAGAAGACCCAAATAAATAAAGTCAGAAATGAAAAAGAAGTAACAAGATACACCAATGAAATATAAAATATTTTTAGAAAATATTATGAACAACTTCATGTTAACAAACTGGATGATCTTGAAGAAATGGACAGATTCCTAGAAACATAAAATTTTCCAAAAGTGAATCTGGAAGAATCAGAGAATCTGAATAGACAAATTAAAACTAATGAAATTAAAGCAGTAATTTAAAAAAAAACTCCCAATAAACAAAATTCTTGGACTGGGTGGCTTCACAGCAGAATACTACTTAACTCAAAAAGAATTAACTCCTATCCTCAGACTATTGCAAAAAAACTTTAAGAGGAGGGAAGACTTGTATGCATTTTATGAGGCCAGCATTATCCTGATTCTTAAACCAGATAAAAATAATATAAGGAAAGCAAATTATAGGCCAATATCCCCCAAAAACACAGATGCTGAAATCCTAAAAAATATTAGCAAATTGGATCAGGAACTACGTTAAAAAGATCATACATCATGATCAAGTGAAATTTATTCTGGGATTCAATGTTGGTACAACATTCACAAATCAATAAATATGATATATCACATAAAGAAAATTAAAGATAAAAATTATATGATCATATTTATAGATGCAGAAAAAGGATTTGATAAAATCCAGCATCCATTTATGTTAAAAATTCTCAGCAAAGTGGGAAAGGAAGGAACCTCTACCTTAAGGTAATTAAGGCCATATCTGACAACCCCATTGCCAACATCATACTCAATGGGCAACAACTGTGTGTTTTCCTTAAGATAGGGAACAAGACAGAGATGTTCACTTTTAGCATTCTTATTCAAGGTAGTACTGGAAGTTCTAGCCATGGAAATCAGGTAAAAAGAAAAAATAAAAAGCATCTGGGTTGGAAGGAAGAAGTAAAACTGCCATTATTTGTGGAAGTCTTGACACTATATATAGAAAACGCTAAAGATTCCACCAAAAAAAAAAAAAAACTGTTAGAACTGATAAATAAATTCAGTACAGTAGCAGGATATAAAATAAATATCCAGAAATCATCTGCATTTTCATACACCAATAATAAACTCATAAAGGGAATTAAGAGCACACTCTCATTTATAATTGCATCAAAAAAATACCTAGGAGTAAATTTAACCAAGGATGTAAGAGACCTGTACTTGGAAAATTATAAGACACTAAAGAAGTTGAAAGACTTACAAATAAGGGGAAGCTTATAGTTCACAGATTGGAAGAATTTACATCATAAAATGTCCATATGATTCAAAGCAATCTATAGATTCAATGCAATTCCTATCAAGGTACTAATGATGTATTTCACAGAACTATAACAGATAGTCCAAAAATTTGTATGGAACCACAAAAGCCACAGCAATCTTGAGAAAGAAGAACAAAATTGGAGGAATCAACTACCTGATATCAAAGTATACTACAAGACCATAGTAATCAAACAGCATGCCACTGCCGTAAAAATAGACATATAAATCAACAGACCAGAATAGAGAGCTCAGAAAACAAACCCACATCTTTATATTTATTAATACTTGACAAAGGAGGAAAAAATATATAGTGGGGTGAAGAAAGTCTATTCAATAAATGGTGATGGAAAATTGGACAGCTGCATGCAAAAAAGTAAAACTAGACCAACTTTCTTACACCATACACATGAATAAACTCAAAATGGATTAAAGACTTAGATGTTAGACTAAAAACCATAAAAATCCTAGGAGAAAACATAGGCAGTAAAATCTTGGACATTCCTCATAGCTGTGGGGGCAACTTTCCTCGCAAGCCCCCCCGGGTTTCACAAATGAGAGTAAATATGACTGAGACATGATGTGATCTGCTTAGGGAGAAGAAGTGGCCATGTTCCCANAGCTCAGAAAACAAACCCACATCTTTATATTTATTAATACTTGACAAAGGAGGAAAAAATATATAGTGGGGTGAAGAAAGTCTATTCAATAAATGGTGATGGAAAATTGGACAGCTGCATGCAAAAAAGTAAAACTAGACCAACTTTCTTACACCATACACATGAATAAACTCAAAATGGATTAAAGACTTAGATGTTAGACTAAAAACCATAAAAATCCTAGGAGGAAACATAGGCAGTAAAATCTTGGACATTCCTCATAGCTGTGGGGGCAACTTTCCTCGCAAGCCCCCCCCGGGTTTCACAAATGAGAGTAAATATGACTGAGATATGATGTGATCTGCTTAGGGAGGAGAAGTGGCCATGTTCCCAGAGGAAAAAGGCCTTGAGCAGTGGCCAGTTTCTCAGGGGAAAAAGGCATTGAGCCCCTTCCTCCAAGGGCTTTTATTGGGTTGTAATACACAGGAATACAGGGTGGCAAGGATCTAACAGTAGATAACATTTCAAAGAAATCTGAGAGCTTAGTCTGAGTCAGAGTCTGTCAGGAACAGAGTTTTAGGGTTTCTTGCTCAAACCCTTAACATATGAATGAAAGCACTCTTAGCAGAGAAGATTTCACAGGTTTATCAGGAAGTCTTTGTGGTGCCAGATTTTTCCCCATGACATGCTCTAGCAAGGCAAGGAGCTGCACCTCTCTCCAACAGGTATTCAGGTTTAAGGGGATTAGAGCCAGGAAGCACTTCTCCCAGAGAACATGGGGACTTGGGCTATGTCAAAGCCGGGGGGGGCAAGAGTCCATTGCTCTTTGTTGCAGCCCACCAAGTCCTCCCATGAAGGCCTCCCACGTGATTGAGTCTGGCTTAGGTTGCCCCCGCTATGAGGGGTCTTACCTGTCATTGACTTCTGACCAAGCTTTGGGGGTAGGAAGAGAAAACTGAGGCAGTGTTTGCTACCAGAGACAAGCTTTGTCTCCTGCGGCTCTCATTCCAAAGGTTGTCTCTCACCCTTGCCACATGGGGTCGAGATACAAATCTGAGAACCAGGCAGAGCGGTCTACAACACATAGCAATATTTTTTTGACATATCTTCTCAGGCAAGGGAAAAAAAGAAAAAAAAATGGGACTACATCAAACTAAAAAGTTTTTACACAGCAAAGGAAACCATCAACAAAATCAAAAGACAACACACTGAACTGGAGAATATATTCACCAGTGATATATCTGATTAGGGGTTAATATCCCAACTATATCAAAAACTTCTAAAACTCAACACCAAAAAGAAACCAACAAACAAAAATCAATCCAATTAATAAATGGGCAAAAGGCCTGAATAGACACTTCTCTAAAGAGGACATGTGATGGCCAATAGACATGAAAAGATGCTCAATGTCACTAATCATCAGAATAATGTAAATTAAAACTACAATGAGATATCACCTCTCAACAGTCAGGATGATTATCATCAATAAATTAAAAAAATGACAACTGTTGGTGAGGATTCGGAAAAAAGGAAACCCTCATGTACTGTTGGTGGGAATGCAGATTGGTGCAGACACTGTGGAAAGCAGTTTGGAGCTAGCTTAAAAAATTAAAAGAGCCCTGGCTGGTATAGCTCAGCGGATTGAGCGTGGGCCTGCGAACCACACGATCGCAGTTCGATTCCCAGTCAGGGCACATGCCTGGGTTGCAGGCCAGTTCCCAGCAGGGGACTCATGAGAGGCAACCATACATTGATATTTCTCTCCTTCCCTTCCTCTCTAAAGATAAATAAATAAACTCTTTAAAAAAATTAAAAGAGAAACTGCCATTTAACTTGGTGATTCCACTTCTGGGACTATATCTGAGGAAACCCAAAATACTGATTCAAAAAAATGTATGCACCCCTATGTTCATTGCAGAGTTATTAACAATAGTCAAGATTTGGAAGCAGCCCAAGTGTTCACCAGTGGTTGAGTGGATAAAAAATCTGTGGTACATTTACACAGTGGAACACTACATGACCGTAAAAAGGGAGGGATTTGCAACAGCATGGTTGGGCCTGGAAAGCATTGTGCTAAGTGAAATAAGCCAGTAGGAAAAAGATAAATAACATGAATCTCACTCATCTGTGGAATCTAATGAACAAAATAAACTGACAAATGAAATAGAAACATAGATAAATAAATAAATAAAATAGAAAGTCATAGATAAAGAAAAGTCTGATGGCTGTCAGAGGGGATGAGTTTGTAGGGCTGGGTGTGAAAGGTGAAGGGATTAGGAAAAAAGAACTTCATTATCACAGACAATATAACGATTACCAGAAGGAAAGGGGGATGAAGGAGGCAGCAGAGACTGAAAGGTAATGGGAGGAGACTTGACTTGGGGTGGTGAACACACAATACAATAGACAATAATATATTATAGAATTGTACACCTGAAACATATATAGATTTATTAACCAATGTCACCCCAATAAATTCAATTAAAAATGAAAAATCAACATGAGGAAGATTAAAAGAAAAAGAAATAAAGAAATGTCTAAATAGGGTTATAAAAATTTGGTACATTTTTAAGATTTACGTTTAACAAATTGCCACTTTTAAAACACACCAGAAAAAAATACATTAAAAAAAACAGTAATTGCAGCATTTATGAGACCGTTAAGTCCTAGCACACTCTGGATGGTGTGGTTTAGATAATGGGGTCCAAGTTTACAATGTCTCAGCATAACCCCAGATATAACACTCACATTCACACTGGAAACGCTTCATGAAAGAAGCCCAGACTAGACCCCTCTTGGTCCCCCATCAAGGATACCGTTTATCTTTTCCTAAATGTTCCTAATTGGAAATCTTTTCTTAACCACAAGCCTATCATACCACCTGCACCAACTTACAGTGATATTATAAAGGAGGCATAATGACAATTTGCAAGGAACAAAAGGATTTTAGGATGTAAGTTGATGCCATGCTGGTGTTAAATACAAAATCATAGACTCTTAGAGCTGCAAATGGTCTTAGAAATCGTCTACACTGAGCTCCTTATTTTACTGATGAGGAGAGTTGCCTCTGAGCTTCTTATAATTCAGAGATTTTTTTCAGGGAATAGCTCAGAATTAATGAAGAAATAAAACTCCTAAGACAGGGACAGGAAAGAATTCACACGGAGCTGAACAGACTCCAAGTAAAAGCTACAGAGAAGCCTTCCGAAGTTGCAGATGACTTTGGGAATTACCTGCGTAAACTGCGATCTGTAGCTCAAATTGAGCGAGAATTTCTGGCATCACTATCACCATCAACAAAACAGAAGAATGCAACTTGGAGGGAGAAGAACACGAAGAGAAACCAGAAATGAGCCATACTTAAAAATATTGTATACAATTCAATTGTAGCAATGTTTCATTTTAGGGCAATCCCTGAGGTCACTATTGCCTTTTATCATTCATCTTTAAAAATCTTGAAATCAATAAATCCCAGTAAGTCATTAAAAATACTTCATGAATATGTATTAGTCTTCTCTATCCTGAAGTCAACAAGAGGTGTCTTAATAGTTAAAAAAGGAAACTCATATCTTCCCACCCCAAATCTTCTCCTTCTCCCGAATTCCTTACCATTCTAAATGACTCCACCAACTATCCACTCCTTCCAACTGCAAGTCTGCAGGCCCAGTTTCTCCCTCTTTCACATTTATTAGACTCCACAACTTGAACCAACCATCTAGGTCAGCAATTTTAAACAGGTGTGCTGCAAGAATTTTTAAAACATGCAATACCTGACTATTCAGTCAGGGCACTGACCTCTTTTCTCTTAGGTTGTCAAATGAAAAAATGAAAACAGTCAACACGACAATAGCCAGCCGGTGTGAATGAATTATACCTATTTTTTTGCTGTCATGTTGGCAAAAACTATATTTTTTTGTGTGCTGCAGAATTTTGGTAATTACTTTATATGGGCCAGCAGATGACAAAGGTGAAAATCACTGTTCTGGATGACTCTTCATTTCTACATTTTTGTTTTGTTTGGCTAATTCAGTTATTGTTCTAATTTAAGGTGGGTCATCCTCATCATAACTAGATCATTTCCTTAATCACAATAACACTCCCTTCAAACCTTTCTTTCTGGTTCGTCTACAATAATCTTACTGAAATTCTAATATGCCATGTTATTCCTCCACATTGTCCAAAGGTGCTTCATCACATTCTGGATAAAACCTAAAGGTGTTGGCAGCCACACATAGTCTTTCATGAGCTGATCTATGCCCAGGTCTCCAGCCTTTTCTGTCGTTACTTCCTTCTTTGCATTTACCCCCCAAGCCAAGAGAAGACATGCTGGCCAGGAACAAGCTGTGGAGTCTCTTGCCTTCGTAATGTGATCTCCTCTGTCTAAAATACCCTTTACTCCTTTGAGTGGCTTTCTCTGGAATTTGCGCCTGGCCTCAAGTTCCCCTCTAGGCGTTCCTGGGTCAGGATCCCTGAAGCACCTTAAGCATATATCTCTGAAGCTTCTGTCATATGTAGTGATGGTAGGCATGGCCTTCTCTCTCTCCCACCTAAAGGTGCAAAATTACTGAGTGTGAGTGTATGTTAAGTTCTTTGTATCCATGTTCTAAAACAGTGACTGACAACAAGAGATGCCCAGTTAACATTGTTAAATAAATGAATTAGTGATGGAGTATATACAATATAGAATAAAAAATCACTTGCAAAATTATATTTAAAATTAATAAAAATTATATGCAAATGTACTTTTTTGAGAAACTATTTGAAAATTTCATTTGCATTTCTTTCCACAAATTAAGTTTTTTTAAAAAATGGTTATGTCATAGCTTAGTTTCATTTCTCTTCTCAAATTTATTTAAAAGATGACAAACCTACCTACATTTCATTGTATATATAAAATTAGGCCTTCAAAATAATGCACAAAAATAAAGTCAGCCCACTGTCATCAAGATTTATAGACTGCCCACTCTAGGTTCAGGGCCCTGTAGTGAGGAGAGGAACACTTGGCAAACAAATGGATCTTTTCTTTTTTTTCCCTTAGTGTTTTTTTTTTCCCTTTGCTTGATCTCATTTAAAGCTTATAAGTTGCTTCTGAATCATAGGTGGGTATGAAGACAGCTTGATGTTTGAGGATTGTTGATGTGTCTAAAATGTAGACTGTATAATTCAACCTGTTTTCTAGATGATTGGAGCACACCAAATTATTCTGTACCTCGATGAAAATCAGAGGGCCAGAAGTACTTCTGCTTAATAAGGAGACGTTAGATTGGAGCCCGTATTTTAATTTGTGTGTGAGATAGTATTGTAAATTCTCCTTTTTCATTTTCTCAATCTCATTAACTTCATTCTCCGTTGCTTCATTATTTTCAGAACTGTCTTCCGTAGCTGCGTTTTTTCTAACCCACTAATCTGTCAGCTGTTACAGTATTTTTAATTATATTTTTTCAATATTTCTTTCCTTGTCATTGTTTATTTTCAATTTACAAACATATATTATTTTTATGATGAAGTACAAGAATGACTATATGTTATATGCAATGTATAGTTACCAAACTTTTTATAGAGCCTTTTCCACTTGTGTTTTATAGTGAAATTGAAGTTCTTCTGCTCTCCCCAGATTTATGCAGAGAAGAGGCCACTAGGAAAAACTGAGAGCCATGTTGGTAGGATCTAAAGGTTGGGGCTCAATCAGTATTTACCACAAATAGTCTGGTTGTTCTGATTTTCAGAACAATTTAAAACCCTTGTGTTTTAAATTGCCATACTGAGCAGCAGGACACTCTAACCAAACATATAATGAAACTGATCTAACTGATGAAACTGCATCAAACTGATTCCCTGGTATCAAGTGCGATAGTACATAATGAACACCCTAATCAAGAGGAAGCATCGTGGAAGCATGATGGGAACTGAGAAGAAGATGAGACATGGAAAGAGCAAGTGTTCTGAAGTGTAACCCAGTCAGCTGCGCACCAGGACTCAGGTTAAGTTTCAGGCTCCAAGAGCTTATGTTCTTTGTCTTTTTTGCACATAAGTATTACTGGGACTGGGTCTCAAAGCACAGATGTCCTCTGGCTCCATCTCAGGGAGGAGTGGAAAGCAAAATAATGATAAGAATAACAAATGACACACATTGAGTGTCTACCATGTGTCAAACACCATCCTAAATAACCTGAAATAACTATCATTTAGCCTTACAACGAAGTTATAAAGTAGATGCATTATTGTTTACATTTTAAAAAGGAGAAAACCAATGACTGAGAATAAAGCAAATTGACCAAAGTCATACAGCTATTAACAGGTGAGGAAGTGAGGATTTGACCTTGGGCTTTTTTACCCCAAACTTCTTGATCTTAGGTACCACAATGATTTAAAAAAAAAGTAATTAAGAGCAGTATTAGAACAGTTCCTTCTCTTTCCCCCAACTCCTAACACAAGAATGCCTCAGTCTTTGGTCCTCTTCTCTTTCCTTACAGTCAGATTCTTAGTGAGCTCAGCTGGTGTTACGACTTTGAGTGATGTCTATATGCTGACAAACTCCCAAATTTATATCTTCAGTGCAGATCTCACCCATGAGTGCCAAACTCATATATCCAATTGCCTTCTTGACATTTCCACTTTGCTACCAGCTAGATACCTCGCACTTAACAACCTCAAACTGAAGTGATCTTCCACTGCACTCATACTCCTCCCGTAGCCTTCCACTTCTCAGTTAACGGCAGCTCCATTATCCCAGTTGACCAGGTCAAAAACGTGAGTCTTTCTTAACTCTATCCTCACTCCCATCCGATATGTCAGAAAATGGTAGTGTCCTCTTCAAAATTTATTCAGAATCTGACACCTTCTGCTACCACCCCTGTGAAAGCAACCTGGTCCTGACCACCATTCTTTCTCACCTGATTTACTATAAAAATCTCATAATTGGTTTCTTGGCTTCCAATCTTATCCATTTATTGTTTACTTTTTACAGAGTAGTCTGAGCAATCCTTTTAAAACAGAAGTCAGATCCTGAAAGTCCTCTGATGAAAATCTAACAATGACTCCAATCTCACCTACACAAAAAGTCTAAGGTTTATAATGGCTTATAGGACCCTCTGTGATTTGACTCTTTCTCAAAAACCTCTTGAGAGGAAGTGATATTTCTCCTTCTCCTCTCCTCCTTCGCCTCTTCTTCTTGTGTTACTTCACTCTCATTTTTATCCCATTTCATTTTTCACTTATTTCATAACACAAGTTCTAGAATGAGATGGGATTTAGCACTTACTTGGTAGTGTCTATTGAATGAAATTTGAATTCTCTCTCTGGCAAAACAACTTTTCACTCAGTCCTGAAAGCAAGAGATGTGGAGATCATCTTTGACTACTCCCTCTCCATCTGTTCTGTACTCAATTAGTCCCAAGACCATAGACATGGCTCCCAACTCCATTTGTCTCTCTTCATCTGCATTACCCCTCTCTGAGGGCAAGCCTCTTCATCTTCCACCAGTGCCACTTCGGCAATCCCCTAAGAGGTTTCCCTTTCATTGGTCTTTCCCTCCATCAACTCTCCACCCTACAGCAAAAGTTCTATTTCTAAAAGGCAAATCAGACATAATTTCTTGGTTTAAAAATCCCTAAAAATTCTTTCCTGTTATTTATAACTTCATTTTTTAAGCACTTTGGATCAAAGATCTCTTGGGAGTCTGACAATATATGTGAATTTCCAAGAAAAGGACAAATAAGCACCAAAATTTACACTAAATTTCAGGTGATTCACAGATGCTCTGAAACTGTCCAAGGAAGTATTCAGCTCCCAGAGATTCTGCATTAATGAACCTCAGGCCATAGGAGAGTTCACCAAAGTTCTTCAATCTCTGGCCCATGACCATCAGCAGCCTTATATCCCATCATTACCTGTACTCTTCCCGACCTCACTCAGGGAAAATATTTCCTGATCTCCCTAGAAAGTTAATCTTTCCTCTTCTCTGCCCCCAAAGCATATATAGAAATCATCACATTAGGCTTTAAGTATTTCTAAACATTTCCTCGCCCTGGAGCTTTTGATTCTTTGAAGAAATGAATATTATATCAAATTTTTGGTTTATGTTATAGTCCTACCACAGATCCTAAGACATAGTTGATATTCAGTAAATATTTACTGAGTGACTATATAAAAACTATTTTTTAAAAGGGAGGAGTGGTAATTTTTTGTTAAAAATTTACCTGTCCCAGCTTCTTCCATCCATTCTGAAATCAACCAGAACAAATATATAACTCAAGTGCATCAAAGTACAATGTGATGGGAATTACCTGTAACAGGTAAGTTTCTCCTCAATGCTGAGCTTTGGCATGAAGGTTCTGGTTGACCTTTCCCAGTTCTCACTCTCAGAACTGGGTTGAGTTTTTGCCTCTGGTTATTATTCTGATCTCTGGAAAAATAAAGTTCTGTCTAGGTTTGGCATCTATTTGTCCGAATACGTTATTGGGAGAGCAAGCTCCATCACCAGTTTGTCTACTCATCAAGTCTTTTACTTGGTTTGCACAGTATCTTCTCTCTTGTCCATAGCTCAGAGCAGCATTTCTCACGGAACAGTCCAAGGACCACCTGCATCAAAATCAACTTGGGTACTTTTTTAAGGTATAGATTCTAGGCCCTGCCTTAAACCTACTATGTAATACTTTTGGGAGGTAGAAAATAAGTCTGCATTTTAAAGCATATTACAGCTTTCATAGAGGAATGCTCTATACACTAAAATTTGGGAACCATAGACTTAGAACTCACCTCTAATTTTCTTTCCATTATATGTATGGTGGATCTGGGTTCTGCCTTTTCTTCTTGACTCCCCCTTGTAAGATCACACCTTAAATACACCATAACTGGTGCATACCTTTTTAGTTAGTTAGTTAGTTAGTTAGTTAGTTAGTTAGTTAGTTTCCATAGCTGGAACAAAATTATGAAGAAGAGGGTGGAGCCAGAAAACTCTGGGCTGAAATCTCCCTTCTGACATTACCTGGTGCTAACCACCATTCTTTCTCACCTTATTTACTGTAACAATCTCAAAATTTGTTTCTCTGTTTCCAATCTCATCCATTCATTATTTGTTTTTCACAGTGTAAGGTTACTAATACTCTCTAATCCTCATTTTCTGTAACTGAAAAGTGGGCTAATAATACCTCATAGAATTGTGAGAATTTCATAGGACAATGTATATAAACTATTTATTTAGTACAATTCACAATCCAAGTTAAGTGCTCAATAAGTGGTAGTTATTAGTAATAGTGGTACTAATAAACAACTCTAAAATTTGTCATTTTCTTAGTAAGATATAAATATATCTGATAGTATACATGTGTTTGCATGTAGACATGAGGATTAATTTTAAGTTAATATGATACTATATTAATATAATAAGAACACATATTCTTTTTTAAAAATATATTTTATTGATTATACCATTACAGTTGTTCTATTCCCCCCTTCATTCCCCTTCACCCGCACACTCCCTCCCCCACCATTCTCCCCTCCTTAGTTTATAAGCACTTGTCTCAAGTTCTTTAGATTCTATATTTCCCCCACTATTCTTGCCCTCCCCCCTATCTATTTTCTACCTACTGTCTATGCTATTTTCTGTACCTTCTCCCCCCGTCTCCTCCTCCCACTCCCCTGTTGCTAACCCTCCATGTATTCTTCATTTCTATGGTTCCACTCCTGATCTAGCTGTCCTCTTGGTTTGCTTTTGTTTTAGGTGTGGTTGTCAATAACTGTGAGTTTGCTATTCTTTCACTGTTCATATTTTTGATCTTCTTTTTCGTAGATAAGTCCTTTTAGCATTTCATATAATAAGGGCTTGGTGATGATGAACTCCTTGAATCTGACCTTATCTGAGAAGCACTTTATCTGTCCTTCCATTCTAAATGAAAGCTTTGCTGGATAGAGCAATCTTGGCTGTAGGTCTTTGGATTTCATGACTTGGAATACTTCTTTCCAGCTCCTTCTTGCCTGTAAGGTCTCTTTTGAGAAATCTGCTGACAGTCTGATGGGAACTCCTTTGTAGGTGACTATCCCCTTATCCCTTTCTGCTTCTAGGATTCTCCCCTTCATTTTAATCCTGGCTAATGTAATGATGATGTGCCTTGGTGTGTTCCTTCTTGGGTCCAGCTTCTTTGGGACTCTCTGAGCTTCCTGGATTTCCTGGAAGTCTATTTCCTTTGCCAGACTGAGAAAGTTCTCCTTTATTATTTGTTCAAATAAGTTTTCCACTCATGGCTGTTTCTTTCCCTCTTCTGGTACCCCTATAATCCGGATGTCGGAATGTTTAAAGATTAAAGAATGTTTAATGTTTAAAGATGTCCTGGAGGTTCCTAAGCCTCTCCTCATTTTTTTGAATTCTCATTTCTTCATTCCTTTCTGGTTGGATGTTTCGTTCTTCCTTCTGGTCCGTCCCATTGATTTGAGTCCCAGTTTCCTTTCCTTCACTATTGGTTCCCTGTACATTTCCCTTCATTTCAATTAGTTTAGCCTTCATAAGTTCCTCTAATTTGTGACTATAATCAACCAGTTCTGTGAGCATCCTGATAAACAGTGTCTTGAACTGTGCTTCTGAGAGGCTGGCAATCTCTTGGTTGCTTAGAGTTATCAGCTCTGGGAGTTTGAGTTCTTGTGCCATCTTTTTGGCTGTTCGTGCCTGTTACGTAGCAGGATCAGAGCCCTAGGTGTTCACCAGAGCAGGGCAACTAAGTCGCTGGGTTGTGACGCTGTATGTGGGGGCAGGGTCAAAGAGGAGCAATGGCGTCTTGTCTGCTGCCTCCCGCCGAGGCTCCCAAAGGTGGCCGGTGCCACAGCTGCCACCGTCACCTGGGCCCGTGCGTTTCATCCCACTGCACGCAAGTGGGCCACCGCCGTTAGCCCTCCACTGGGTTCGCCCCCTGGGGCCTGCGTGGTCCGTTTCACTGTGCGCGAATGTGTGACCACGGTCAGTCTGCCCCACACCCTGACTGGGTCTGGGATACTTGTGCGCCTAGGTCTGGGGATCTTTTCTGCCTGACCCTGCTCCACTGCTGGCTCCGCCCCTCTTACCATCTCAGTTGAACGGTTAATTGTTGTTGGACTTCCATATAATTCAATTTTCTGTTTTTTGGCTGTGTCTTTGTTCTCCAAACCTTTGTTGTATTCAAACTTGGTTGTGGGAGAAGGCACAGTGTTTCCACCTATGCCTCCATCTTGGTGGAAGTCCCATAAGTCAGAACACATATTCTTATAAGAGATCTCTAGTTAGTAGATCATTTGCCTTGCCTTATTCACCTACCTAATTTGTCTCATCTTCTGACTCATGTCTGTCTGTCCAGCATTTTGACTATCAACTTCAGCTCTGAAGTGGAGGTAGTTAAAAATCAAATATTATTCAGCTCTTAGAAAATCACTTTATTGTATCAGGAAAATTTTTATGTACTCAGATGAATCACTATGAAGACTAATTTTGAAAACTGTGTATGATCAGTATACAGTTTTGCTTGATAGCTCTGTTATTCCCAAAGGAAACTTAACAAAGGATTTTCAAAGAGGAACACTTTGAAGGAAGAAAAGATTATGGGGGTGGAAAACTTGGGGGAACAACCATACCTAATAAGAATTCTTCATAAGTTTTCTCATTCATTAGACAAGTTTATGAACTGTGAATCATATTGATGGAGCCTCTTTATCAACTATGCTTAAAGTGAGATTCTGGAAAGATCTCTTCAATAATGTGAAGAATATTGTTTGAGGAGATTCTCAAAGATTTTTCTGAAGAGGAAAAAAAGTAAAGCAGTACAAATTTGACTTAAGTCAGACTTCCCTCTCTTGAGAATTTTGGCAAATCATAGCCACCCTGATGGTGTGTAGAATTTCTTCATGGTTAGAAACCTCTGAGTGGGAGTGAAACTGTAACACAAATTCCCATTTTTTAGTATGAAGCTTTCGGCAGGGATTCCATCAACTCCTGAACTGTGGCTGAGCCTACCTGATGACTAGGAGGGAACTGAATAGAACAGCACAAAGAACCCTCACATTTGGAATGTTTCAAGTGAGACTGTGAAATGCAACTTCCAATAGGCATTTGTCCTCTTTGCAATAGTCTCCATTTCCAGCTCTTAACATGCAGGATCATAAAAGGCTTTACTATGATGGGGGTGGAGAAGAGGGAGGCAAATAGTACTTTTAGTAAGGCTTTCAAGAGACAGAGACATTTGTTAGCTATGAGACATTTCCAGAGAGAGGCCAAGATAGGGAACAGTGGGAGACTGAATCTGGAGAGAAGGAAGCGCTGCCCATATGCAGATGAGAGTACAGAAAAGAACAGTTGACTGGATGGGGCACAGCATGCCACAAGATTGTCAAAAAATCATGTATCTTCAGAGAAAGCTTCACCAGAACCTCTTGTCAGCTTGTTTTTTTTACTAATAAGCCTTCTCATATTTTCATTTCCTTCTCTCTCCAGCTCGGATTTCACACACACAAAAATCACTTCAGTCACTCTCCTCCTGCAATCCTCAACCTTGCCATCCTGTTGTCCTTTTATGACCATCCTTATGGCTAAATCCTGGAAAAATTCTACTTGTCTTTTCCTGTGGGTGTGCTCAGTGTTCTAATCACTGTTGGAGAGAACCATGACCAGGCATTCATATGTGATGGACATTCAAAGATGCCCATTTATTGCTCTGTCATGATATACATAGAAGCTTTGTCAAGCCTTCAAAATCTTTAAGTCCATGTCCCCTCCCCAAGCCTCCCTTTACACTCTTAGCATAAAAGCACCTATTTTACTGGATATGGATGTTGTTGGGTGGGAATATCTCTGCTCTGTCTTTCCAGCCCCACAAGTGGTGCACAGGCCCACACACCCAGAGCCAGCACCAGGTTGGGGCAGGTTTGCTTGCAGGAAGCAGCAGAGGGGACCGAAATCCGAGAGAGAGTGGAAAAAATGCCATAGCTCCTCTCTGACCCCGCCCCCACATACAGCATCACAACCCAGCCACTGGGTTGCCCCACCCTAGTGAACACCTAAGGCTCTGGTGAACACTCCCTGGTGAACACTTTACCTACCCCTTACCTCTTTCCTCCTCACACTTGGAAAGGGAGCATTCTCGACCATATGACTTCTGTTCTATCCGTTTTCTTTTTTCTGACTTACCCATTCAACTTCTCCTTCTCATGAATATTTCTGATCAGCAAAACCAGGAAATATGTCTCCCACCTTAACCTGAAGTCCCCTTCACCAAGTGCCTTGCCCTTTCCCTACCTTTCAACCAAGCATCCTGAAAGATCTGTTGTGTTTTCTGGTTTTACCCCCTTGCCTTCATTTCCCACCAGTCCACCAAGTGGCTTCTGTCCTTCCTAGTCACTACATGCAGTGGCCATTTTTCACTCCTTATCTGACTTAGCCTCATCAATTCCTCCCAAGCCATGGAATTCTTCACATTTTACTGCTCAGATCTCAGCCCTGCTGCCACTCGCCTATCCCTTAAATGGGAAGGGGCTTGGGGGGGAGGGTAAATTTGGCCACATGTTTGATGTTTCAGTTGTTGTTCATGACCTCTAGTGTTATTGGTATTTTTCTAGATGATCTCTGAGAGTTATTTTAAACTTTGAGGCTATCAGAATTTCATAGGCTTTGTCATAGGCATTAAAAATTTTTTAACTTTCAATTAAGGAAATTTTAATTTTATGTAGTAAAATCCTTTGGTCCTTTTTAATAGTTTTTGTTTTCAGTGTTACACTTAGAAAGATCTTGTTTTCACTAAGATTAAATATTGATATTTTTACAACAATTTTTAGAGAAATTCTAGGTTCACAGCAAAATTGAGAGGAAGGCACAGTAACTTTCCATATACCCCTGATCCAGACAGGCATAGCTTCCCCCATTATCAATATCCCCCACCAGAATAGTACATTTGATAAAATTGATTAATATACAGTGACACATCATTATCACCCAAAGTCCATAGTTTACACTACAGTTCACCTTTGGTGTCATATATTCTGTGGGTTTCAATAAATGCATAATGATGTGTATCCATTACTACACTATCATGCATAGTATTTTCACTGCCCTAAAGAAGAATCCTCTGTGTTTCTCCTATGTATCCCTCCCCTAATACCAACCCCTGAAAACCAGTGATCTTTTTACTGTCTCCATAGCTTTGCCTTTTCCTGAATGTCATGTAGTTGATTTCATACATGTAGCCTTTTCAGGGTAATTTTCTTTCATTAAAGTAATAAACATTTAAAGTTCCTCCATGTCTTTTCATAGCTTGATAGCTTATTTTTTTAGTGTAGAATAATAGTTGATTGTCTGGAAGTATCACAGTTTATTTATCTATGTATCTACTGAAGGGCATCACTTGGGCAGTTATGAATAAAGCTACTATCAACATCCATGTGCGGGTTTTAATGTAGACATGTTTTCAACTCCTTTTGGAAAGTACCAAGAAACATGTTTGCCGAATCATGGTGAAAGTATGTTCAGTGTTATAGAAACTACCAAACTGACTTCCAGAGTGGCCATACCACTTTGCATTTTTACCAGCAATGCCAGAGAGTGCCTGTTATTCCACAGCCCCACCAGCAATTGGTGCTGTCAACACTGCGGACTCTAGCCATCCTAACATGTATAAGGTGATTCTATTTTTCTTCTAATAGTTTTATGGTTAGTTTTTGAGATTTAAATCTCCAACTTATTTAATGTTTACTTTGATGGAAGTTTATTACAGTGTGGAAAAGAGAGTTGATTTTAATTTGCTCCAAATGATAAGCCACTTGCCCCCAAATAACTTACTGAATAAGACTGTTCCAAAGATATGTTCAATGGCACACTTCATTTCAACCATCAATTTCTTAGAAATATTTGTGTCTTTTTCTAGAATTTCTATTTTGTTTTGTTGATCTCTCCTATTTCTGGAGCTATTCATTAATGCTTTTAATAACATACATTTATAATGAAGTTCAGTAATGTGCATGGCAAATAGACTTCTAAAAGTTTGTTTTGACTTCTTATATTTCATTCTTCCTTATCAACTACTAATGTGTTTGATCAAATTATGAGTAATTTACAAGATGGAGGCGTAGGTGGAAACACTGTGCCTCCTCACACAATGAAGTTTAAAGACAACAAAGTTTTAGTAACAAAAACTCAGCCAAAACACAGAAAATTGAACTGTACAGAAGTCCAACAACAACGAACCATTCAGCCAGACTGGTAAGAGGGGCAGAGTCAGTGGCGGAGTGGTGTTGGGCAGGAAAGATTGGCCAGACTGACCCAGGAGTGCAGGCAGTGGTTGGCAGATGCCAGGTGTGGGGTGGCAGTGAGGGTGCAAGGTGGCTGGCTGACTGCAGTCACACATTTGCGTGCAGATAAACCAAGCAAAGGAGTGAGCAGTGAGACAGACTGCTCAGACTAGGGCCCCAGCACCAGGAATTAAAGCCTGAAGGCACCAATTGGAAAGACTTTTGGGGTCGAGGTGCTGGGAGAGGATCCCAGGCTCACAGAGAGTTTGTTGGAGAGACCCACAGGGTCCTAGAGGGTGTACGGGCCCACACACCTGGAGTCAGCACCAGCGGGGGGCCAGGTTTGCTTGCAGGAGGCAGCAGAGGGTACCAAAATCTGAGAGAGAGTAGAAAAATGCCATTGCTCCTCTCTGACCCTGCCCCCACATACAGCATCACAACCTAGCAACTGGGTTGCCCAACCCCGGTGAACAGCTAAAGCTCTGCCCTTCATATGCAACAGGCATGAACAGACTAAAACATTATGGCTCAGCAACAGCTCAAAGCCCCAGGGCCAATAATTCTAAGTGACCAAGAGATAGCCAATTTTTCAGATTCACAGTTCAAAATACTGGTGATCAGGATGCTCACAGAACTGGTTGATTTTAGTCACAAATTAGAGGAGCAAATGAAGGCTAAACTAATTGAAATGAAGGGAAATGTACAGGGAACCAATAGTGAAGGAAAGGAAACTGGGACTCAAATAAAAAAAGTGGACCAGAAGGAAGAAAAAAAAAGACCAAACAGAAAAGAATGAAGAAACAAGAATTCAAAAAAAAATGAGGAGAGGCTTAGGAACCTCCAGGACATCTTTAAAGGTTCCAACATCCGATTTATAGGGGTACCAGAAGGGGGAAAGAAACAGCCACGAGTGGGACACTTATTTGAACAAATAATAAAGGAGAACTTCCCCAGTCTGGCAAAGGAAATAGACTTCCAGGAAATCCAGGAGGCTCAGAGAGTCCCAAAGAAGCTGGACCCAAGAAGGAACACACCAAGGCACATCATCATTACAGTAGCCAGGATTAAAATGAAGGGGAGAATCCTAGAAGCAGCAAGAGATAAGGGGACAGTTACCTACAAAGGAGTACCCATCAGACTGTCAGCAGATTTCTCAAAAGAGACCTTACAGGCAAAAAGGAGCTGGAAAGAAGTATTCCAAGTCATGAAATCCAAAGACCTACAGCCAAGATTGCTCTATCCAGCAAAGCTTTCATTTAGAATGGAAGAGCTGAGAAGGCACTTTTCAGATGGTCAAATTCAAGCAATTCATCATCACCAAGCCCTTGTTATATGAAATGTTAAAGGGATTTATCTAAGAAAAAGAAGATAAAAAATATGAACAGTGAAAGAATAGCAAACTCACAGTTATTAATAACCACTCCTAAAACGAAAGCAAACTAAGCACACAGCTAGATCAGGAGCAGAGCCACAGAAATGGAGATCACATGGAGGGTTAGCAACAGGGGTGGGGGAGAAGAAGTGGGGAGAAGGTACAGAGAATAAGTAGCATAGATGGTAGGTAGAAAATAGATAGGGGGAAGGGCAAGAATAGTATGGGAAATACAGAATCCAAAGAACTTGTGACACATGGACATAAACGACGGGGAGGGGGGAATGGTGGGAGTGGGGTGTGCAGTGTGGAGGGGAATGAAGGGGCAGAATAGGACAACTAGTGGCATAATCAATCAAATATATTTTAAAAAATTATGAGTAATTTATATTACTTGTAAATTACTTTCGGAAACTATGGACAAATGTATACTTTCAAGCTTTTTCTTCCAGATATGATGTCTCTTTTTCTCATTCCCAGAAAGAATTAAACCATTCTACCTATAGTTCTCCTATTTCTTGTTAAATTTACTCATGGTTAACTCATACTTTTGCTTTTGGTTAACACTGTTAATGGAATTTTTATTTTTTACTGTATTTCTACATAGAGGCTCTAGGTGATTGATTATCTTGATTACAGATAATTTACAAACCTCCTTAGTAGTTTTAATTATTTTGAAGTTTATTCTGTAAAAGCACTATTTTTAAATAGTGTTTTAGTGTGCAATTTGCAAAAATAACTTGTCTTTCTAATAAATATATATTTAAAAGTTTGATTTATATCTGACTGTAATGTGGAGAAATTTCAGAAAAATATTAAAAGAAATGGAGGTGGTTTTCCTCATTTAACTCAAAAGTCTCTAATTTTACAATTACGTATGGTATTATCTGTTTAATAAGCATATTTGACATGTATATATTTATTTGTGTAACCTAGAATATCTCTAGAAAAACAATCAGTAGCCAGTTACAGTGATTGTGCCTAGAAAAAGTTTGATTGATGAAGATAAAAGAAATATACTCAATGAATATACTCTCGTGGCTTTTGAGTTTTGTGCCACTTACATATATAACCCATTTAAACAACAAATAATAAAATTGACCAATTAAAACAATACCTGTTGTCTTACCGAGAAAGTATTTATTTAGTCCTAGTTTCTAAGGCTTTTGAAAAAATTAGCAATGGGGTATATTAAATATGTGTTCATTTCTAGGTTCATTGGCCTAATCATTTTAATTTTTTGTTTGATCTTTGGATATAATATATTTAAGAAGTGTCTAATTTTAAACAACCATCACTGGTTGCAGTATTTTAGGGGTTTTTTTCAGAAGAGGTATAACTAGTATTTTATTTAACATTTTTATATCTATGGTCAAAATGAGATTTGTTTTGATATTTTGATTATGTTTTGATGTTGCTATTGTAAAACAAATTGACAAGTCTTCTGTAGTTTTCTATACTGTTTATTTTTCATGGAATTTGTCCAGTGCTTGAAAAATTGAAAGAACTCATCCACAAATCACCTGGGTCTAAAGCTTCTTTGGAAGAAATATTTTGATAAAATATTTATAATATTTATCTTTATGAAATAATTGCTACAATTTTATTCAAGTTTTCAACTAATCAACTATGTTTTAATATTTGTTATGAATTATTGACTTGAAGGACACCTTCTAAGTGAAGTATGGATGTGATTTTATATCAAGTTAGCTCACACTGTGATTACCCACAGTAAAAGTCACCAAAAAGTGACTTCATTAACATAAAAAGTTTACTTCCTAATTTAAAAATGACTAGATTTCTTTCATAAATCATCAAATCTTGCTCTTACTGAAATGAGAATACATACTTATACTGGAGAAATAATCAGCTAACTCACATGGTTGTGTGCATTCACTGATAACATAAGTCAACTCTTAAAATATTTGATTTTCAGAGTCCACAATGGCAGCAACTGAAGTGACAAATTTCTTATGCTAGAGAACAAATTCTGTAACTCAACCATATCTCTGCTGGTCATGAATCATCAAGTCTTGGCTTTACTTGTGGGATAAATATATCTGTTATGTATACCTTCTTGTCCTTTAGGTGTAACTATATATTTCCTTCTTTGCCTCCATTTTTATTTATGTGCACCCTACCTCTGATACTCACAATGGAGACTTAACTTGGAGCATATCAATTAAATTCGCCAGCATTCTTTTTGCTGTACGATATTGCAGAATCAAAAGAGCAAATGTGCCAGTGTATTTACTGCATTTTTTAAAAGGTAGAAGCAATAGCTGGAAAAGGGAGTGAAGTGAACATTTGATCAAGATGACAAGCACCAGTGGATTCCTGCCGCTCACTGGAACACAAGCCCGATGACATGCATTTGGTGTCATTTCGATGTAGATTCTGACAGAGGCCAATTTATGGTCCAATTTATGTCCTCACTCTCCTACGAAGGCCAAGCAAGCTATAAAATGTAATAAGAATTTCTTCAATCAATGTCCAGAGGAAGAACAAATCACTCAGTTAGTGACACAATATTGCATCAACACTCCGGTAAAGTTCTCACAAGTGTGTGACGTGCCCCCAAGCTACAAAGAGCACGGAGACTAAAAACCACCATAGCAACGGCACATCCTAATGGAGGAGCTCCTAAACTTTATAGCTGTTAATAATAGGTCATCAGCTTTCTTTTCCCTTTATTCTAATAGGACTCTCATTTGCGGGGAGAGAAAGAGGAAAAATAAATAAATAAATGAATTCCAATTCTCCTTCTGAGACCTCATTTTCAGACTTACTTCTGACCTCCTTGCTGTGAACTCCACCATTCCTTTTCCCCCTACCTCTTTCCCTTCTGACTAGACTCCCCTTTACACAGAAAGTTATTTATTTGTCCCTTGGCAGATCATTCCAACTCAGGCTCCTAGCGAGGAAACACAGATTAGTCCCTGACCACAGTTTTCATCCAGCCAGTTGTGGGCTTGGGGTATTTCCCCTCTGTCTCTTCTTTTAGATTTTTCTAAATATATGTACATTGTCAAGCATGGCTACAAGTCAATGCATGGAAGGGTTGCAGAGAAGAAAAGGGGGGAATTGGCTATCCATGAGGTCTAATTGTTTCTGATTTGTTTCTTCCAAATCCTGTTCTAAGATGGTCTCTGTCACACACACACACACACACACACACGCGTGCGCGCGCGCGCGCGCTGTAGGAGCACCATTGTGCTCCATTTCAAATGTGGTGGCATGTATGCATGCACTAAGGGCTGGAAGTCAGAATAATTTCATTACTGGCACTGGAGACAACGTGGCTAACCTGAGGTACTTTATATTTGAGAGTGCTTGCCTTCAGAATATGGGAAAATTTCCAAAGCAGGGCAGGAAAACAGTGCACATTTTTGAAACAGGCACTTCTTTTTTTTTTTTTTTTAGTATAAGAGCAGTGGAAGAGTAAAGAGGGCAGAGAATACTGGGAGACACTGTGGTGGACTGGAATGAGAACTGGGGCAGCTCTGGTCGCACTGCAGTGCTGACACTTTGTGACCCTGGAACAGGTTGGGAAGGGACCCCCAACTTAGCAGCACTTCTGTGAAAGTCCATACTACAACACATAAAAGAGTGTAACACAGTAACTAACATCAGTATTTTATAATATATCTAAAATATTTTTATAGAGAAAAATTTATTTTTATCTCAAGAAACACTCAGACTATATACAGTACACACCAACAGAAATAAAAAGAAGTATATCATGCATCTTCTGCAAATTCATAATACAAAAGATAGTACCTTTGAATACATAATATAAAATAATGAAAAACAACCCAATATAATATAAAAATAATTGATATAATTACATAATGCAATGGAACCCATAAGCAGCTTCTGAAAAACAAGGAGCAACCCATCTTGTGGAGCTCCTGATTGGGAAGGGAGGGTGTCCTGTAACTAAGTTTTGTTGCAAAGAGCTCAGGACAATAGAGAGGAAAATAGTGTGGTCTAGGTGGTTAACATATTCTTACAAAGAAATAAGGCTCCATCCACCAAGGGCAAAGTTTTTTTGGATACACTCTAAGGAATGCTGGTCACATTCCTTAATTGACTTTGCACTTGAGATCTTCCCAGACCCCACAGCTGAAAAGTAACCGCTCCTTCTTGTTTTCTGAAACCAAGTCAACTGTGACCTTTTGTTGTCACGAAAATCTAAGTTTTGTGGGGGTGAAGCTAATACAATTGGATGGACTTTAAAAAATTATATTCAATCAAGATTATTTACTTAGAACAGAAAAGGAATAATAACAATTTCTTAAAGATTGACAGATTCGTATTCCTTTTTCCTGAGGATAAGTCCAGGTTATGTTTATATAAAAGTGATTCTCGCTTTCAATCTGGCTTCCCCTCCCAACATGCATTTGAGAAAGATTAATAAAAACAAGTCAGATAATTATTTTCTAACCCATCTATCCTCTAGTTCAGGGTCATGTGGCTGTGGCCAGGAAATTTCCCAGCAGCTCCGGGTACAAGACAGGACTAACCCTGTGCAAGAGCCATTCCATCACACATTCTTAGGATGTGGGAGAAAACCAGAGTACCCAGAGAAAGCCCAGGTAGGCATGAGGGAAATGTGCACACTTCACAGAGAGAGTGGGCCCAGCTAGGAATCAGTTTTTCTCCCCATCAACATTATATAACAAATAATATTGAAAGAAATTATGTTAGTATCGGACCTGCTGTATATTTGCATGTATGTCACATAGTTTAATATAATACTTTTTGCTTTTACCATTTTCTAATTCTCTATACCAAGAAGAATATTTTGAAAGCATGACTTTTCATGATAAATAATCTCGCATTACATAAATATATTATATTTTTGTAGCTATTTACCTAGTATAACTCAGTGCGATGTGTCCTATGCAGGGCCTATTTCTGGTAAATAAGCATGACCTGTTAAAGAATCTTTCCAACATCTGTAGTCTCCCACTTTCTTTGTTGGTCCTCGAGGTGGAGCTAACACACAAAGCTGGGAGTTGGGATTCGGGGGAGTAGATTGGAGGAAGGGGTAAAGGGTACATTTAGATGCCCACAAAATAAAATTCATTATATCAAATCATCTATTAAACCTCTTAAATAAAAATCAAGTAATAGTATTTTTATCTGCTCTTACAACCATGCCAACATGTTAAACACTGATTTGGTAGATATGTAGATAAATAAATAGATAAAAAAGACAATAGAGCCCATTAAAAGAGCACCTTGAGAAATAGTTTACCCACTTAATTAGAATGATGCCCAAGGGAAAAAATTGGAACAGAGAATTTCAATGACTCTAAACAAATGAATAAATGGTTCACTTAATTCATTTCAGTGTCTGGCCTGGTAGTATCCAAAAGTCAATTCAAAAGAATACCCCATTGTATTGTCTCAGGGGTTACTTTCCTCTCCTTTGCTCTGAATATATACGAGTATAGATATTTAAAATTCATGCCTGATATAAAAACCATCTACACAGATCATGTTAAATGTCTAGGGTTCTACTTTGGCATCTCAGAATTCTGACCAACACCACCACAAGAACATGATCTGACTTTAAAGAAGTCTGCCTTGGGTTTAGAGGATACCTCCCCAAGCAGGAAAAGTTCTAAACATTTTTCAGTGCAGAGCATTTATTTGTGACCAAACTATACTTAAAATGGAAGACTCAGACTCGGATAGCACAAACACTTTTGGAGCATGTTCATTGTGCTACAAATCAAACAGTATGCTTTCATATTCTTCATCTCATGTAATCCTCAAAAGAACCCTCCAAGGAAGGAATCTAAAACCCACTTAAATGTGTAGACAGCAAGGCTCAGAGATGTTTAGTGATGAACCCATAACCCTTGTCTCTTTTCTCATCTACTCAGGAAAATTTTTGAGTGCCTACTCAATTTTTTTTTGAGTGCCAGATTCTGAATAAGGCCCTTAAACCACTCATAATCCCTATCTTCAAACTGGTTACAGTCTGGTGTACTTAACAGTATGGAAACAGGCGAGATAAGGAAACTGGAAAATGCAGCAACCGAAGTAGAGTGGGGTCATGGGATCACATAGGAATGATATATATCTTAGGTTCCTGATGTTGGTTCTGGAAAAGTGTTATAGAGGAAGACATAAGCTAAAGAAAAGTTGTACTAATAAAGATTAGAAGGATGCAGGAAAAACAGTTAAAAGTATTCTAGGCAAAAGGTAGAGAAGATACAGAAGCCTGAAATTAAAGAAGAGGACCATATGTAAAGATTTGGATATGTTTCAAATGATGGGTGCATAGAGTGCAAAATTATAGAGCTATGAGCAGTAAAACCAAAGAAGTCAACATTAAGTTTTTATGAGTCAAATTAAAGCACTTGGAGTTATAGCTAAATATGAAAAAAAAAGGCTTTGAAGTATGTTAGGCAAGGATAGACATAACCAGATTTGTGTTTTGGAAAGAGCACTGTTAGAGAATGTATTATAAACTGTAAAAGTGGAAACGTAAAGAGTTAGGTGGCTACTGAATAATCTAGGCCAGAAAGATGGTGACAGGCTTACTAGTATAGTGCCAGAGGTAATGGAGAGAATAGATTTGAGAGTTGTGTATGAGGAAGACTTAATACAAGATGCATTTCTATGGAATGGTAGAAGGGAGAGGGGAAAGCTAGGACTTGCTNAAGTAAAAAAAAAAAAGGCTTTGAAGTATGTTAGGCAAGGATAGACATAACCAGATTCGTGTTTTGGAAAGAGCACTGTTAGAGAATGTATTATAAACTGTAAAAGTGGAAATGTAAAGAGTTAGGTGGCTACTGAATAATCTAGGCCAGAAAGATGGTGACAGGCTTACTAGTATAGTGCCAGAGGTAATGGAGAGAATAGATTTGAGAGTTGTGTATGAGGAAGACTTAATACAAGATGCATTTCTATGGAATGGTAGAAGGGAGAGGGGAAAGCTAGGACTTGCTTAGGTAAATGACAACATTGACTGAGATAATTAGCAGGAGAGAGAAGGGGGGATCTTATTGCCGAAGACCAAGAGCTAAGTTCTTAACAAATAGAGTTTGAGGGGCCTGTAAATGTCAAGTAGGAGATACCCAAAGACAGCCAAGCATTATAGCTTGAAAGCTGGATCCATGGGTTCAAAAGTCAAGTGAATGCAGGTGTTGATAAAACTCAAATATGGAAGTTGATGAGAGCCAATGAGCAGAGGGAGAAGAATTCATAGAGGAGGACAAGAAGGAATGATTGAAGAGGTACAAGAGAAACCTGAAGAATATGTTATTTCAGGAACCAGAATGGAATGCAGAACTTTGAAAAGGAAGAGCTAATTTACAATGTCATATGTGGTCCAGTAAGATAAGGGCTGAAAATTGTTCATTAGCTTTTTTGTAAATAGGAGGCTACTGGAAACTTTATCTAGGTCACCTTCACAGAAGAAATAGTAGAAACCAGATTTTTGTAGGTGTGGGGGTAAATGGGAGATGACGTGGAGGCAGAGAGCTAGCTCATTCTATTAAGAAGTCTAAAAGGTGAGAAGGAGAACACAACGTTAGCTAGAGGAGGGATGCAATCTTGACGGAGGATTGTGTAAAATGCAGTTTCATATAGATGTGGATGTACATGTGTGTATGTATGTGCAAGCTTAGAATTCTGCAAAGCCGTTTCCAAGGCCATGTGAGCCATTGCCCTAAACCTAGGCTAATTATTTATTCTATTAAGATTAATGAGTGGTAAATACATGCTCTATACCATGAAGTCCAGATATCCTTGCCCAGATGAGTTAGAATAATGGGCAGGATTATCAGGGAGTAATATAATGGTTAAATAAACTATTTTGAGCAGTTCCTTGGGAGAGAGAGACTTAAAGAAGCAACAATACAGCTGACTTTGGCCATTAGAGTTTTTCCCTTGGATTCCAAATCTTTCACTCAAATTCTAAGAGAGAAGTAGCTGGTCTTAATGGTTAATAAACCTTACATTGTAGTGAGAACATTTTTACAATGTGCTTTGAAAAACATTATTATTCTTTTTTTCTCTATTGACTTCTAGGGTAATGACTTAACCTACTTAAAGGACACTGTTAAAGGATAATTTTCTTTTTTTTCTTGTCTTACTTTCCTATTTCAAAAAATTACTACAAACCTACAGCAGTTAAGATAGTGTGGTACTATCTGAGAATAGACATATCGATGAAATAGAATTGACAGACTAGAAATAAACTATTATATTTATGGTCAATTAATTTTTGACCAGGATCCCAAGCTAATTCAATGGGAGAAAGAATGGTCTTTCTACAAGTGCTGCTGAAACAACTAGATACCTAAAACAAAAAATTGCACTTTGAACTCTGCCTCATATCACATGCAGAAATTAACTCAAAATGAATTGAGGACCTACATGAAATATCTAAAACTGTACAACTTTTAGAAGAAAACTAAAGGCGTCATTTCTTATATCTCTAGATTGGGCAACTATTTCTTAGATGTCATAAAAAGCACAAGCCACAAAAAAGAAAAAATAGCTAAGTTTGACTTTTCTTCAAAATTTAAAACTTTATTTTAAACAATACCTACCATCAACAAAGTGAAAAGACAATTCACAGGATAAGGGGAAATACCTGCAAATCTTCTAACTGATAAGGGACTGTTATGCAGGATATGTAAAGACCTCTTATAATTCAACAGTACAAGATAAATAAAGCAAATTAAAATATGATATTTGAACAGACATTTCTCCAAAGAAGTTACAAAGACTTGGATATCAAGTACTGCTGGTACAGTAATTAGAGACAAGACTTAATTTGAATCTTCTGTAATGAAATTTAGTCTTTTCTTGTTCCTTCAAAGGCATTGGAACAATCATGACTGAATGAGTAGAGCTATCTCCAGAGTGACCTTAATCAGGACAGCGACTGCCAGACCAGCATGGGATGCACTGTGCTTGGTGAGCCAGGGCCCAGGCCAATGTAGTGCCAAGGCTGATGATAATGCACTATTTCAGGAAGGCTACAATGGGGATATGGAGATGAAAGAAAAATGTGCTCCTCAGCTAAAACCATCCTGAGGTTTTTGGATTATTTTCCCCCTCATCCCCAAACAGTGACTGGCTACCTCTCTTATGTGTCCCAACCAGGCACTGAATCCGCAACCCAGGCACATTCTCTGACTGGGAATTGAACTCATGGCCTATGGGTTTACTGAATGATGCTCCAACCAACTGAGCTACACCAACCAGGGCCATCCTGAGTTTTTTATAACCTACATACACTCATTCAGTCAGCCAGTAACATTCCCCCATGTCCCAGGAAACATGACTACTTTTACGCTCTTCCTCTCATGGATGCTTGAACAAAAAAAGGCTCGGGGAGAGGGGAGGAGAGATACATAGCTGTGTTGGCCACAATCTCCACTCTTCCAGGAATGCATTCGGGAGTGAGGATACCCTGGAAATGAGATGCTTTGTGAACTGAGAAAGATCACAAGCTGATAAAGAGCTGGACCCTGAAGCCAGGCTCTCACAGTGGGCATCCTGACTCTGTAAGCACTGGCTGTGTGATTTGGGAATCAATGCTGAGTTACTGTGAATTTCCATTTTTTAATCTGTAAAGTAGTCTAAATTTCTATCTCAAAGAGTTATTGTAAGGATTAAATGAAATAACATGCTTATTTAAATGGTAATTTTATTTGAAACAATAGTGATATAATACTATTATTTGTGCTCATTATCCCTCTATTTTTAATCCTCATGCTTTCCTCAATATTTTCTAACTTGGTTTCCCTTCCACTGTAACAGAGTCCATCTAACTATGTTCTTCATGTCAATAAGACTTGATGAATATTTATTATGGCCCGCACTAAAATCCTAGAAATCAGACAGAGCAATTTTACACTTCTGGCCCAAATATAAGTATAGGTACCAGCTGTGGGACCCTAAGAAAAACGTTTAATCATTTCAACTCTCCATTTTTATATATATAAAATGGAGGCTTTAATAAGGTAACATGCTCAAAGTTTTTGTAAGAGTACCTGAGAGATAATTAGTGTAAATAAATGACACTAGTAATTCCAATCCTCCTCCTTCTCATAGATGCTACATTACCTTTATTCTCCTTTCTTGGATAATCCAAATCAATTAAACTATTTTGATCAGCTTGGTAATCAATAACCTGATGGATCACCGATGTATCTAGTAAATTGCACAGGTAGTGAAAGTGGCTAAAATACACAAACTGTTCTTATGATCTCAAGTAAGAATAGAGGAAAATGTATTAGAGAATAATAAAGGAACACCTAGAGTTTTGAAAGTAATATCTACAGAAAATTGTCTCCAGGATTTCTTTAGTCTCTGTCTCTGTCTCTCTTCCTCTCTCTCTGTCTCTCTCTCACACACACACACACCTCTTATGACTTTAACTTAACACTTCCTTCAGAAGTACTCAGCTTTGCCTTTCATTTATTTCCATAAAAATGTAGAAATAAATTTCTCCACTTCACTGAAAAGCATCTCCCAAAGGGAACGAGGGAGGCAGAAAATGAAACTGGTGCTGAAATCATTTGAGCACCCCAGCTTCACCCCACAAATGTAAATTCAGGGAATTCCACTTGTCAAAGTCCTCTTGGAAGCTTCGAATAATTGGGTCCCAATTATTCTTAACCACATTATTCAGGCCTATGTTCAACTTAATATCTAAATAGATCACATTTTTTGCCACCTACTAAAATTCCCCAAAGTGAATATTGCCACATTATGCTCTTCCGTTAAGAGAGAAATTTCTGACTAAAAATGTTTTTACTCGTATCCCGAGATGGCTGCAAAATCTTCCACAATAAGTAAGGCTGTGAGAATTGGCATCACATTTGAATTGGTATCAACTTGCAGTAAAAATATGCTCAGGAAGAACAAATCATTATACTTTCTACCAATCACTTTAATACCTGAGAAATCTTCCTCCTTACTAATAGCAATTCCTAATGGTTATAAAGTCAAAACAGATATCAAAAAATATAAAGGAAAATTATAGTATCTTGAAACAATTCCTTTGAACAGGTTGATTACAATATAAATTACACATTCTTACTCCACTTTCAAAAGAAGGAGTTGATGTTTAAAACTGTGCCATGAATATTCTCTGGTTATGTCATTTTTTTGTCTTTCTGTTTCATACAGAACATGGTTATCAAATGGCTATGTCCTTATGAATTCCAAATATTATTTTTTCTTTTCAAATTTACAAGAGAAAGTGGGAGAGTAGCATGAAAACTTTTCTTAAATTGATAACAAAATATACATATCTCAATGGAGTATACAGAACTGAGAAGATATTAGTGTTATCCTTAGAATACACACACATCATCACTAAAAGTATTTCCCAATTACCTGGGTGCTGTACTAATGTCTCTTTCTTTCCAGGTGTTTAAAATCTAAATCCAATATCACTGTCTTGGATGAATGTTCACAGAATGAGGGGGAGGAAGTTAAAATTGTTGAGCATCTATTAAAAGCCACACACTGAATTTGATGATTCACTTCTTATATCTAATCTAATTGAATCTCCACAGAACCTAAGGGTTAAAGAGGCTCAGTACTGTGTTCAAGTCTTCCAAACAAGTAGGTGAAAGAGTTGTTACTCAGCTCATGTCTCTCCAGTATCACAGACCTGTTTGTTTTATTACACTGGTGGCTCTCGACTGAAGGCAACTTGGTTCCACCCCCACTCCCCTGCCCCTCTATCCCTCCCACCTCCCAGAACATTTGTCAATGCCTAGAGACATTGGTGACTTTTAGGACTGCTGGAGTGCAACTGGTGTCCAGAGGGTGGAGGACAGGGATGTGGCCCATCATGCAACAATGTGCAGGACATTCCCTTTTATACCTCCTACACCAAAGGATTATCCAGTCCAACATGTCAATAGTGCTGAGTGTGGGAACCCCAGCATTTCACCATGTTACAGATTATGATGCTGGTAAGATATAATCAACATAAAATGTCATACGAGCCATAAGTAGGGAGTTGAGTTTACATTTTGTGATTACTTGAGACAAAATTACTACATGAATTTATTGACCCAAATTTAATATCATAGTCAGTGGCAGCAAGCAGTAACTGAGGAGCTTGTTAAGTGGTAGAAACAAATTATTCTAGAACAAGTTCTCTTTCTACATTTCATTCCCTGGGACACTCACCAAATAAAAAATTCATTTGTGGTAAGAAATAACTCTTTAAAACATTTATTTAATGATTGCATTATTTCATTGATTTTAAATCCTAGGATTTTTTTAAACAGGTTGAATAAGAAATATTGAATTAGTGGACTCAAAGGCTCTACATCTATAAAGTCTTTAAGTCTATAAAGCTTTTTTGGTACCATATCACTTTTTAATAATAATTTTATACATAGTAAGATATAGTCACATGCTATTTGCTATTTATATGTGAGGGAAGAGACCGGAACACATACAAATAACTCCTATTTCAAAGGTGGCCCCAGCCCCAGGCAATGTTCTCCATTAATTTCCTTAATACTTCCTCATTTCTGTTTGCCTCTCTGGATATAATGGCAAGTTAATGCTCCCTTTTTTCCTTCCTTCCTTCCTTCCTTCCTTCCTTCCTTCCTTCCTTCCTTCCTTCCTTCCTTCCTTCCTTCCACTTTTCCTTGCATCTGTACAAAGCTGTCAACAAGAAGAAGAGCAGGGATCATTGCAGTCATGAGGTTTATGAATGGTTAGTTACATACAGTATCAAATGTCAACTCCAGCTCTGAATGTCTCTTGTTCCAGGTCCATGTAGATGGCCTATTTGCCATGTGATTGGGTTTCATGACCACTATTTCAACCAGCGTCACTAGTTTGGCAGGAGACTCTGAGGCTGCAGGTTAATATTTCATATGTCTGCAGGACTGCTAAACAGGTGAAGGATGGGTGACAACTGAGGAGAAAGCCACTATGTACTTCCAGGATGCCACAGTACCACTTGAGACAAATCTTTTTTTCTAATTAGTTTCTGAGTTTCCTCCTCTTCTCCTCCAAGGCATGGCTTGGAGTTTAAATTCTGGGTCAATAACAGTCAATGCCTGCATCTTCCATTTCAGCGTGGAAGCCAGTCATGACCACTAAAGTCTGACTTTCTTCCCCAGATGGTCACTAATATCAGCAATGGGCAGTTTAAAGAACATACTCTGTATATTTCCAAGGTCTGGTTAAAAATAGGTTTTAGCAATGATTGAATCTAGATTTGCAAAAAAATAGCAGTTTCCCTTTTTTCTATATTTTCTAAGTATTTTCAAAATTTTCTTTGATATAGATTAACTTTATATCTTATAAAATTATTTATAATGTCTTTATTGTTGTGTCTATACAGTGGGCAAGAAAAATACAGCAAAAAGCTTTATAGATTATGAAAACCTAAAAACTTAGACCTCAGAACTAAAGAGCTATTAGAAAATATAACATAGGAATAATAAGCATAAATTTATGTACAGGTTTCAAATCAATTTTGAAGTAGATTTCCCAAATGACATTATTTAAACTGTTCTGTTGAATGGACAGAGACACATGTGCCTTTTCAATGTAGATAGAATTCATTAGTAAACCAATCTCCTTCTTAATGGTGAGCCATAAAAAATCAGAAATTCTAATTTCTTAAAATGTAATTGTTCAGGAAAAGACACCTTGAAACTTAAATACACAGGAGACTTCCACTGCATTGAGGGTATTGCTGTATAACGGCAGATTCCTTTAGCAACTGTTCTGTTGAAATCTGAGATCTCAATGTTTGGGACACCTAAGTTACACTGATGGAAGAGATTTTTAACTTTTCATGTTAAAAATTGTGTCAACAAAAATTTTGAATCACTAGTATGAGAATAGGGGAGCATAGTAAATTTTCTTCAAAAAAACCTTGTCACAAATATGGCAGGCAATTTTAATTTTAGAAACAATGTTTTAATACAAAGACTTCCAAAGTATAAAAAATTATCAAAAAAGATGATTTTAAATCTATTCTAGATTTTCTACTATAAATATTATTCCATTTATCACTTATAAAATATGCATTTACTACATGTAAATGCCAACATATATGCAAGTACCATGTATGGGATAGGACCATACTCACTGAGCTAAGGGTGTATATTCCTTCTGTGAAATCACTGAAAGAAGATTATAAATCACGTATAAATTGAAATGACCCCATTTAACCAATAGACAGAATGTAACAAAGGGAAGAGAGCTGAACAGAGAGAGGTGTCTGGGGACCTATAGAGGATCCCCCCTGAGCATTAGGCCGAGTATTGATGAGAGCGTGCATATAAGGAAACTACTGGTAACAAGGGAAAAAATAACTTGAAAGGAATAGAGGTAACAATGCCCAGGGCTCAAATAAGCATGGAAATGATGCCTTAATCTGCTAGCCAGGCCGGAAAAGTTAAGCTTCGTGAGGCACTGGGTAAAGTGCTAAGAATGGTCTTCCCCAGTAGTGAGGAATAATTAGCCCAAGACTACACACAACTCTGGCCTTACCTAAAAAATCTTAAAATCAAGACCTGAGAGGATTATATGCTTCCAAGCAATTAAACTGTATCCCAGAACATAGATAAAAAATATTTATAAGAATTCTAAATTGTCTCATTAAAAAAGATAAGATATATAATACCTAGCATCCAATAGAAAATTTCAAGCATGCAAAGAAGCAAGAAAACATGAATCATAATGAAGTGATAAATCAACCAATTCAGATTGACACAGAAACTGACAAAGATGTTAGAATTTGAATATAAGGACAATTAAAGCAGTTTTTATAGCCATGTTCCATATATTCAAAAAGTTAAGTGGAGACAGTAAAGACATATACAATAATGAAATCAAATATCTAAGTACAAAAACTACAGTGGGTGAGAATAAAATTATATTGGATGGGGGGTGTTCAATCAAGACAGTGGCATAGGTAAATGTAGTACTTCAATCATCCCACAACCACATCAAAATTATAAATAAATGCAGAAAAAAATGTTATTCAGAAATGCCTGAAGACTAGCTGAACAGAAGTTCTATAACTAAGAGTAAAAAGGAGAAGCCATATGGAGATTGGCATTAGGGGTACAGACCTGAACAAGCTGGCCCCACTCCTATGTGTGGAAGATAAAAATCAGGAGGGATATCTCAGTTGTGGAGATCTCCCCTAAGAAGCAAGGAATTCCAGCCCCACTGGGATCAGGTCTCCCATCCCAGGCTTTCAGTGACAAGAAAAGTTCCCATAACTTCTGGCTATAAAAAAGGCAGGAATTGTGGCTGAGTGAGTTGGAGAGTGTGTTTAGTCCCAGGAATTTCTCTTAAAGGGTCCAGGTGCAAGACATATTTTGACTCACTCACTCTCAGCTTCGGTACTGAGGCAGAAGCTAGAAAGGCACCAGGGATACGTGTGGAGGAACTGAATTGTCTGGTATCAGGGCAATAGCTGGAGGGACAACTTTCTCCCAGACAGAAGTGCTGGCAGAGGCTATTGTTCCTTTGGTGAGCCCTCCCCCACAGAGTCTGCAGGCTGGTGCCATATCTGAGCCTCCATCAACATGGCTAACACTGTTTGTCCCATACCAGTGATTTCCTGAGACCCCATTCCATCCAGCTTGCTTGTCTGCCCATGCTCATTCCAGTGGCTTTTCCTTACAAATGGCTTATTTTTGTAGATGCTGCAAAGTTTCCTAAAATTTCTCAAACAAGCAGCACCTGGCTTCAGCATGTCCTGTAACTTTTGCTAAGTGCCCCCAGACCTAGCACTAGTGACAGCTGGTTTTTGTTTGCAGCTTGGCCTCTCCCAGGAACCTGATTTCTCAACAAAAGCATTTCAGGCCAGAAAAGATTGGCAAGAAATATTTTCATCCTTTTCAAAAGGATGAAAAGCAGCCAACATTACTCTACCCAGCAAAGCTGTCATTTAGAATTGAAGGACAGATAAGAGCTTCCCAAACAAAGAAAAGCAAAAGAACTTCATCATCACCACCAAACCAGTACAAAAATGTTAGAGGTTCTGCTTTAAGAAGAAGAAGGAAAAAAAGATTAAAAAATGTTAGTAATAAAATGCCAATAAATACATATCAATCAACAATTACTTTAAGTGTAAATGGATTAACTACTCCAATCAAACAACTGATGGAGGCTGAATGGATAACAAAACAAGACCCTTACATATGCTGTTTATAAAATAGTCATGCTAGATCAAAAGACACACATGCAGCTGAAAATAAAAGGATATTTCATGAAAGTTAAAATAAACAAACAAAAAGCTCAAGTAGCAATACTTAGTCAGAATAGACTTTAAAACAAAGGCTATGTAACAAGAAGCAAGAAAGATCCAGCAATTCCATTTCTGGGCATATATCTGAAGAAACCAAAAACACTAAATCAATAAGATATATACATCCATATGTTCACTGCAGCATTATTTACAATAGCTAAGATATGAAAGCAACTTAAGTGTCCATCAATAGATGAATGGGTAAAGAAGAAAGGGTGCATGTATCCAACAGACTATGACTTAGTCATAAAAAAGAATGAAATAGTGCCATTTGTAACAACATTGATGAACCTAGAAGATATTGTACTGAATGAAATAAATCAAACAAAGGAAGACAAATGCCATATGATTTCACTTGTGTGTGGAATCTAAAGAACAAAATAAACTAACAAGCAGAAGAGAGACAGACATGTCAACATAGAACATTTTCATGGTTACCAGATGGCAGGGGGTTAGGTGATGGGTAAAAAGGTGAAAGGATTAAGAAGCTCAAATTGGTAGTTGCAGAATACTTATGGGGATGTGAAGTACAACATAGGAAATACAGTAAAAAATATTGAAGTAACTATGTATGGTGTTAGGTGGGTATTAGAGTTATTGGAATGATCACAATAAATTATATAAACATCTAATCAATGTATTGTACATCTGAAATGAATATAATATTGTATGTCAAGTGTAATTGAAAAATAAACAATTGTTTAAAGTTAAAGAAATACATTAGGTGAGATTAACATTACATTAGGCAATAAAAAATAAAAGATTAGTAAATTTGAGGTATGTTAAAAAATGAAATGCACAGACAAAGAGATTAAATATGAACAAGGCATCAGCAACTTGTCGAACAATTAAAGTTTGTGAAGAAGAAAAGTTACAAAAATATTTGACCTTAGTTTCTATCTTTTTTTCAATTTTTAAGGTTTTTTTTGCATTTATTCTTTTTTCTTTTTTAATTTTTTTACTGTTGTTCTCTCCATCCCCTCCCCAACTAATTCCCCCCACCCTAGCCATCCCCACCTCCCACTCTTGATCATACCCTGCTTTGGCTTTGTCCAAGGGTCCTTCGTACATGTTCCTTGACAACCTTTCCCCCCTTTCCCTCCATTATCCCCTCCCACCTCCTTTCTGGTCACTGTCAGTTTGTTCTTTATTTCCATGTCTATGCTTCTACTTTGCTTGTTTGTCTGTTTTGTTGATTAAGTTCCACTTAAGATTATATGGTATTTGTCATTCCTTGCCTGGCTTATTTTACTCAGCATAATGCTCTTCAGATCCATCCATGCTCTCCCAAAGGGTTGGATCTCCTTTCTTTCTGCTGCATAGTATTCCATCACGTAAATGTACCATAGCTTTTTGATCCATTCTTTTACTGATGACACTTAGGCTGCTTCCACCACTTGGTTATTGTAAATTGTGCTGCTTTGAACATTGGGGTGCATAGGTTCTTTTGAATTGGTATTTCAGGATTCTTAGGGTATAATCCCAGCAGTGAGATTACGAGCTCAAAAAGCGGTTCCATTTTTAGTTTTCTGAGGAAATTCTGTAGTGTTTTCTATGGTGGCTGCACCAGTCTGCATTCCCACCAACAGTGTACTAGGGTTCCCTTTCCTCTACAACCTGTCCAGCACTTGTTGTTTGTTGATTTGGATATACAGCCATTCTGATGGTGTGAAGTGGCATCTCATTGTGGTTTTAATTTGCACCTCTCTGATGGCTAGTTTCTATTTTAAGAAATAGAAAAGTTGACCAAGTTAAACCTAAACTAACTGAAAGACAGAGAACAATACAGCTCAGAATGGAAAGCAATGGATTAGAAAACAGAAAAACAATAGAGAAAACCAATAAAACCAAAACTTGTTTTCAGGAAGAAAAATAAAATTGATAAACCTCCAGCCAGATTAATTATTAAATTAGATAGAAGATAAACATTACCAATATGAAGCTTGAGGGAGGTGACACTGCTAGAGATTCTACTTATAATAAGAAAATGTTACGTACATATTTATACCAATGAACTTTAAAATTTAAATTAAAATCATTGAAAGACACAAACTACCAAAGTTCATTCAAATAGAATAATATAAATAGCCCTTTAAGTACTGAAGAAATTATACGTGTATTTTAAATTTTCCACAAAGAAAATTTCAGGTCCAGGTGGCTTTACTAGTGACTTGTGCCAAACACTGAACATAGAAATAATGCCAATTTTTTTCTTCCGTAAAATTTAAAAGAAGGGTATTTCCCAACCCATTTTATAAAACTAGCTTTATTCTGACAACAAAACTAGGCAAAGGTATTATAAGAAAATAATACATATATTGATATTCCTCTCAAATATGTGTACAAAAGATTCTGAACAAAATTTTAATAAATGCAATCTAACAAAATGTAAAAATGATATCATCTCACCAAATGGGTTTATCCAAGCAATGCAGGATTGGTTTAACATTTGAAAATCAATCAATGTAAGTCACCCTATTTAAAAAACACACACATTCATTAATGTCTGGCTTAAAAAGGAGATTCAGCAAACTAGGAATAGAAGGGACTTCTCAACCTACATCTAAATCATGCTTCATAGTTGAAGACTAAGTGCTCTTTTCCTAAAATCACAAATGTGACCATAATCTCTGCTCTGACCTCCTCTAGTCAACATTCTAATGGAAGTTCTAGATATTCCAAACAAGGAATAAGAAGAAACAAATGACTCCTATTTACAAAGGAAGAATCAAACTCTTTATTCTCAAAGCACATGATTGAATTATGTGGAAATATCCAATAGGGTTTACAAAAATGCTCCTAGAACTGGTGAGTGAGTTCAACTATCTTAAAGGATGAAACATGAATATATAAAAATCAATGATATTTCTATATATATTTCTATATATATTCAAACAAACTACTGGAATTGTTATTTACAATAGCATCAAAAATTACTAAATATTTAAGAACCACTATGACAAAAGATGAAGAGACTAAAAACTAAGAAAGAATGCTGAGAAAATCTAAAGAAGGTCTACATAAATGAAAATATATACTACCCCTGGATTGGAAGAATCAATATATTTAAGATATCAATTTACCTTAAATAGAAAGGTAAATTTACCTTATATAGAAATGCAAAGGCCTAGAACAGTTATAAGGATTCTGAAAATGAATCAAATTGGAGGACTACTACTACCTACTTCAAAGATTTCCTACAAAGCTTCAGTAGTCAAGACAGTTTGAAGATATATAGATCAATGGGATGGAATAGAGTTCAAAATAGACCCATACATGTACAGAGAACAGATTTTCAACAAAAATGCAATGGAAACGTAATGGGGAAAGGATAGTCATTTCAACAACTGGTATGGAACAATTAGATATCAGTATGCAAAAAAAAAAGATTCCTATCTTGCATTATATATAAAACCAGTTCAAAATGGATCATAGACCAAATGGTAAGAACCTAAAGCTATAAAACTTGTAGAAAACATAGGAGAAAACCTTTGTGACCTTGGGTTAAGCAAAGATTTCTTAGATGTGACACTTGAAACATGAACAATAAAAACATTTATAAATTGTATTTCATCAAAATTAAAAATTTCTATTTTTGTTAAAGAAATAAAAAATGAACCACAGACTGGCAGAAAATGTTTGCAAATCACATATTTGATAAAGGACTATCATCAGGAAAACAGAAAGAAGTTTTAAAACTAAATAATGAGGGGGAAAAGCCAACACAAATATAGGGAACAGGTTAAAATAGACATCTCACCAAAGGATATACATGCATGTCAAAAAATCACAAGAAAAAATGTTCAATATCATCAATAATTAGCAAAATGCAAATTAAATTCACAATGAATATTATGACACACCTCTTAGAATGACTAAAATTAAAATGAATGACCATACTGGTTGTTAGCGAGGATATAAAGTAATTGGAGCTCTTCTACACTACTGGTAGAAATGTAAAATGGAACAACCATTTAAAAAAGTGTCTTGGCAATTTCTTAAAAAGTTAAATGCATACCTACCATACGATCCAACCATTTCACTATAATGTAGTTAGTTACTCAAGAGAAATGAAAGCCTATGTCCACGCAAAGACAGGTATACCAATGTTCATAGAGTTTTTATTTGTAATATTGAAATCTAGAAACAATTCAAATACCCATTCCACACAGCAGAATACTACTCAGAAATAAAAGGAAACAAATATATTATGACATGGATGGATCTCAAAATAATAATGCTAGGTGATTGAAGATAGACCACCAAAGAATATCTATGACATAATTCCACTTAAGTAAAATTCTAGACAATACAAACTAATTGATAGTGACAGAAAGCAGAGTTATGGTTGCCTGGGGACTGGGTCAGGAAGGTGTGATGCTGCCATTGGCTGATGAGGGGAAATGAGCAGGTAACAAGAGGGAAGAACCCCATCTGCCCAGAGGTAGACAACTGCTTTTACTTTCCACTGGTGAGCACTTAGTGGCAGGGAAGATGTTCTTTGCTCAGGATGAGCTAGTTTGGTGGACCTGAGATTGCTGAAAAAGGCCATTTATTTATAATACAGGGAGTGGAAAATTAGGCCATTGTGTTTCTGCACAGGGGAAGAATTCATAAAAAGTCACACAGAATTATTCTTATATAACTGACAATGACATCGTTGTAAGGTGGAAACAGAGCTTTATTTGTCTTACTTAAAATGATATATAGAGCACTTGTCTGTTTATTCCACTGCAAACAGCTTCTGCAAAAACAGCCGTGAATCCCTGGGGGTTTCTACTGATAGTTATAAGTTACTTGAGTAAAATCTCTCAAACAAGTTGCTGCCTTGCAGGTATCCATTATTCTAAATTCAAAGACCCTTTCTTGTTGTTTGTTTGTTTGGATCGAATGTGTATTTTTTCCCAAAATTATGTTACATGCAATATTACTTCAAAAAATATAAAATGTGTCAGAACGTAGCTACTTTTCAAATAGGTAAGTATATATACCTAAATGAAAACACACACAGCCAAAGGGGGAAACACTCAATAAACAGACTTCATAATCAAATCTGGCTCAGGTTAAAGTGAAGTTAGTTTGATGGATTCTGCTGGGACCCCAGTAAATAACAGCCTCTGTAATTAAGCTATCTTAGCTTAGCCTGCCTGAGAGCTCATGGGCAGCTCAAAGGTGAGGGAATGACAACCAGGAGGCAAACTTCAGAAATGAGTAAACAGCTTGCTCACCCACGTGCTGGTGGTCCCTACTCCATCCTCAGCCCATTTATCTGAGAGCTGAGCCAGGAAAGGCTGCAGTTCTCCTCACACAGACTCCAGTGTCCGTGGCGTTAATGGGCAAAGCCCGTGTTTGGGAATGGGAGAGTAAAAAGCCACAATCAGCAAATGCTGAAGTCACTGGCCCCTGATTTTGCCACAAAATCTGGAACCTGTCATTTCTGATTCCCATATACAACTGTATTTGCATCAATGTGTATGATTGTGCATACACACTCTGTGTGCATACACACTCTGTGTGCATACCTGTGAATAAATATGCCCATAGAAACCCCAATAGCACAACAAGGAGAAGTGGCTTTTTAGCATAAATTTCTGGGGTCAAATTTTAACTTAGCCAACTTGGTCACCTTTTAGCTTGTGACCTATAGTTTATTTGTTTTTGAAGCCCAATATTTGAGCAATTACTATGTGTCAGACACATCAGGCAGTGGGGAGATAGTCATTGCTCTGAGGGACTCCCTATTTACCTGGGATGAAAGAGCACACAAATAATTTTAACGTAATATACCGAATGCTAAACTAGAAATAAGCAGGTTGTCGTGTGATCATAGAGGGGTAGTTGCTTTAAGATTTAACCTCCTGAAGAAGAAAATGGAATGAAATTTTATAGGATGAAGAACTTAAGTTTCTTGACCCTTATTTTTCTTGTCTAGATACTGGAGTTCATAGTATGTAATCTAGAATGTTGATATGATAAACTCGTGAAGTTTCTAGTAAGAAATATTAGTTCCAGCCCTGATGGTGCTCTTCCCTTCTCCTATCTCGCAAATTAGCAGAATGAATAAAAACAATCCTTTGCCAAGGGTGTTAAATCATAAGCATCTACCCAACATAGAAGGATGGGAAGAAGAGTTTCATCAGTTAAAATAAGAATTTCTCATTTCTCTTTATTATGGAAAATTAATTCATAACACCAAAAGAGAAAGGCAAAACTCTTGCTCATTTACTCTAAACAACATTTAAGTTTCTGCCTTTATTTCTTCCTTCAACATGCTTACACAAATAGAAACCCATTTCTTGTATTTGGAAAGATAACTCTGTCTTCCCTCATGTTCAGGGCATGTGCATTACAGCCCAACCATCCAGACAAAGAGAGTTGCTCAGAGACCTTTCCAGGAAGGACTTGTTGCCTGGTGTCAAGGAGTGTTGTTCGCTGATGGTCCCCAGCTGTAGACTCCTTCAGAGCAAGCCTTAGGTTTAACAGGGGCGTCAAACTCGTTCTCACCAGGGGCCACATCAGCCTCAAGCTTGCCTTCAAAGGGCCGAATGTAATTTTAGGACTGTATAAATGTAACTACTCCTTAACTAGGGCCAAGGAGCTTGGTGCTGCTGCCAGGTAGAAATAAGGTGCCCGGCAGATAAAGCAAGGTGGAGGGTGGGATTCAGCCCTTAGGCCTTGTGTTTGCACCTGTGGTTTTGAGTGTAGGTCACAATCTTCTCAAGGTGACCTCCAGCCAGTGCCGTGCTGGCTTGTATCAGCAGGCGGGAGAGCCAGTTATGTGAACCTCTCTTGCCAAATGTGCCCAGTCATTTCATGTTGGTGGTGCAAGTATTTACACTACAGAATTTGGCAAACACTGCAAATCAGGGCATTCTGCCAACTGAAGAGCCATTAAACATTTGTCAGGACACCATTCCTTAGTCACTTCCAAACAGGTAGACCCCAGAAGTAGCACATAGGTAGATAGGTGGGGGTTGGGTTGTCTGTTTATTTGCTTACTTTACTGCTCTCTGACTTCCTTTACTGACATTTTGTATAGGTATTCTACAGCTTTCTAGTATTAAATTTTAGGTTGGTGATCAAACTGGTTCTATTGTTTTACGTCCCCCAAAATGTCTTGTAATATTATTTAAATTGACATAACAGCAGGCATTTTCAGGACTGTGACCAGAAATCTAACCCATTTTGTTGTTTGTCTTACCTTATCATTCCTACTCCTTCTCTTAAAATTGTACCTCTCTCTCTCTCTCTCTCAAATCTAAATTTAGAGAACTGGAGTGCCTTCTTTTGACTACCTTTATGATCTTGGCTTATTTTTCTTTCTGTCAAGGAGCTAGGTGAAACTGGAACTTTTAAAGTTGTGAATGGGGAAGGAAAACTGAATTTTGTGTGCAACCTTCCAATTATATTCTGAAAGCTTAAACCGTCTATAGCTGTACAGCTCACTGTCTACCAGGGGTATCTAACCTTTCAGCGTCTCTAGGCCACACTGGAAGAAGAAGAGCTGTCTTGGGCCATGCATTAAATACACAAACACTGATGAAAACTGATGAGCAAACAAAAAGATTTCAAGTAAATTTACAATTTTTTGTTGGGCCTCATTCATAGGATTCCTGGGCTGCGTGCAGCCCATGGGCCGTGGGTTGGACACCCCTGGACGTTAACCTGGCTTTACTGTTCCACTGTCTGACGTTACTGTCTCAGGAAACTCTTGCTCAAGAAGATGAAGTTGCAAATACCTTTGTTTATTTCATAAATGTCTCACAAATGCTTTTTTCCAAATGCTGAACTAACAGCCTGCTCAACTAGCCATCCCATTGTACCCCATTCTCAGGGCTCAGCAAAGAAATATATACTCTAGACTCTTAGAAACCTTTGTTATTGTGTTCACTTGTCCTAACTTGTCACCAAGCCCACCCAACCCCAATCTGGTCACCATCCCCAGCCAACACTCCCTCCCACATACCTCCTTCTTACCTCTAAAACCTAATAAATATCACTTCTGTCCTGTTGAGGAGACAGGCTAAGACTTAGCTTTGCATGATCACAGATCATTTACTGTTTTTTTGATCAGCGAATCAGCAGTCAACAACAACCAACATTTAGTGGGTACCCAGCACTGAGCTGCCTTTCATGCACTGCACTGAAAATAGTATCACCAAGGTATTTTCAGTCTAACTGGGGAGAGAGCTAAATAAAAGTACACAATATAAGGCAGAATAAGGTAAATGCTACAGTAAATGCATAAGCAACCATACAAAAGCTTACATCTTTCAGATGCTTTCTTCTAACTTTCAGAGAAGTGGTTCATGGAGATGCCAATAGCCACTTTTGTAAGAAATGACATGAAAATATTCCAAAATGTCTTGAGCTGATACTCACTCATTCATGAAATGTAATGAATCATGGAGATCCATCAATGAAGAAAACATGGAGACTTTCCTTTAAAAAACAACCTTGCACGGAGGCAGACTGTCTGCCTGCCAGAGCCCTCCCAGTCTTTCTGCTGCCAGTGGACCCCTTCCCAGCCATCCGGTGGAATCTAAGTTATGAGGCAGGGCACCCTATTCCATGATCAGTCACCCATGCTTCCTGCAACCTCCTCAAACATTGGATAAACATACTAGAGCACTTGTTTAAACAAGGTTTATGGAAACTGAACTCTCGTGTTCTACTTTTTCATAGGGTTTTGTTGAGGAGGAGGATGGTGGAACTAGAGATGTACCCAATACATTTTGGTGAATATGAAGCAGATTAAATAAAGTGAGTGTTTTTTTCTGGTATTGTATTAATTTCCTCTTAGAAAAGTATGAATCCTGTTCATGCAGCTGACAATTGCTGTTGAAGTTGCAATGTGGCCTGCCCTTTGCCTTCTGAAGATGATCCCAATCTGAGAGTGATTTGAGGAGTATTTTGTAAGCCTAAGTGAAAAGTACTGCTGTTAGAAATAAATATTCTAGCCACATACTGATTACACTTTCAAAACCAGAAGTGTCAAAATTGTTCATAGTAATTGTATTTCCACATTGACCACAAGGAAAATAGCAACCTAATTTCTATCAAGTACAAAAAGTCTCAGAGTCTCACAGTGATTTAGGCAACTTTGCTGAGTAGTCCAAGTGTGTGGAGAAATAGTGAGTGGTGGCAGCAAAGGTCTCATTCTGATTTTTTCCCAGACAACAAGGTCCAAAGAATTCCCTAAAATGACCAAAGGATCAGGGTCATAGTAATCCTATCAGGACAAATATATCAGAAACCTTCTATCTCATTAGCATTGTTTATTTCATATTGTGCTAGCATTCATTTTCACTAATATGATGCAAAAACATAATGATGTATAAGTGTTTTTTAATGTCATGTAAGTGAAAACAGGTGGGTAATTTACCACGGGCTTATACAGATTGGAACTGGCTGGTATTTCACAAAGAAAATGCTGACTGCTGTATTTTTTTTCAACTTGGGTCAGATTTCAGCAACACGGATTTTTCAAATCAGTTAGTCAAGTCCATGTGAGACATCACACCACAGGTCTGTGGACCCAAAAATCAGGAGAGTGGTTCACGAAGGCTAAATGTCTCAACAAACAAGCATATTTATACAGTTTACCTCTATTCAGAAAGGAAGCAAAGAGGGGGAGAGTGGTCTAAATGAAATGCCATGGGTATTAAGAGAAGTCTCTATTCAGAGTCCAAGCCTTGATTAGAGCATTAGATTTGCCTAGGTACCTGGCTGCTGCTCTGACGACAAGCTGTGAAGCATAAGTCACAAGAGTCACTTCCTACGAGTGACAGTATGCACTGGGTGGTGTTGATAGGTCCTTATGTTTTCCAGGAGGTTGGAAAGGTTTAAGATACTTCCAGATTCTTTCACAACCTACTCAGGTTATTTTCATGCTGCCGCCATTATTATCAAGCGATCAATAATCTGGATTAATTTCCTGTTCATCAATATTAGCCGAGCTAATAAATCTAGAGAAACCAGGTGTCTTAGTGCCTTTGTCTGGGATGAGTGTTATTCAGATTCTCCCCTGAATACTTGCTGATGAAAGGTTATAATATATTTAATAAGATCTGAGAAAATGAAGAGCTAATTTTGTAAGTGAAAGTGAGATTCTCTTTCTACTCCCAAACATTTGTAGAGAGAGCATGTTTCGTGAAATTTCGTTTTCCAGATTTTCTGTTTTCCCGTTTGAACGCTGCAATGGAAGGAAAATGTCCCCTGCTGAGCACATCACTGTGGCCTTGTTCTGTGTCTCACTTTGCCTGTCCTGCCTGTGATCCTACATTCCAGAATGCCCTGCGGGAGAGAGAAATTGTGTCCAGACCCAGCCATGGGAATGCAATTTCCCATACCTTGAGAGTGACCTCCACTTTGACCTTAAAATTAAAAACTTGTTTGTGAACTCCTGAGAGAGAAAGAAGTATATAACAGTAGCTGCTGTTTAAAAATATAATTGGCAAGCATAGTATAGAAACAACACGTGAGTCAATCATGGGCTCCCTTAGATCTCAACAATTCACGACACAGATTTCCTGTGTTTTGCTGCCCGTGAATGGATGAACTACCAGTGTAAACATCCAGCAGGGAAAAGAACCATTCCTTTCTAATCCAAGTTTGCACTGGTAGATTTTCCCAAGTATTTGTTTGGGGACTGGCATTTCTCACTCATTCAGTCACAGTCAGAATTTGTCACCAAGATTGTTTGTGTTTAAGAGCACAAATTACGGCTTTGGCACTGCAGAAAGACATAATTCTTAACTCTATCACTTGCCAGTGGTGTGACCCTCAGTTCTCATCTATAACACAGTGATAAATATGGTACATAGCTGAGACAGTTGTTTTCAGAACAAAAGGATAAATTCTAGTAGCTGCATTTCACTAATAATATCCTATGCCATCCATTTTCCTTCTAATGGAAATAGTCGAATGACTGTTCCCAATGAGCAAGAGAGCTTTGAGATGTCTGTACCTACTTCTTCTCTGTGAGGCAATAACTAACACAATCGCATTGCTGATATTGTCAACAATACATTGCATTTCACAATTTACAAACACATATTATATTACATTATTTAATCCTTGCAGCAATTCTCTAATTAATCTTTGAATGGTTGTATTGCCTATATTGTGGACATGATGACATATTACTATTGCATACCTCTATTTTCATATTGGGAAGGTAAGGTCAAATATGGCAAGTGCCTTTTTTAAAATCAGCTATTGTCTGTGAAACTAGACCATGAATTTGAGGAAAGACTTGCTTAGGAAATGCTTTGCTATTTCAGCATGGCTGGTGAACAAAGTGACTGGCCATGCTTGGAATTCTGAAGTGGTTCTTTACCACTGAAAATTAAATCAAAGACCTGTGTCAGGCAGGGTCCAGAGTGCCAGTGGTCAGTAAGCATTTTCTTGTCAATCAAGAGAGCATTGTTGTTTATGTCAATGTTTTGGGGTTTTTACAGTTCTTGTAAGCTACAGTGAGTTAAGAGATGGTTTTCTAAAAGTTGGTGTACTGTTTTTGTAGATTTTTACTTGTTTGTTTTGCCTAAGTACAAAATTGTTGGTGGATACAACTCTGCCCTAGTCAATATATTATTGAGTAGAAAATGGGTTGTCTTGGGTTTGTTGAAGTTATGAAAAAAACTGTTTTTGGCCAAGTCTTGGACAAAAGAGTTTTTTTTAAGTTGAAAGATACACATTTACATGTATTTCATGCTGCTTGATAATGACTTTAACTTGCTGAGGTAGAGCTGAATTTCACTGATATATTATTTTAGGACCAAAACTTTGCAAGAAACCTACAGGAATATTTTTTCTTTAAATGACAAAACATAATTTCTACCACAAGGTGGTAAAAATATCTAGCAGATATTAAATGCCTTGCTAATGTTTTCAAGAACAATATAAGCCAAAATATAATTAAATGTTATATGATGTTTTATAACTGTCAGACACAAGAGGACTGGAGACGTTGACCGTTGGCTGCACCTGCCAGGAAAGAAAGCAACTTCTCATAGTTGAACTTGTCCCACTGACACTCCTAGTCTAGAACAGGAACTCCCTGTTGCTATTAGGGAACCCTCATGGAAATCCAAAGGACTTTATATCTATGGAACCCAGATATGAAGTATATATTTCTTCTTGCAGGACTATCTCGGTGGTCACTACTTTTAAATAAATGAGCTTAAGGTGGTTGCCTTTCTGAAACACCTCTTGTTTTCTATATTAAAGGGGAAAGATGAATAGGTGAAAATCCCTTCTCGAGACCTGCTTTTCATTTCTGTATTATTTTTATAGGATTCCCTAATGTATTGGAGAGAAACTTGTCCCTTTATATTCCTAATAAAGAAGAATATTATAATGGGATTTCACCATGAGAGAGTCTATAATTCCATTTTACATGATCTTAGTATCTTGACCTTAAGAAGACCATATAAAGAGAAACAGTCTCAAAAGAAAAAAAAGATAATAACAGTCTCCTTTTTGTCAAAGTGGCAGTATTCCAATAAGCATATAGAAACTCAGCTCTAATGGGCAGAAACTCCGGGCAGCCTCTTGCTGGTCTACTCCCAGTCATTGAACAAGCAATGGCCCACGTCTGAGGACCAGTGAACATTTTTACATTCAGTCAGAGGGTCAAAAAGGCAGTGGGGTAATACCTATATATTGTTTGGAGGTTGCCATTGATAGGGATCATAGAGCACATGCTGCTGCTTTGGTTTATTTCTTGCTTCCCTACAAGTTCTATCTTAACTGGGATTAAAGAGTCAAAGTACTGTCTGCTCCAGAGATAGCAGACCTTCCTAATTTTCTGACCCTAAAATAATGTTTCTTTCATCCCACCCAGCTGGCCACAGCAGATGGGCCAGGTTGAGTACCAACGTAGGTGGAGACAATCCATTGCATGGCCAAGGACTAATCAGATTGATATTTTCAAAAACTCAAGCTAATAAACACAGACACGAAGGAAGAGGGGTACTGAGTCAAGAAATACAAATCCAAGGACTTCTGTTTATGAGATCCTAGATTTCCTGTTTCTTATCTGTTGTTATGACAAATGCTTTTACTTTAGCTGATTTGCTACAAAACCATCTGAGTCAGAGTGTGCACCAGTCTCTCTAGTTTCCTGAAGGATTTCCGATGGGCGGGAGTACTGTGGGTGAAGGAATTGGTGCAGATTTCATCTCAGGGGGAGGAAGCCAGGGTGCATGTGAAGGCTTCTTTCACGTTGTGGTTGTTGTGTATCACTGTTTTTGTATTCTAATTGTAAAACCCAGAAAAGCAAAAGAAAATAAAAATAACATGTATTCCAAGCACTAAGCACCTTTATAATTATGCTATAAATATATATAGTCAGATATATCACTTTTTGTAAAAGAAGGATTATGATCTATATACAATTTTAAACTTTTTCCCACTTAATATACATTGCACAAATATTAAATCATTAGTTAGTATTTCATCATATTTCTTAAGTGTTCTGTTGTTGGATACTTAGGCCATTTCCAATTTTTTTGCTCTTAAAAGATATCCCCAAATAAGCATTCTTGTGACAGCATATAAGTATTTATATACACTTGTGATTATTCATTACATAGAATGATCTACTGGAGAAAAGTGCATTTCATATCAGACCAAGGCAAGCTTTAAAGCATTAATAAACATAAAAGCAAAGGAGGAAAACATAAAGATTACCAACACGTTTGGCCTCATAAATATGGAAAACTAAGCTTCTTGTCTCTGTTTTGGTCCAGTCCTAAGGACATGACTACAAATCTCATAGGTGGTTGGAAGTGATGACCATCACTATGTTCGTTATGCAACAGGAGGGAGTTGGGGGGATTTATTTTAGGAACCAATTCCAAAGGTACCAACAAATATGGAAGCCAAATATCCAGATGTGACCTCATCCTTGGAGGTCTCTTGAGTTTGGGTTCCCTCCTAATGTGACCAGCATGCTTAATTCCAAACCAATTTGTAGAATCAGGCTTCAAGAGAACAAGGGAGAGAATAAAGAGGTGATCAAATATGCCTTTAAAATCCCTCACTCTTTTCCTTTTATGTAGGTAAGACATTTTTAAAGAATGAATGCCATTTAAGCCTATTAAGAAGCTTATTTGTTCTAACATAATGCACAAAAACACATTGGTGAATTATCAAGCTGACAGTGCACTTAGTAATGAGTGAGGATTAATGTCTTTGCAGAAATGTGATTCATGAATAAAAACGGATATAAAATTAAACTCTAGACATACACAGTCATTTGTAATCTTTAAAAAGAAAAGTGTGCCAAGTTGTGGATTTTTTTTGCATGGGACTGAGGTGAACGTTATGGAAAAATGAGGCAAGAAGAGGTGTTGGAGGGGGTGGTCAGTTATTCTCATCTGCCTTTAGAGCCAGTTGGGTTGCATAGCCCACAGCTCTCCCCACACCCTGGTCTCTGGCCTTTAAGCCAGGCTAACACAACCACCCACAGGTCAGCATCAAATGTCTCCAGATTGTTTGTGACTAGATCTTCCTTCTTTATTTCCAGGTGTTCTTCCAGAACTATTTCCACTGGTTTCTAAGCTCTTAGTAATTGTTACAGGTTAAATCGTGTTTCTCTAAAAGATGTTGAAGTTCTAACCATAGCACCTGTGCATGTGACCTTATTTAGAAGTAGAGTCTGTGCAGATGATCAAGTTAAGACGAGGGCTGGGCTCTGATCTCATATGTCATTATAAAAAAGGGAAATTTGCACACAGACATAGGTGTAGGGAGGACACCATTTGAACATGGGACCTGAGATTGGAGTAATGTATCAATAAGCCAAGGAAGGCAGCAGACAACCAGAGGCAGGGAGAGTTATGGAACAGATTCTCCCTCGAAGTTCTCAGAATGAATCAACCTTGCCAAGACCTTGATCTTGGGCATCCAGCTTCCAGAACTGTTGTTGTTTAAGCCACTTGGTTTACTACACCTTCTTAAGTATGGCAGTCCTGGGAAACCAACACCACATTGCTTTCTGACCCAGAACCAGACTTTATCCTTTCTACTCAGCCAGATTTCCAACTTTCCACCCTCTCTCTCCTAGTCCTGACTCTCAGGAATCTGGCTGCTAGGCTGTTCCTCTGGCCCAGCTGTACTCTGCCGTCATACTCTTTCCCACCCTGAGCATGTGTTTATGTGAGGGACTGGGTGAAAGGGACCCTGGGGGCAGGGGTTCAGATAGTGAAAACACTGACAGAGGAGGTAAGAGCTGGTTCTGTATTGGGAGCTTACAGAAGGCAGCTACTTCTGTGTGCCCGCAGTACAGCCACCTCCAGTGGCTGCCAGTGGACCCCTTCCAGGGGTGGTGGCCAGAAACATGAACTTCGCAATTTAGGTGCCCCAAGTTTGCATACTGACTATACTTACTGGTTGTGTGTTTTTGAGCAAAGTCAATCTCTGTGCTTCAATTTCTCTATCTATATATAAAATGGGAACAATGCTAGTCCCTACCTCACCAAGTTATTGTGAATATGTAAAAAGTCAGTATATGTAATGTGACGGCATAATTCCTGGTTCATAGTAAGTGATGTGGAAGTATTTGCTTTTTTGAATTTTATTTCACAGGACACCATGTCTCAAGTTTCTGGGAATAGCTTATCCATGTGGTTTATCCATGTGGTTTTGGCATAATTATAGCACCACCAACAAGAACTGCCCACCTGCTCCCTTGTCTCACTTCATTCTCAAAAGCAATGTATGGTCACTACAAGTCAGGGCCTCTGGTTCGAACAGATGAGGTCATTGCAAGGGCAGCCTTGGTATCTGCCACTGTTCCCTCCTTAGAGGCAGGCGTAGGCCTGTGTTGGTGTGGGATGTCCCTGCTGAGTGCTTACTACCATCCCATGGCTTAGGGCTCTTTGTGTGACTAAAGCCTGGAAAACTTCCACCTTTCCCCACTTGTTAGCCATCAAGACCACAGGGCGCCTCGGGCCATTCCTGTTAAAGGACAGCAATGCCTGCATTATTATCAGCTGTGAGGGATGATGATGAGGGCACAGACTCCATTCAGGGTGGGGTCTATATAGATAGAAACCTAGTCCAGTCTAATGAACTTATCTTTTAACTTAGTAGGTGGCACTGGCCTAAGATCCATTCTCTTCCCAGAGCAGGTTTCTCTGACTGGCTCCTCAAAGATCCTGCAATCTGTTTTACTTCCAATCGGCATATTCTAAATTGAGGCCATGTTCAATTTGCTATACATTCTACACTGGTCTCTTCTGAGTTTTCTTTCCCTCCCTCCCTTCCCCATTTTTAATAAGTATTTATTGATTTGTCTATGTGCCAGGCATAGTTCTAAGTGTTAAGGACAGTGTGGTGAATAAAACAGGAAAAGACCATACCTTTGTGGAATTTATATTCTCATGGGAAAAAAAACAATGAGACAAGGAAAGAAGTAAAAAGAAATTAAGTATATGTATACTTTTTAAATCAGCAATTGGCAAAAAAAATTCTATAAAGGGCTAGATAGTAAATTTTTAGGTGTTGTAGGATTCTTGCAACTATTCAACCCTGCCATTGTAAAGCCAAATTAGCCACAGACATACAAATGGGTGTGGCTGTGTTACAATAAAACTTTATTTATAAAAACAAGCAGCAGGTCAGATAGTCCACAGGTCTGTTGTTTACCACCCGCTTTAGAAAGGGATAAATTTTATGGAGAAAATAAAATAGGTTACATTGTAACTGAGAGGAAGAATGACTGAGATTGGTCAGCTGAGGCCCCTCTAAGGTACAGCCTTGCACTAGGCCCTCTATGCTGAGAAAGAGGAAGCCATGGTTCTGCGTATTCTGGGCAAAGCAGTCAGTGGTGTAAAATACTAACAGGACAATGAGGTTGGAATGTTCTAGAGTGGGAAAGAAAGCTAGTGTGGCTGCAGCATGCTAGGGAGAGCACCTGGAAAAGTAGTAAGAGAGGGAGCCAGAACCAAGGTAAGAAGTTGGAATTTATGCTAAATGAAATGGGTGGCCACGGGAGGATTTTAAACGAAAGAGTGACATATGTTTTTCAAAGTTTATTCTTGTTGCTTTGTGGAAAATAAATGATGGGGGACAAGATGTGACCACAGAGACTTGCCCTTTGGAGAAGTCCCAGTGAGAGCCCAGTGTTTGCTGCTGGTCTAAAATGGAAAACTGCCCGAACTTTCCCTGGACCCTCGCTGTTTCAGTGAGGACCCTGGTTGAAAGCAACAGAAGCTAGTTCTGAATGACTTGAGTGAAAAAGGAATTTATTAGGAATGTGAAATGAGTGTCTAAAAATCAGCCTGGGAAAAGACAGGGTCTCAGAAGCAGGAACTACCTAATAGCTGTGAAAGGGCCCCTCACGTGAGAATGAACTCCAAGTATTAAAAAACAATCCTTAAATCACTGAGATTCCTTAGAGTCTATTTGGCGAGGCTTTAGTTGCAAACCCACCCTCAGTGAGGGGAGAGCTTAATACCTTGACTTAAAATCTTAGCACGACAAAAATAAGGAATTAGGGTGCCATCACCAATGGAGAAAATGGGCACTGGGTGGCCCAATTACAAGAACCTTCAGGATCCTTTTTCTGGTGTTCAGTTCCTACTAAAGGGAAATTTTCTTTTTTTGTTTTAATTGTTCTCCCACCATTAGCTTTAGTTCCCCTTAGAAAGAAGACATTTATTGGGCTAGAAACACATGTTCTGTTTATTCACTTCTCCCACTGCACACCACCCAGAGATCAATTTCTCTGAAAATGCAGCTTCTATGAGGATAGACCCCTGTCATCTGGAAGTCAGGCTGCTGTCTCAGCCCTATGCACTTGAATCAGGACTTCACACTGGACAAACGGTTTTACCTGCTGTTTTTTAAATACAGCAAGCATGCTTGTTCTCACCTCTGGGGTTTTCTTTATGCCTTTTCTCCCACCTAAAGCTCATTCAAATATTCTTAAAATGTTTATCGTGTAGCACTATATGCAAGTTCCTGTGCTTAGCACAGAATAATCACTCTGGTGCTTTAAAGCAGTGCTTCTCAAGTTTTAATGTGCACCCAAGCCACTGGGAATCTTGTAAAGATGAAGATTCTTATTCTGCATGTCAGGGGTGAGGCCTGGGAGTCCACATTTCTTACAAGCTCCCAGGTTCTGCTGGTGCTCAGGCCCACTGGCCATGCACTGAGTAGCCATTCTTTAAAGTATATGTACCTGGTAATACCACTTCCACTTAATAATAATTACTATTTGTGTAGTCATTTGAAATTTATAAAGTAATTTCCTTTTTCCATTTCATCCCCACCTGAGGATATATTTATTGATTTTAGAGAGGGAGGAAGGGAGAGAGACAGAGACATTGATGTGAGAGAGAAACATTGAACGGTCCCATGTCATATGTGCCCAATTTGGGATGGAACCCCCAATCTAGGTATGTGCCCTGACCGAGAATTGAACCCACAACCTTTTGGTATATGAGAGGATGCTCCAGCTAACTGAGTCACTTGGCCAGGGCACAAAGTAATTTTCAACATTATCTGACTTAGCTTTTAGGGCAAGTCTATGAGTCAACACAGAAATTATAATATGTATTTTAAAAATAACATTTTACCTCCTCCACACACACATTTGTATATATGTGGTTTCTCTGAACCATTTTAATGCAAGTTACAGACACTACTTTATGCCTAAATACTCCAATGAGTTTTCCTTGAAAAAAATTCTCCTACTCAATCTCAATAACATTGTCATACATACAAAATTTAATATTGGCACTCTAATATCTAATAGATAGTTCATATTCAAAGTCCCCTCATCATCCCCAAAATGTCCTTTATAGCTGAGTCTTTGTTTTTGATTCAGAATATACTGCATTAGTCAGTGTATGCTTTAGTCTTCTACCCTTTTAAATTTTTTAGGATAGTCACATTTTTTTAAATTAAATATTTTTAAATAATTTTTTTATTTAATTCTTGTTCAAGTACAGCTTTCTGTCTTATATTCCCAACCCTGCCCTCCCCCCGGCCCCCACCCCATCCTCCCCACCATCCTCCCCATCCCATTTCCACCCCCCACCCTTAGTTATTGTCCATATGTCCTTTATACTTGTTCATGTGAGTCCATCCCCTTTTCCCCTATGATTCTCTCCCCTCTCCCCTCTGGACCCTGTCAGCCTGTTCCGTATTTGAGTGTCATTGGTCATATTTTGCTTGCTTGTTTGTTTTGTTTAGATCCCTGTTAACGGTGATATCATATGGTATTTGTCTTTCACCACCTGGCTTATTTCACTCAGCACAATGCTTTCCAGTTCCATCCATGATGTTGCAAAGGGTAGTAGTTCCTTCTTCCTTTCTGCAGCATAGAATTCCATTGTGTAAATGTACCATAGTTTTCTGATCCAGTCATTGACCGATGGGCATCTAGGTTGCTTCCAACTCTTGGCTATCGTGAACTGTGCTGCTATGAACATTGGGATGCATAGGTTCTTATGGATTGGTGTTTCAGGATTCTTAGGATATACTCCTAAGAGTGGAATTGCTGGGTCAAAAGGCACGTTCATTTTTAGTTTTCTTAGAAAATTCCATACTGTTTTCCATAGTGGTTGTACCAGTCTGCAATCCCACCAACAGTGAACTAGGGTCCCCTTTCCCCCACAACCTCTCCAGCACTTGTTGTTTGTTTCTTTGTTTAGGATAGTCACATTTTAAAGATTCCAGGAAAGTTTTTATGTAGAATATTTCATAACCTATATTTGCCTAATTTTTTCCTCATGAATATATGTAGGTTAAATGTTTTCTGATAAAAACATTACAAAGAGAGTGCTCTGTGCTCCCCACTACAGTATATGAAGGGATTCATAATCACTTTGCTTCATAATTGATCGTGCTAAATTTTTTTTAATTTTTAAATTTTTTATTTATTGATTTTAGAGAGAGGAAAAAGAAGAGAGTCAGACAGACAGAGAGAGACATCAACTTTCTGCCCTACCCGCTGATGTAACTGTTGGTCAATCCTGGCGTGTGTCCTAACAAGGGATGGCACCTGCGACCTTGGCATGTGGAGACAACCATCTAACCAACAAAGACACCCAACCGCCAACAGACTTTTCATTATGAAGATACTTTTGTCTACTTTGTGATTAAAACTATGTTAGGTGACACTTTAACATATTTTCCTCCAGATTTCACACATTTTCTAAAACTTTTATTTCAAGATAATCATAGAATACAAAGAAGTATCAAATAATAAAAATTAAAGGGATTCCCCATGCACCCTTCACCCTGCCTTTCCCAAAATTAACATCTTGCAGAACTATAGTACACTACCCAAATGAGGAAGTTGACATGGAAACAATCTTAAAAGTGTATTCAAATCTCACCAGGTTTATTCTAATTTATGTGCTTGTGTGTATACACTTCTACACAACTTTATCAAATGGGTAGCTTTGTGTAACCACCACCACAACCAAGAACCAGAATGGCTTCAACACCGTCAGGCTCCCGCTTGCTACTCCTTTGTAACCACAATCACTACCATCACGTTCATCTCTGACCCCTGACAATTACTAATGTGTTTTCCATCTTTATATACTTTTATATGAAATGTTATATAAATAGAATCATACAGAATGGAATTATTTTGAATTCAACTTTTTCACTCAGCATAATTTCCTTGAAATATATACACATGGCTTTGTGCATCAACAGTTTTTTGCTTTTTATTGCTCAGCAATATATGGAAGTATCACCACCAATGCTTTTTAAAATACATTGATAATCCTTGCCTGAGTTAATTGTAATCTCAGAGTTTGCAAAATGATGATTTCACTAACAAAATTATTCCTCCACTATATCCACTTTCATACAAAAAATCTGAGGCTTAAGATTGGGATGCTATTAAGGGATGGATCTGACAATCTCAGACCACTCAACTACCATTCTTGTGTTTTGTCTAATCTACCATATTTACTAAGCTCCTGTTATGTACCCCCTGTACTAGGTACAAGAGACAGAAAAATAGAAAGCCAAAATCTGTCCTTATACCCCAAATTGCCAACTATTCAAATAGAGCAGCTGTATCAACAAAGTTTTCCAAATTTGGTAACAACTAGAAACCCACAGGTCTAAGAAGCTCAGTGAAATCCAAATAGAGGAAACATAGGAAAACCACATCCACTGAGGAATAATCTAATTGCTGAAAGCCATTAACGAAGTGAACAAATTTGAAAGCAGTCAGAGGGGGAAAAAAGATACAGAATGGAGCAAAAGAATGAAGGTAGATTTCTTGTCAGATACTATACAGGCTAAAAGTAAATGCAGGAACAACTTTACAGAACTGAAAGAAAATAACATCCAACCTGGAGGTCTATTCTCAAAAAAATCTTACAAAAATGAAGAAAAATGAGAAGCTTTTGCTTCAGATTAAAATGGAGTAACAGGTATTAGATCTATCATGTAAATCACACATACGCACACATGTGTATGTACATGTACACACATATTCATATATATATGAAACAATGGTACTCAGTACATTAAACATCAGGCAAGAAAGGACAGTGATATCTGAAGGATGGGAAGCAGATGTGATGAGCTCTAAAGGTACCCCAGGTTCCTGTCTGGAGAGAGTGTCTAGGCTATGATACAGGGAGGGGAAATTTGGGCAAAGACCAGAGTTCTTGAGTTGAGAACACTAAACTGTGAATCTAGAAAAGCCAAAGTAAATAGAGTTTTCAAGGTAAAGTACCAGAAAAAAAGAGCACTGCACAGGAAGAAAGCCCTACAGAGAGTTACCATTAGATATTTGGTTGTGTGTTGACTAACACCTGTATGTGATGAAAGTATACAATTTCAGGGAAAGAACCACCAAAAGGATTAGGGTGGAGAGTTCTCAGAGCCTGCATGGTGCTAGGAGTAAGTCTGTTCCTAATGGTGAGAGTAAGGAAACCTCCCACATTAATAAGGATCAGTTAGAGAACAAAGAAGGGTATTTTCTCAGTACAGGAAAACATTTGCCCTAGACTAAATTCTACTCTGGTCATCTCCAACTAACCTTAAATTTAAGACCTGAATGAATAAACTGTTTCCAAATAATTAAACCTCATTTCAGAACAGAGGTCAATAATATTTATAGGAATAGAAAATATCTAGTATCAAGCAAGTAACATGAAAATACCAGGTATACAATCAGAACTTACCTGGTAAGCAAAATAAGACAAAGCAAAACAAAACACAACAACAAAAGGAAAATGTAGCCCACAAGGAAGAGAAAAAATAGGAGAGAGGAAAGGGAAATACAATGTTTAAGTTTGGGAATTGTACATGAATTGATATAATTTTATTTGAAGGTAAATTTTAATAAATTGTTTACTCTAAAACCTAAAGTAACTACTAAAAAGATATAACAATGAGGTATAGGTAATAAACCAATATGACAGATAAAATGGCATCATAAAAATACAAACTTATTCCAAAAGAAGGCAAAGAATAAATAACAGATACAATAAGTAATGGGAAGGCAAGATGTGATATCTTAATGCTACTACTGACCATTAGGTTATGTATAAAATATTTGTACACTTCAAATAAAGGCAGAATTTTCACATTAGATTAAGAAATGCAGGACCCAGTCATATGCTGTTCACAAAGAAATCACTTTAAATATAAAGACACAGATAAGTTAACAGAAAAAGATAGAAAGGTATACTAATGTAACACTAATCAAAAGAAAAATGGAGTGGCTACTTGAATATAAAACTAAGTAAACTTCAGAACTATAAATATCATAAGACATAAGAGGGACAAAACTTAATGAAGAGGTCAAGTAATCAAGTAGCTATAGCAAAACTAAATGTTTATTTATTTAATAAGAGCTTCAAAATACATGAAGCAAAAATGGATGATGGGAGAAACAGATATAGCCAATTAAATTTGAGGGTTTCAACATCCTACTGAAGTAATTGATAGGACAAATACACAGAAATCAACAGGGATGTAGAAGAATTAAAAAACACTACCAACCAACATGACCTAATTGGTATTTATAAAACATTTCTCCAGCAGTAACAAAGGATCATCTTCCTTGAAGTGCATATGGCGCATTCAGCAAAATAGACCATATTGGGTCTTGATATCTCAGTAAAGTTTGAAAATGCTGAGAACATACAAAGTACACTCTCCTACCACAGCAAATTAAATTAGAAAGCAATTAAATTAATAAATCAAGAAATTTCCCAAATATTTTGAAATTAAATAATACATTTATAAATAATTCATTGGTCAAAGAAGGAATCACAAAAGATATTGAAAATAGTTTCATGTGAATGAAAATTAACTCAGTACATCAAAATTAATGGGATATCATTACACCAAGTACTCAAGAAGAATTTATACCATTAAATGCTCATATTAGAAAAAAGGTATGTCCAAGTAAAATGTCTAAACATCATCCATAAAAACCTAGAAAAGATGAGCAAATTAATTGTAGGTACAGCCTAAGAAAGGTAATAATAAAAATAAGAGGACAAATCAATGAAATATAAGACAGAAGAAAAATAGCGCAAAACAAATAAAGGCAAAGGCTGTTTTTTTAGGAGAGAAATAAATTGATAAACTTTGGACTGAAGAAGAAAAAGAAAGATGCAGATGATCAATATCAGGAACTTCACCATATAGTCAGGGACCCAAAAGTATAACCAAGTATAAAAACTTAACACCAGCACGTTCAACAACTTAAATGAAATGGACAAACTTCTCGAAAAACATGAAATTCACTGAAGAAGGAATGGATACCTTTTTAAGGAACCTTCTAGAAAGGATATTTTAGGAATAAATCTAGTTTCATTGGGGAATTCTCCCAAATGTTCAAAAAAGAATGGTACAGGCACTGCCCAGAAAGAACTGCCACACATTCTTACTAGAATAGTGAGAACTGAAGACTGACATCACTAAGTGTTGATCAGGATTTAGAGAAACTGGAACTCCCATACAATGCTTGCAGTAATGAAAAAGGGTACAATTGCTTTGGAAAGTTATTGGGCAATTTCTTATAAAGTTAAACATATACTTATCACTTGAGCCAGCAAAATTCTACTCTTCAGTATTTATTTACCTAAGAGAAATGAAAGTGTGTCCCACACAAAGACGTGTGTGTGAGAAATATTCATGGCAACTTTATTCTTAGGAACAAAAAACTAGGAACAACTCACATGTCCACTAACTGATGAATAGATAAACTAGTGTTAGAATTATATAAAGAGATATTTCTCATCAGTAGAATAGAGTGGACTTAACAATTGTGGTAGTAGTTACACAAATGAATAAATTTGTCAACACTTATTGAATAGTACACTTAAAACTGGTGCTATTTCAATTAAAGCATAGGGGACATATAGTATTATATAGATTTAGATCCACAACACAGTGGTTCAATATTTATATACCTTATAACACAATCACCATGAAAAGTCTAGTAATCATTTGTCACTATATAAATTATATTGCATGTGAAAATTGGTGGTTTTGGATATATAACATATCTCAGTAAAGCTAAGGTATATAAATATAGATATATAAATATATAAACATATCTGGAACTAAGGAGCAAATTCAAAGCTAAAGTTGTAGATGCATAAGTCCAGAAGAGAGCAATATTTAAAACCATAAGTTTTGCAGGAATCCTGAAGAGAAGGCAGAGGCTGTAATTGCATCACATTTACAAATGAGGAAAGAGGCTCACATACATTATTTGCACGCAGTTGCAGCTGTTTTAAAAAGCCATGATAAGGATCTCACCTTTCCATGAAGACAGCTGGGTATATAGGTATAAACGACACATACAATTGACCTGGAAAGCTGTTGCTGAGTTCTAGCAATTAAAAAGTCAAATCAGCCCTGGCTGGTGTAGCTCAGTGGATTGAGTGCAGGCCTGCGAACCACACGATCGAGGTTCGATTCCCAGTCAGGGCACATGCCTGGGTTGCAAGCCAGCTCCCGGCAGGGGACACACCAGAGGCAACCATACATTGATATTTCTCTCCCTCTCTCCTTCCCTTCCCCTCTAAAGATAAATAAATAAAAGTTTTTTAAAAAGTCAAATCATCATTCACTCACTTTTTGTGACCCATCCAACTCTTAAAAATAAAAAACATAGGCAGGTAGTTAGAAAATAGTCATGGGAATGTAAAGAACGGCATCGGAAATACAGTCAATAATATTGTGATAACTGTATGCTGCCAAGTGAGTACTGAAAATATCAGGGGGAACACTTTGTAAAGTAGCTGATTGTCTAACCACTGTGCTGTACACCTGAAACTAATATGAAATAATATTGAATATAAAATGTAATTGAAAAAATCAATTAAAAAGCCATAGGTAGAAAATGCTGACTAAAGATTTTTCCTATATCTCATTGTTTGTTTTTCTACGAATACCCCTCTTACCTACGTAGAAATATACAGGTATGGAAACAATACTCATACCTGTAAACTCCTAATTAACAAGTAATTAGCTGGATATGAATATTGATTGGGGGTAGAGACAAGGGAATCAAGAAAGAGGGAACCCAGCGGTACATGAAAGATTGAGCAACGTGACCAAGGGGACCCAGAATATCTGTGATCCTTAATTGTCTATTATTTTGTCATTTGATAGAGTTAATATTCACAGCCTCAAAAGCTTTTTAATTATTAACATCGGGGCTCCATTTGCATTTACAGATATTAATAAATTCCTTCACCAATTATCCAAAACTTAACGCAGATTACAAAATAAGCGTTAACTTTCTATGACCAAGACAACCGCCAGCACTCAAGAAAAGAACCCGCACAGAAGCGTCAGCACCGCAGACTGAGATGTGACACTGCCCCAGGTTTACAGGGAGCATTCAGCATGGGTTAACGTGCGGGCAAAACAAACACCCACGCAGAATTTGACAAATTTTTATGCAAGTATAATTTTATTCTAGATAGGCAGCAATTCTTTTTTTTTTAATGAAATGACTAAAAATCCAGCAAAGGAGCTAGTAATGACTATACTGCTTCTCATATTTCTTTTAAGAAATTAAATTGAACCATTTTTCATTTTGATGGGGAAAAAAGTAAAATGCCTTGAAAACAATAGTATTTTTGGCTTTTGAAACAATAAACAAGGTCCTTCTCATATTCCATAAAGATTCACTTCCTGAGTGCTGCTTTGTCATCATGGAATTTACATGTATTTTTATAGCTGTTAAAACCCATGAATTGTAGGGCTTCTAACAGAAAGACTACACTGCCTTTAATGATGGTGGCATAAACAGTAACTCGAGATAGTATATGCCACACTGCACAAATAGATCACAATATTTTCCAGTGGATATGAGAACTAAAACCTCTGTGAATATTAATGAAAATGGTAGGCTTCAGAACAAAGCACTGTGGTGGCTGAGAATCATCAACGTAGAAACAATCTTAGGATTTGAAGAACAGAGAACCACAGTGCATGTGGAGTAGAGAATAGGCAGGTGGAGAAGAGGGTGCACGGGCTAAGAAATCTTCTTACCGTAACTGGCTTTATGGGCATTAAACTGTAGCACCTTGCCATTCCTGTCACTCCTGTCTGTTGTGTGTATTTCTACAGAAGAAATTCTGGCACTGGGCTTGGGGGGGTGGGTACAGAAACATACTTGTGAAACCCTAATTGAAACATACAAGTAATTCTCCTTCAGAAAAAAAATGTTTTTTTAAATTATAAATCAAGGCAGGGGCAGTAGGAGAAGGAGGGGCAAAGTAGGGGAGTGGAGGAGAGATGGCAGGGGGAAAATCTGCCAGATTTCCCGCTTCGCGCTGTGGCTTTCTTGCTCCATTACTTCCTGGGATGAGCAAATGCTTTGGGGGCTGTTTTTCTGTGGCGGGTCAATGTTCTCTGTAAAGAGAAGCAACAGGAAGAGGGCAACGGATTTATGCTATGAAGGAAAAGTGCAGAAACCCATTAAAGGGAAAGACTGAGAATAGTATTCCTGAGGATCGCTTCCCTCCTGTAGCTTTTTTTGTACTTGCCAAACATTATTTCAAGGACAAATAGTTGTCCTTGAAAATAGTTGTCCTTTCATGGCATGCAACTAAAGAAGTATGGTGTTTCAGGTGGAAAGACGGTGAGATTTCATTTCTTTTACTCTTGTAGATATAAAGGGTGTATTTCAATCTATAAACAATTACTTGCTTATCATTTTTATATGGGACACAAGCCATTTGTGATATTTACAAGGGCTTAGAGACAAAGCTACTAAAGAAAATAGAGTGAATAGTTACTAGAATGGGCATATGAGAAAGCAAAGTGGAAGTTCAATCTCGGGAAAGATTCAATATCAAAAAAATAAACTCAGGTAGTAAATAGGAAGAAGGGAAAAACAATAACATTAAAAAGAAGAAAGAGTTGCTTTAAGTATTTCTCTAAGGGGAGTTCACCAAAATAGAGTCTGGAAAAGCTAAATATTACTAACAGGCTTCAACTTGGGGGTAAATAGGTAAGATAGTAGTAATAGCATTTGTCTGCACATTGCAGTTTCCTGCTAACGGTCTCAAAGTACCTCACATGTATATTGGACGTTCCAGACTATAGGAATAACCAAACACTTGAACAAGTTGCCAAGAGAGCTTGAAGCATCTGCTCTGGAGCTCCTTAAAATGGAGTGGCTTCTTATTTATCTGAAATTGCCATGAACCATCAGTTTTCAAGTTTTAGCTTGCAACAGAATGACTTTTGGAGGGCTTGCTAAAACACAGCTTTCTAAGTGCACCCCCAGAGTTTCTGATTCAACAGAAACTCTCTGGGCCGTGGTCTGGGCAGTGGGACGGGCTGCAGAGTTTGTAGCAGATTCTGCATTTGTAACAAGTTTCTGCTGTCGATGTGGATCCAGGAACCTCACTGGATTAAGCATAGATCTGACAAATAATGCAATAATCCCCATCTATTGAGCTCTGACTATATGCTGGCATGTGCACTCCACTAGGTGGATACCACCTTCTTTTCTGTTGCACCAAGTGTGAGGCTGCAGACGACAGATAAGAAGCTACTACTCGAATCACTCAGCAAGTAAGGGGCAATGCTGGTATTCGAACACGAGTTGGGCCAAATTCAGGTCCTGCACTCTAAACTACTATTTACGCTTTCTAGTGGTGGCATAGGAACGATCTCTAAAATACTGTGTGCACTTACAGTTTTCGGAGTATAAACCACACAAATGCACAGGAAAAGTACAAGCACAAATCTTACAGAAAGTACACGGTTTTTCTGAGGTGTCACAATGCTTACACTTCCATTTGATACGTGAAGCCACATTTCTACTCGAAATATTAATTATGAACTGTACTGTTGTAACCCAAATATCAGCTGTCCCCTCATTCTCTTTTCCAAACTTTCCCCCACACCTGGGACTACCAAAAATAAAAATCCACCAATACAATATTGTGTTAGAGTGATGTAGATTTCTGTCAGGGTTGCCCCTGGCCTTCCCCACTCCATGCTCAGAACCATTTGCTCAGCCTTCTTGGGATTCTTCTCTTTCTCATTTCGATATGCAAGTCACCACCCCACTTTTTAATATGTTGAGCTCTTCTCCATGAAAATGGGGCACGACCCAGCTACTCTCAAGTCCTAGAAGTTGTATTTAACCTACACTAGGCTTATTAAGGCATTTTATCTTCAGTAATGGCCTCCCTATAAAGAAATGTTCATTGAACCTGCTTGGGATAAAATGTTCTTCATGTCATTACATAGAGAACTCCTTAAAGAGTTCCTAATAATTTCAAATGGAGAATTGACACCTTCTAGATACAGTAACCTTATGTGGCTGTTTAGCACTTGAAGAGTATTCCACTTGAGATATACTAGAATTGTAAAATGTAGGTTCAACGGTTTCATATTAAAAGAATAATGCAAAAGCTCACTTTTTATATTCATTATACATTGAAATAACATTTTGGATGTATTGGGTTAAATGTAATATATTTTTAAAATACATTTTACCTCTTTCTTTTTACTATCATTGTTGTGACTGGCAGTAAATTAAAAATTATAATAATGTTAACATTATATTTCTGTTAGCACTATTGTAGACCCTAAAAAGAACTAAGCAAACTGACAATTGGTGGATATGTTAGGCTGGCTTTCTCTGAAAGTCAAGGAACTGAACAACCACCCTATACCTGCAAAACAGCCGGAGAAGGGCTACTTTATCCTTATCTCCACCTAGCGAACGTCAAACACTCTGGCCTTAAAGAGCTTCAGAGCTTGCTGGCTAGGAGCATTGGACACAAAGCTCAACAGACAAGATGATACTTTGTACATCCGACATAGCACTCACATTATGCCTTACGTTGCATAGCAATGCACAGTATTTGATGAATTAATAAATGAATATCTTCCTCATTTAGACTATAAGCATTTGGCAGTAAGATTTATGTTTTTTATTCATTTTCCTTCATTGCACAGTGCCTCGTGCACAGCAAGGGCTGAGTAAACGTTTGTTGAAGGAAAGGCAGCTTGAGAGTACTGGGGAGAAGAGGGAGACGAGGTAAAGGCCTGTACCACCTGGCAATTTTCAGTTTGCCTGAATATACACACACAGTTCAAACTAACAAACTCACCAAAGAAGGCTGAGGCTTAATTATTCTTAAAGCCATAGGTCAGAGCTTCATTTATACCTTATTTAATTATGAAATGTGCAATTTGGTGTGTTATTTAATGTGTGTGGCACATTCTCCAGGTTGCAATTTGCATAGCAGGAAATGAGTCCAGAGTGCAGCTTTTCATGAAAGATTTCAGATTTTCTAAAAAGAAACCTGAAATTTAGACTACCTGTGATCACTTTGGTGTCTATTGCAAAGACAGAATGCTCGGGCATTTAAAAACTGAATGGGCATCAACAAGTGAGCAGTGGGCAACCCAGCCTAGCCTCAACAGAGTGTTTTCACAGATGGTTATAACTCTTCCCCACTTCCCTTTTCTGTTTTCACTCAATCCAAATTTAAAGAGTAAAGTTCCCACAAATATAGTGGAAACACTGAAGTAAGAAAAATGAGGTTTCTACATAGCAAAATCAAAACCAAATCTTTTTTGAGAATAAGAAATAAAGAAGAAAGTCATTTCAAATTCTACAACGAGCAGACCAGACATGTGCTTCAGGTATCATCAAATATAAGCAAATAATTATCTTTAAAAAGTATGATATTTCAGATACGAAAAAAGCATCCAGGTTATTAATCATCAGGGATGGTGACAAAAGTGCCCATTGCAATTATCAATCAAAAAAGCTAATAAGTTGCCCTGACTGGTGTAGCTCAGTGGATTGAGAGTGGGCCTGCAAACCAAAGGGTCACCAGTTCGATTCCCAGTCAGGGCACATGCCTGGGTTGCAGGCCAGGTCCCCAGTAGGCAATGCATGAGAGGCAACCACACATTGATGTTTCTCTCCCTCTCTTTCTCCCTCCTTTCCTTCCTCTGAAAATAAATAAATATCTTTTTTAAAAGCTGATAAACTAATCAGATAATTTTTATACAGCTTAGTGTTGTTTTATCTGAATTAAATATGGGGATGGACACCATTATCTTAATAACTCTTTCATCATACTCTGGATCTGAGAAGGTTCAGTTACAACATGATCTATTACCCTTGGCTGGAAACACTGTGGGTCTCCAGACAATACCTCGGTGCAGTAAAGGCAAATGGAACATGGTCGTCATGACACCAAACCCCCTTCAAAGTGTTCCTCTCTGCACATGCAGCCCTGAGTTACCACAGCTGGGTTGGCCTCTAAGGATCCATGGTTAAGATTGTTGGATAACATGGTTTGTCACCACTGATGCTTATGGAATACAGTCAAGGAAAATCGGATCTGTAAGCAGTATGTTGAAACCATAGAAATATCCATATCAGTGGGCTTTGGGGGGTAGTAAAACTATTCAATATTGGTGGATATTGATTAGTGGCAGATACAATAATGGTGAATATATGTCATTCTACATCAGTCAAAAACCATGGAGTGTGTATCACAAATAGTGAACCCTAATGTAAAGTATGGGCTTTGGTTGACAATGACAGCTTGAGTTTTTTAGCCACTGCATGATGTGTACTGCTAATGTGGGGTGTCTGGGGTGGGGGGCTGTGTGCCTGTGGTGGGGAGGATTTGGTGATAACTCTCTGTACTTCCTGCTCAATTGTGCTATGAACTTAAAATTGCTCTAAACATAAAGTGTCTTAATTAGTAAATATCTATATCTATACCTGCAGCAGTCAAACAAACATTTTCCACTTACTGGGAGTTGTTTGTACTAAGAATGATGATGAAAAATGTATGAAATGGTATTAGCCTGTCAATAAATCTAAGGAAGAGAAAAAAGAAATATCACTTCATTGTTGAGAAGATGAAAAAGAAGTCCTACAGAAAGAGAGAGGGAACAGGAGAGAGAAAGACTGAGAAGGACAGTCAGGGGGGAGGACAGAACCTCCTTTTGACATCACTGCACTGGGAAGTGGTTGTGCTGAGGTTTGGCCATACTCACAGTCAGCACGCATGGCCATCCATGCAGGTTAGTGGTGGAAGATGGTGATCACTGTCAGTATGGGATTCAGGCTGATAGGGTCAGTCATATGAGAATAGCTGCTTAGAGAATAGCCAGCCTTAGACTAGGTAAGCATGATGTAATAAATAGGCATTTAGAAATCAGCCAGAACAAAGAGGATCCAGAATGTTGTTTACCAACCGGAGAGAACAGGCTAAACATGCAAAAGAACAATAATGACAATAATAACAGTAGTAGCAGTAATGAGGAGGGGGAACCTCAGACCCAGCAGCAAAAATTTGTATGAAGCCATTGTTAAGAATAAATCTTCTGAAATAGAAGAGTTTGTATCACTTGGAGGCGATAATTTTTAAACCAGCTATTTCTGGAGTTGTTTTGTTTCATAATGAGATGATCTCAGGTAGGGGACATTTTAGGCTGAATGTCAAGAAAAAAATTCCTGACTGTGAAAACTATTGGATTACAAAGTGGTCTCTCATGGGAAGAGGTAGAAACTTCATCTGCACTGTTCTGGGAATAGGTTTGTTAGTTAAATTGTACTCCTTTTCTTAGTTGACTGCTTTGACATTTCAGCAACAGAGCCAAATAATTCATGGGTCAACTAAGAAGAGTGCTTATTATAATCATCTTTTAAAATCTCCAGCAACAGCAGTGAATTAGAAGAAAATACAGTTACTATTTTATGCGATGTGATAAAGACTGTCAGGTTTTTACAATATGAAATCTGTTCTTCAGTACCCTTGGATTGCTTTTTAAATGATTGCTGATATCCTTAAAAGGAATGCCGCAGCAGTGCTGAGGAAAGAGCGTTTGAGAGGTGACTAGAAATAATGAAGAGGGATTGTGCCCACCAGTTGTGCAAAACTGATGGTAGAATCTTAACCATCTCTTAGACTTCAAATAATAACCTTGCTAATAATAAAGTAGATTACAGCCAACAACAAACCAAATGACTTTTAATTCTCATGGAAGCAGAAAAGAAAAAAAAAACAACCGTTAAAGGAGAAGGCAGCTCATTGAGAATCAATAAATTAAGAACTGCAGATTGTGACGTTATTATCCTGTAAATACTCCTTAGTGGTTCTTCCAGAATCTCTTCAAACAAAGAAATAGAAAATTAAACACAATCCTATCCAATAGTAGCATGGAACGATTGCAATAAAGGTGAGATACTTGTGCCCTCAGGGCCTGAGGCAAATTACTGAGTATTCTCATCCCCTAACATTTTTAATAGAGTTAGAAGTGGCCACCAAGGACAGCCTTGAAAGGCATAAGGGCAAGAACTCCAAATTGGACTATGTACAATTTGGACATTGTACCAGGCAGCCAGTTCCAACTCTCTACACTATAATCCGTATACCACTGCATAAATAGAGGCCTTGGGTGAGTGTGGGCATTGATGGCTACCTATCTGTAGCTCCGGCCACTGAAATATCTGATTATCAATGACTAGCAAGTATCAAGAGTAGTACCTTCCTGAGGAAAAAAAAAGAGGATAAGCTAGCTCCTGCCATTTTAAGTAGGCATGTCCATGTAAAAGACACATGCCAGCTTGGGTGTTAGTTAATTACACTTGCAATTTTGATTCCCTTGGATTAATGCAAATGCAGAGCTGAATCCATATGTTGGTATACTCTAAAGCTGGCTGTTAATATGTGATTGTGTTCTACACTGACTATTGCAGTCCCAAGGGCTGAAACCTAGGCAGAGCCTAGAAAGTTTCACTCTGCTTCTCGTGGGGGAATTCACACCATGTGAAAGGAAAAACATTGACTTGCATGTCAATTGTTTACTCACGCATTTATTCAGTAAGTCCGTAATTATTTATTGGAAATTCAGAGGTAACCAAAAACAAAATAGCCCTTGCTCTTCAGCAACACAAAATCTAGCTCCACAAATTCTTGCATCCTTGCTCTATTACCAAACACATCCGACACTATGGTCAAATGAACCTTTCTGAAACTCAGTTTTCCCATCAGGAAAATGGGGCCATTAACACCTATCTTGGACTATGGCTTTAAGAGTAAGTTACTTACATATATGCATAGGCAATGTCTAAGCACTTAACAAGTGTTTTTTTATTGAATTTATTGGGGCCACATCAGTTCACAAAGCCACGCAGCTTTGAAGTGCACAACTCAACAAAACCTCATCTGCACACTGTATCGTGTAGCCGTCACTCAAAGCAAAGCCTCTTTCTGTCCTCCTTAATCCTTCCTTTGCTACCCACCCCAAAGCCCCTTTCTCTCTGGCTATAACTACACTGTTTTCTGTTTCTATGTGTAGGATGTATATATATCTTTTGCTTAATCCCTCACCTTCTTTTATCCAGCCCCCCACCCACCACCCCTCTGACAGCTGTGAGTCTGGTCCATGCATCCATACCTCTGTGCCTATTTTGCCCATCAGTTTATTTTGTTCACTAGATTCCACATGTAAGTGAGATAACATGGTATCTGTTTTTCTCTGACTGGCTTATTTCACTTAGCATAATAATCTCCAGGTCCGTCTATGCTGTCAAAAAAAGGATAAGATTTCCTTCTTTTTATGGCCAAGTTGTATTCTGCTGTGTAAAAGTATCACAGCATTTTTATCCACTCATCTACTAAAGAGTACTTTGCTATTATAATTCTAGTTCTTAGCTATTATAAATAACACTGCAATGGATATAGAGGTGAACATATTCTTTTAAATTATGTTTCAGATTTCTTCAGATATAATCCCAGAAGTGAATCACTGGGTCATAGGGCAGTTTCATTTTTAATTTTTTGAGGAAATTCTATACTGCTTTCCATAGTGGCTGCACCAATCTGCATTCCCACCAACAGTGCATGATGGTTCCCTTTTCTCCACATACTTCCAAGGAGTTGTTTTTTTTTTCTTTTATTTATTGATGATGGCCAATCGACAAGCATGAGGTGATATTGCATTTTTATTTTTTATTTTTTATTTTTTAATTTATTTCTTGTTCAAGTACAGTTTTCTGTCTTATAGCCCCAGCATTTTAAAATTATTGTTGTTCAAGTACAGTTTCCCGCCACCACTTTCCCCTGTTGTACCTGCCCCTACCTCTCATCCTCAATCCCACCCCCCTTTGGGTTTGTCCGTGGGTCCTTTATACAAGGTCCTCGATGGTCCTTCCCCTTCTTTCTCCATTATCCCCCTCCTCCTCCCCTCTGGTTACTACCAGTTTGTTCTTTATTTCAATGTCTCTCGTTGTATTTTGCTTGCTTGTCTGTTTTGTTGATTAGGTTCCACTTGTAAGTGAGATAATACAGCATTTGTCTTTCACCATTGGCTTCTTTCTGATGATTAGTGACATTGAGCACCTAACAAATATTCAGTAAATGTTTTCTAAGCACCTTCTCAGATTTTCAACTATGAAATATTTTGTTATTTGTACGCACTGTATTCTGAATTAAATTTCAGGGTTACCTATTTCATAATGTGTAAATGAAACAAGAGTATGTGCACCTCTCAGGAAAGAACTAGTAGCCGACATATACACCATACCTAATGAAAGAAGAAACACAGGAGAAACTAGTATGACAATTGAAGAACCAATTTTTATAGAGATGAATGTCTCTCGATTGCTGAAACAACTTTAGAAGGAGGAGCCAAAAGAACACACAATCCCAATGTATGGGTCAAAAACTATTTTTATGGCTGTTAAACTATTTTCCTTTTTTCCTTTCATTTGGAGATGAGAGTCAATAAAGTAAAAGTCATCCATGAAATAATAAACCATAATGAGACCCTTATTTAAAGTCATCAGCTTTAAATAAGGTTTAAATGTAGGTTTTATATATAGTAAGGCTGTATTATCTCACATAAAATATATAAAAGTATATAAAAGCACTGATAATGTTGCAGCTGAAAGAGATACCTGAGATTATCTAGTTCAGCTCTAGAGATGAAAGCTTAGTCAATATTCACTAAGTAAAGGTAACAGAGCCTGGACCAGAAGTGTTCAACTACACTTTCTTATAATGCCTCTTTTCTCTTCATAATGTATAGAAATACATTTAAAGGTATTAGGATAAACAACGACATACACACACTATTCTAGGCACAGGAATTGAGTCATAAGCATGATAGACACAACTGCAGTTTTTACAGAGTTTACAGTTTAGTTGGGAAAATGGGTATTACCATAGAGTTTCAGTCTAGTTAATAGATCATGGAGATGCCCCCAAGAGAATACTGTTACACTGAAGCCTAAAGCATGAGCTAAACAAATGGGGTGAGACAGTGGGGTGGGGAAAGTGAGCAGGAGGGAGGAGTTTAGCTAAAACAGAAAGCTGGGGGATGGAAGGTGGAGAACGATGCCTCTAAGGAGACGAATAGGAAGGTCTTGGAATGTCAAGATAGAGTTTGGGAGTTACCTTAAGAGAAATGGGAAGCTGTTGCAAAGTTTTATAAGGTAAGTAGAAATGATCACATTTGTATTTTGGTGTGGTTAGTCTGGCTGCATCGTGGAAAAAGAGTTGAAGGAGAAAAGAGCAGAGGTAACAGGCCAGAGGCAATGGGATGAGATGAAGTGAAATGAACAGGTGCAGAAGGTATTTACAAGGTGAAAGTCAAGGTGGGGGCTTGTTGATTGAATAGACATGGGGACAGAGAGGAAATTGGGCAAGTCAAGACTTATTTTTAGGTTCAACACATAGAAAAATATGGAGAAAAGAGAAGACTGTCAGGGACAATCTATAGAAATGAGGGGTGTGTGAATGTTGAACTTCAGGTACTAGAAGGTACATGATAATTCTGTCCCTTAAACTGTAAAATATTTTAACACAGAGTCCATTATATACACTGTCATCACATGGCAAAGATAATAAAAAATGGAGACTGAAAATATTTTACCAGACATTTAGAGGAAATGCAAATTTCCTAGAAAGATATTTGCAATTTGAAGCAAATCCTTGGGCAGATGGAGCTGGAAGAGTTGGAAGAGCACTCCCCAAGCAAAGCTCCGGTGGTAGTAAACATTCTGGGTAAGTGACAAATGTGTTGGGTGGTTGTGAAAGATATGTTTGTAGTCACGCTCAGAGAGCACAGAGAGCCATACACAGAATTTGGTGCACCTGTGCAGAACACAAATGCTTCAGAACAAACACAGTGGTGGCTTCTCTGTCACCAGAGAGGAAGCAAATGACAAATGGAAGCTTCAAAATTGCCCCATGATCTTTACCCTTACAGTGACACTAATAAAGTTGCCTGGTGCAAATGATGTGTCCCTTTGTCCCCCCAGCTCCGGTCAGCACATCTTCTGTTTCTGAATCGCTCCAACTTTGAGGAGAAGCAGGTGCAGCCTCTGTGACCAGCTTCACAGACCGGGTTTCTGGTTCCCAAGTCAGCTCTGTTTCTTTACAAGAGAAAACTTAACATTTCCAAATGCTCAACCATTTTGCTCTACCAAACTTTAGGAAACACAAATCTTTCATGAAATTACTCAATACCAGCTAGTTCACATTTACCTTTGATTGGCATCTTGGAGTTTTCTGGAAGCCAACCCGGAGCCAAGCAGATCTAAGCAAACAGCGTATTGGAGAGATGAAGGGGCTGCAGGGGCATAAAGGAGTGAGATGAGGAATGACAGGGAGCCATGGAAAGGGTTTGCTATCCAATCCACTGCCACTGGAGGTGACTGGAAATCAATCAGTTATCCCACTCAAGAGGTGAAGGAGCTGGGTATTTACACAGCAGATCCCATGAGTCATGGGCTGAGGACTTTCACTGGGTGTATGGGTAAATAGGGGCTATTAATTCTCATGTGGTTAGCAAAGTACTAAGAGAAAGCCCCCAAGCAAAGAAATGCATTCTCTGGCAGTGGAAGGTCCAGTGGTGTGAACTGAAGTGGAAAGCATGCAAATATGAGTGGGAACCTGTCTGCTGAAGCTGACCACAGACTGCTTCTCATGCTGGGGTGGAGAGAAGGTGTCAAGACAGACTAACTGGTCACTGACAGTAGGTACATATACACACATTCACCAGGAGATATGTCTGACTTCACAGCATCAAGTTTCTTGGAGTCAGGAAAAAGCATCCAAGAAGCCATTTATCACTGAATAAAGGAGAAAGTCCAAAGAACAGAAAGTAGACAAGAAAGATTTTCTCCAAGGAGGTTAATGGTCCAGGGGATGACAGTGGCTGGCTACTCTCAGCAATAGTCTTTTAAGGACTCCCAACTATTAGCAAATTCTAGTTCACAAGTATCGGCCATCAGACTTCCCTAGTCTCTTCCAAGTCCTAAACATAACCTAGTTCTACAAACCATTTTACCTCTGTGTGTATGTTGTGTGTGTGTGTATCTCCAGTAGCTTAATTCTTTTTTAGTTTTACTAAACTAAAATCCTTGAGGACAAACCTCAGCTCTTGGGCTTTTATTTAACTCATCCTGCTGCCCAGGGAAGCAATCTGCTCATTATCAGGGCAGATGCTGTACAATGTGAGCAACTGGATGAATCACATACCATTAATGCTCCTCACACAGAATTCGTCTCATTTGAAATTCATCAAATGTAGCAGTAGCACTGCTCGGGAACTCCTGAGCTTTCTTGGAAGAAACACTTAGCATTTTCTAAAGAATAAACAAGAAATTAAATTCTGCTCAATTGTCTTTAAGTATAAAGAACAGTAATTCAGGCCAGTGGAGTCATCTGATAGAGAGGCAGCTCCATCTGGGTCCTCAAGGAATTACTGAAGAAATTCCTTGGAGGTACCTGCTCAGGTCATTCTGTGTATCTCAACTACCTACCTATCTTGACACTTCGTGTTCACCTAAAGAAGTAAAAATAAAAAAATTTCAGCCCAAATAGGGTGAAAAATTGTCAGTGAAGGAGAAACCAGTCTAAATATCTAATGTTTAGCATTAAATCTCTCTACAAGAGGCTCAAATCTATAGGGACTAATGACCCAAATTAGTACACAAAAGCTGCTTTTCAGGGTTTTTTAAAGGAAAATTAGGGCCAGGCACTTTAAGGGGTTGATATTCAGACATTCACAGGAAGATGGTTTTAAGGTGTGGAAGTCATGGAAAGCAATCCCTAAAGCCTGGGCCCCGGATTATGATGTTCTGAGTGTTGTGCCTGGGAAGAAACATAGCACTCTGTACTGGCTGGCTCATGAAAAGAGAGTAGGGTATCCAGTGGCCTAGGTCCTTCTCCCCCGAGTCCTCGAGTCTCTTTTTTCATAGATGTCCATGTACTTGACTATCTATACAACCTCTGCTGGCTGAATTAAAACTCCCCCAGACCCCCCAAAATAATGGAGATATGTGGGTGGGTACCGGGGACCTAGAAAAAGGCTAGCAGACATGTCAGTGTGACTAGGTCTGTACCAAATATCTGATTTCTGCATATCCTTGGTTTAAGTTAAGAATTTCTTAAGAGTGCCTTAGAGATGTGAACTTTCAGTATTAATCTTAAACACGTTCCAACAAGCTAGGATGATAGTATAACTTGGTGGTTTAGAGCACAAGCCCTTGAGTCAAATGTATTGAGGTTAAAATCCTGGCTCATTCCCTTATGAAATAAATGTATGTCCTGAGCCTAAATACTTTCCTCTTTAAGTCTTTATTTTTTTATCCTAAAATGCAAGCAATAGTGCCTAAATAAAAAAGTTGCTGTTATGAATAAAGGAGATAATGAAGAAAGCACAGTATCTGGCAAATTGACAATACTCAGAATCTCCTAACTAGTACACCAGGACTGATGGTACTGGTGATTATGATGGTGTCTGTGTTGGTGGTGGGCATAGAAGAAAAATTCAAACCTTTATCAGGATGCTAGTCATTAATGCTGTTTACTCAGCTGTCCTAGTTCCGTGCGCATGGTAGGTAGATATGGCTTTGCGACACATTTTGGTCAAGAAATGCCTGTCATTACTTGGGGATAAGTTTCAAGAGCCAAGAACAATCTGTACTCATTCATTTTCCTTCTGCTACGACAATAATCAATTCTCCTGTTTGCTCTTTCTTTTTTGATCACAGAGAGAAGACGAAAACAGAGCACAGCCCTCACAGATCTGTGATGGGCATGTAGCATGAGTAGAAATGAACCTTTGTTGTTTTCCACCACTGATACTTGGGGATTGTTTGTTTCCATAGCATAACCCAGCCCATCTTAACTGATAAGATTGGTTTTATGTCAATGCTTCTTCTCTGAAGTGTTGGTTTTGATATGAAGAAAGTATCTAACTCAATGCCAGATTCTGGTTTACACCTCCCCATTTTTAATGGAACCATTATTTCCAAAAGAAAATTATTACATAACATACTTGGGAATTCTCCTCTACAGTTACTAAGGGCCTATTTTGTGTTAAGAATGTAGAAATAGCCCTGGCTGGTGCAGCTCAGTGGATTGAGTGCAGGCCTGTGAACCAAAGGATTGAGGTTAGATTCCCAGGCAGGACACATGCCTGGGTGGGTTGCAGCCCAGTTCCCAGCCGGGGATGCAGGAGAGACAACCATACATTGATATTTCTCTCCCTCTCTCCTTCCCTTCCCCTCTAAAGATAAATAGAAATCTTCTTAAAAGAATATAGAAATAGTAATTTGCCCTTTCTTTTCTATGTTTTTGTAGCAATATAGTTCTTCATTTCAGAGACATGGTCACAGACAGCTTCTCTTTGTTGTTAAATTAGTGGATGGTCCAGAAATTTATACACAGAACAGATGGAAGATGTTTTTTCTATGATACACCTGGTGTTATCCTGTAGAGTACTCATTGCTAAGATGATGAAACTAATTCACTCCAGTGAAAGGACATAAACAGTTGACTTTAACATATTTTAAACACACTTTTATATTCTTTGGAAGGCAATAATTTCTTGTCACACACACACACAAAAATCTGAACCAGGTCTGAATTTACACTATGAGAGCAATGCATTTTTACTAACCACCAGTGTTAGGATTGCTGTAAAATGCTTGCTACCACTTTGGCAGAAATTCTAGTCACTTCACCTGGACACCATATCCTATCTCTGGATTCAGCATGCATGTGATGAAGGCCAAATCAAAAGATACTGCTAAACTAAACCCAGAATGAACAATGAGTGTTACCAGCTGTACTTTAGAATTGGAGATTTATTTCTGTTCATTAGGGGTGGAATAAAGGGAACAGAAGGGAACTAAAATATAGGTAGTTTTTTTATGAAACTACTGGCACTGGAGATGCAATAGTGAACAAGATAGGCACATTGCCTGCCCTCAGAATCAGCATTATTGTGATAGAGATGGACCACTACCAAAGAAACAAAAACCTCTCATAAGAAATAGTTAAATAAATACTTTTAAACTTCTATAAATACAAATTTAAAAAAGGCATTTGGATTACATTCAAGAGAAATTAAGGCCATGAAAGGGGAGAATAAGATAATACAATTTAGGTCTGTATCACCTAACTACTCCCAATAAAAAGATGTATTTTGTAAAAAGATAGTTGTAGAATAGGTAGATGTTACACTGGGGTAGATGTTACAGCCCAGAACCAAACTAGAACTACAGTGGAACCTTGGTTCTCAAATTTAGGTCATTTTGGAAGGGGTTTGAGAAGGGATTGCTCAAGAACCAAATCATTTGTCTCACGTTGGAAATACAAGTTATCAGCATGAAAGTGTTGTTGGGTGGAGAACTGAAGTTTTGTTTGATAGCTGAGACATTTTTTCTGTGAACAACTTGGTCAAGAACTGAATTGTTCGAGACAGGAGACATTTGAGAAATGAGATTTGACTGTACAACCAAAATATAGAGCAATCAACATAAATAACCAACTGAAGAATAGCTTTATAACTCAAGAGAAGCGTTACAACCAAGGACTTACAGAAGAATTCACATGAAGACTGGTGGAAAGGGCAGAGATACAAAAAGGGCTGGCCCCACTCTCAGGGTGACAGCTGAGATCCCAGAGGAATATCTCAGCTGCAAAATTTCCCCCTGAGAAGTGTGTCTATCAGCTCTAAGCTGTGCTCCCCAGCCCAATGCACCAGAGCCAGGAAGAGTATTCATATAACACTGTGCTACAAACATCAGTGGGTATTCTATCCTCCAGGAAGAGACAGGAACCTGCTACAGACACAGGTACCCTCTTAATGGGCCAATGCAAAAAATCTTGTTTTCATCCACTCACCCAGGAGTTCCAGTGAATAGAGGGCAGAGTGAACTAGAGTTGTGTAAGGAGAAACTGGGGTTTGTGGCTCTGAGGAGGGAGCTGAAAGGACAGGATCCTTGGGCTGAGTCACCCTCCCACCCTGCAGATGCCATCTTTCCTGAGTTGAATACTCCCCTCCATACAGCCTCAACCTGGGGCAGTGCAATAGCCCTGCCCTCTATACTTCCTACTACCCCAATAAACAAAGCTTATGCCCTGCTGAGGAGTCAGCTGTGTGGGCCAGGGTAGAGAGGTCCGAACAGACTCAGGTTATATCAGTGACTGAGTTGTGTAGATTTTGGGTGGAGCCATTCCCCCCACTTTCCTGTGAACCTGAATGGTACCTTCCCTGCATGTGAGATATCCTAGCCCACTCTCCATGCTCTTGATAGCCCCACCCTCCTGTTTTATGCCAAGGTCTGGGCAGAATCTGAGACAGACTGAATTGTGTGTGGCTCTGCGGTGGGAGCCACTACCTCACTTTCCCCAAACTTGACTGGCTCCTCCTTCTCCCAAGAGGCCCACTAGCCCCACCCTGCCAACTCCCATAGCCCTGCCATGCTGAACTTGGCCTCCCTGCATAATCTGGGACACACTGAGTTGTGTGGTTCCAGGAAGGGGGCCATTTTTCTACTGCATGCCTGACCAGTGTAGATCCCTCACTTCACACAGACAAATCTTGGTCTGTTTGGACCTGATATACTCAGCTGGCCTCACCCTGATGGCTTACTGAGACCCCCACACCCCACCACAAATGCTGTCTATAGGCACCCAGTGGAGAGCGGATGGACTTGATATTCCCTGGGACTTTTTCTGGGTAGTCTCAGATTCAGCACTGGTACCAAGTTTTAACCTGTATTAATCTGGTGCACACCACAAGCCCCCACCTGGCAACTCCCTGGGAACCCACTTCAAACGACTTGAGTACCTTCAGAGGCTCATTCAGTTACTGAGTTTAACAAGCAGCCAGCAGGTGGAGGCGGGCAGAGGAAGATTTGGGGGTACCTTAGGACTTTTGTCAAACTGCTCCAGGGCACGGTGCTGATAAAAGGTAGACCTAATAGACACCTTGGTCCTTCCCATGCAACCTACACCCAACAGAGACAACCACAAACTTTGGATCACTTTGAAGCTCCAAGCAGGTTGACTAGAGCCAGTCACAAGCCAGTCTCCACATTGGCCTGCATGAGAGCTCCTCTCGAGAGGCTCCAGAACCAACATGCCCAGTAGCCAACTTCAGACAACATCAGAAGAGAATCCAATAAGCTTCACAAATGGCATATCCAAAGGAAAATCTCAGCAAGCACCAAAACTTGCTGAGGCAAATTCTGCTTTGTATGGTCAGCACCTGCCTAGCAGCTCATACACTCTGGTTGGGGTATATTCTTACAGGCAGCCAGCATGAGGGCTAAGCCCATGAATGAATGGGCAAATTACAATCAAGGTTCAGTTACAACAGGAGAGCCCACAAACCCACACTATGGACATTTCTGGAGACCCAGCTCAGATGACCAAAGAGACTGTGCCACTGGATCCCACTGGATACATACTACATAAGGCCAGTCTACCAAGACTTGGAGTCATAGCAGCTCTACCTTACATATAGAAACAAACACAAAGAGTCAAAAAATGGGAGAAAAGAAGCATGTTCCAAATGAAAGAACAAGGGAAATATCCAGATAAAAAGCTAAATGAAATATATGAAAGCAATTTGCCATACATGGAGTTAAGAAAAAAAGACCATAAGGATGCTCGAGAAACTTAATGAGAACTACAACAGCATGAAAAATGACATAGGAACCACAAAAAAGAATCAGTCAGAAATGAAAAAGATATTATCTGCGATGAATACACTAGAAGGAATAAACAGTGGGTGGGATGAAGCAGAGAATCGAATCAGTGAATTGGAAGACAAGGGAGCAGAAAGCATGCAATCAGACACTAAAAAGAAAAAAAGAATTCAAAAATTAAGGATAGTTTAAGGGACCTTTGGCACAACAGGAAGCATAACAGTATCTACCTCACAGGGATGAGAGAGCACAAGGGATCAAGAACATATTTGAAGAACTATGAACTGAAAACTTTCTTAACCTACTAAGGAAAAAAGACACACAAGTCTGGGAAGTGCAGAAAGTCCCAAACTACAGAAACACAAAGAGGCCCACACCAAGATACATCATAATTAAAATAGCAAAAGATAAATACAAACAAGTCTTTAAGAGCATAATCAATAAAATAAATTTAGAAGAAAAAAGAAAACAGAAAAATCTCAAATAAGCAATCTAACTTTATACTTAACAAACTACAAAAAGGGATAATTCCAGCCAAGATGGAGGCATAGGTAGAAACACTTTGCCTTCTCACACAACCAAAAGAAGGACAACAACAAATTCAAAAACAAAACATAACCAAAACTGCTAGAAAATTGAACTGTATGGAAGTCCAACAACCAAGGAGTCAAAGAAGAAACATTCATCCAGACCTGTAGGAGAGGCGGAGACTTCCACAGAGTCCAGGAAGCTTAGGTAGTCCCAAAGAAGTTGGACCCAAGGAAGCACACACCAAGGCACATCATAATTACATTACCCAAGATCAAAGATAAGAAGAGAATCTTAAAAGCACCTACCTATAAAGGAGTTCCCATTGGACTATCAGCTGATTTCTCAAAAGAAACTTTGTAGGCAAGGGGCTGAAAAGAAGTATCCAAAGTCATGAAAGGCAAAGACCTACATCCAAGATTATTCTATCCAACAAAGCTATCATTTAGAATGGAAGGGCAGATAAATGCTTCCCAGATAAGGTCAAGTATTTCAGCCTCACCAAGCCCTTATCATATGAAATGTTAAAAGGACTTATCTAGGAAAATGAGTAAAATAAAAAATATGAACAGCAAAATGACAACAAACTCGCAACTATCAACAAACCTAAAAAAAATGAACTAAGCAAACAACTAGAATAGGAACAGAAATAGAGATCACATGGAGGGTTATCAGCAAGAAGGTAAAGACCTAAATGTTAGGCTCAAAACCATGAAAATCTTAGAAGAACCAATAGGTAGTAAAATCTCAGACATTTCTCATAGCAGTATTTTTTTTTCTGATATATCTCCTTGGGCAAGGGAAACTAAATCTAAATGAATGGACTATATCAAACTAAAAAGTTTTTGCACAATAAAGGAAGTCCTTAAGAAAATGAAAGAACAACCCATTGAATGGAAGAACACACTTGCCAATGATATACCTTATAAGGATTTATATCTAAAATTCACAAAGAACCTATAAAATTCACCCCCCCCAAAAAAAAAACAATTGAAATAGAAAATGGGCAAAGGACCTGAATAGACAGTTACCCAAAGAGGACATAAAAATGGCCAATAGACATATGAAAATATGCTCAATGTCACTAATCATAAGAGAAATGCAAATTAAACCCCCAATGAGATATCACCTCACACCTGTCAGAATGGCTATCATCAATAAATCAACAAAAAATAAATGTTGGCAAGGACCTGGAGAAAAGGGAACCCTCATGCACTATTGCTGGGAATGCAGACTGGTGCAGCCACTGTGCAAAGCGGTATGAAGTTAGCTCAAACAGTTAAAAATGGAACTGCCTTTTTACCCAGTGATCCCACTTCTGGGAATACATCCAAAGAAACTTGAAACTCTAATTTGAAAGAATATATACACCTCTATGTTCACTACAGTATTATTTGCAATAGCCAAGATCTGGAGGCAGCCCCACTGCCCATCGGTGATGAGTGGATCAAAAAGCCATGGTTTATTTATATGATGGAATGCTGCTCAGCTGTAAAAAAAAAAGAAGAAGAAGAAAATCATATATTTGTGACAACATGGAGAGTATTATGCTAAGGGAAATAAGCCAATCAGAAAAATACCATATGATTTCATTTATGTGTGGAATCTAATGAACAAAATAAACAAGCAAAACAGAAACACACTCATAGATACAGAGAACACACGAATAGCTGTTGGAGGGATGGTGGTTTGGGGATCGAGGTGAAAAATATGAAGGGATTAAGCCAAATAATAATAATAATAGCCCTCAAAGACACAGAAAACAGTACAGTGATTACCAGAGGGAAAGGGGATTGGGGGGAGGTATAAATGGATAAAGGGAGGATAAATGGTCATTGAAGGACACTTCATTTGGGGTGGTGAGCACACAATGCAATATACCAATGATATATTACAGAACTTTGCACCTGAAAACCATATAATTTTATTAACCAATATCACTTCAATAAATTCAATTTAAAAACCCAATAAATTTAATAAAATAAATATGTAAATAAACTAATCAATTAATTAAATAAAACAGGTAGAACACTTCCGTCAAGTCCCCTTGGCAGTCCACAATGATCAGCAACGTCCCTCTCTCTCCTCCTGTTGCGGAGTTCTATCACCGTGCCTACCTTGGACTTCATACAGTATGGATTTGTTTGTATCTGTCTTCTTTTACTCAACATGTTTTTGAGATTCAGCCATGTTGTTGTCTGTACCAATCGTTCATTCATTTTTATTGCTTAAGTATATTTAATTGGATGCACAAAGTCCAGCTGGACTATCCATTAACCTATTGGTGGACGTTGGTATTGTTTCCCATTTCTGGACATTATAAATAAAGTTGCTCTCAACATTCTGATTCAAATGCTTGGTAGACATTTGTTTTCATTTCTCTTGGGTAAACACCTAGTGGTAAAAAATGCTAAGCTATATGAAATGTGGATGTCTAACTGTATAAGGAACTCACAGTTTCCCTAAACAGTTTTATCACTTCTCTCAAACATGAGAATTTTTTTTTTGCTGTACAACCTCTTTAAACATTTAGCAATGTCATGTTTGATTTCAGACATTCTAGTGAGAGGGAAATGGTAACTTACTGTGCTTTTAATTTGCACTTTCATTGTAATCGATGGCATTGAACACCTTTGCTGGTGTATTTTGGACATTATCTGTTTGAGTCTTTTGAGCACATCTGTATTAGGTTGGTGAATATAGAATTTGTTTATGTATATGGATATAATTTCTGTGTCATATATATTTATTTATTTACTTATTTACTCGGTGGGGGGGGAGAGAAAGGAAGAGAGATTTCTTGTTCCACTTATTTATACATTAAATTGGTTGATTCTTGTATGTGCCCTGATCTGGGATTGAACCTGCAACCTTGGTGTACTGGGACGATGCTCTGACTAAGCTACCTGGATAGGGCCCAGATATGTTTTGCAAATAAGTTTCCCATTTTGTGGTTGCCTATTTGTTTTCTTAATGGTGTCCTTTTAATTTTCATACCTTTATCAATTTTGTTTTTTATTTGTTCTAAGAAATCTTTGTACACAGGTCACATAGTGTTTTTACATGGTTTCTTCTAGTATCTTCATTGTTCTAGCATTTACATTTAGACCTATGATCTACAGGCCTATAGGATATATTTACTAGATATATTTATTGATTTAAGGGAGAGAGGAAGGGAGGAGAAGGGGTAGGCAGGGAGAGAGAGAGAGAGAAACATTGATTAGTTGCCTCCCATTCTCGCTCTGACTGAAGATCAAACCCAAAACCTTCTGGTGCGTGAGACAATGCTCTAACCAACTGACCCACCCAGCCAGGGCTCAAATTAAATTTTAAGTTACATATTCCCATACATAGACATATGTAAATTTTATTTATGTAAGAGATTGAGTTTCTTTTTTTATATGAATATCCAATTGTTCTAGCAATATTTGTTAAAAAGACTTTCTTGTTGAATTGACTTAAGGCCCTGTAAAAATCAATCACTCATATTGTGTGGATCTATTTCTGGACTCTGTTCTGCTCTATTGATCTATTTGTCTATTTTTTTCAATAAACGACCCTGAATAGCTGCAGCAATTTTGAGAAAGAAGAACAAAGTAGGAGGGATCACAATACCTGATATTTGTCTATTCTTATACCAATGCCACACTGTCTTGATTCCTGTACTAAAAGTCCTGAGGCAGACATTGCAAATCTCAAAATTTGTTCTTTTTCAAAATTGTTATGGCTACTCTAGATTTTTTGCACTTTCATAAAATTTTTACATTACTCTGCTATGTTTTTTATATTAATCTCTGTTGATAGGGAGATTATATTGAATCTCCATATTAATTTTGGGAGAACTAACAATGATAATATTGAGATATCCAATATAAAACATGTTATCTCTTTATTTTTAATTACATCTTTAGTATCTCTTAGCTATAGTTTGTAGTTTTCAGTGCAGAGATCTTGCACATCTTTTGATAGATCTATCTTTGAATACTTGATGTTTTCCTACTATAATAAATCTTTTTATTTTCCGATTGTTTTGCTAGTGTATGTAAATACAATTGATTTTTATATACTAACCTTGTATTCTACAACCATACTAAATCTACTTACTAGTGTTATTTTGATTTTGTTTATAATTCCCATAGGTTTTATGTGCATCTTCATTTTCAATATAGATGTCTTTTATTTATTTTCCTTATCTTAGCTCACTAGCCAAGACTTTCAGTCCAATGTTTAATAGAAGTGGCATATCAATTATCTTGTTTTTAAATTGACTCTATTTTTTAGAGGAATTTGACATTCACAGCAAAATTGAGTAAGAGGTGCAGATTTCCCATATACCCCTACCCCAACACATGCATAGCCTCTCCTATTAACAATATCCCTCACCAGACTGGTACATTTAGCATGATGTCATAATCACACAAAGTCCATTGTTAACATTATGTTTCACTCTTAGTATATATTCTTTGTGTTTGAACAAATGCATAATGACATATGTCCATCATGGTACTATGCAGGTATTTTCATTGCTCTCAAAGTATCTATGTTTTTCTATTCATCCTCCCCAAACCCCTGAGCCCTGGCAACCACTGATCTTTTTACCATCTTAATAGTTTTGTCTTTTCCAGAATGTCATATAGTATATAGGTAGAATCACACAGTATGAAGCCTTTTCCAATTGGCTTCTTTCATACAGCTATATGCATGTAAGTTTCCTCCCTATCCTCTCCTGAACTATCTTGATAGCTCATTTCCTTTGAGCATTGAAGAATATTCCATTGTCTGAATGTACCATGGTTCATTTATCCATTCACCTACTGAAGGATATATTGTTGCTTCCACGTATTGGAAATGATGGATAAATCTGGTGTAAATATCTGAGTGCGGATGTTTTTGTCTGGCTCTGCTTTCAACTCCTTTGGGTAAAAAAGGGAGGGTGCTAGCTGGGTTGTATGATAAGAGTATGTTTTGTGTTATAAAAAACCACTGAATTGTCTCCCTAAGTACCTGCACCATTTTTCATTGCCACTAGTAATGAATGAGAGTTCTTACTGCTCCACATCCCCTCCAGGATTTGGTATTGTGGTGTTCCAGATAGCCTTCATTCTAATAGATGCCTGGTGGTATCTTGTTGTTTGAAACTGCATTTCCCTGATCACATAGGATGAGGAGCAGCTTTTCATATGCTTATTTGCTCTGTATGACTTCTTCGGTGAGGCATCTATTAAGGTCTTTGGCCCATTTTTAAATCAGGTTGTTTGTTTTCTTATTGTTAAGTTTTAGTAGTTCTTTGTATATTTTGGATAACAGTCCTTAGCCAGATGTGCCTTTTGCAAATATTTTCTCCCAGTATGTGGCTTGTCTTTTAAGATGCTGATATTGTCTTTTGCAGAGCAAAAGTTTTTAATTATAGTAAAAGCCAACTTATCAATTATTTCTCTCATGGATTACATCTTTGTTATATCTAAAAATTTATTATCATATACAAGGCCACCTAAGTTTTCTCCTGTATCTTTCAAGAGTTTTATAGCTTTGCATTTTACATTTAGATTTGTGATTATTTTGCATTAATTACTGTAAAGGCACAAAGTCTGTGTCTAGATTCATTTTTTTACATGTGCATAACCACTTGTTTCAGCACCTTTTATTGAAAAGATGATCTTTGCCCCATTGTATTGCGTTTGCTCCTTTGTGAAAGATCAGTTGACTCTATTTATGTTGGTGTATGTGAGCGCTGTTTGTTTATTCTTCCACCAACACCACATTGTCTGGGTTACTGTAACTTTATAATAAGTAGGCCTTGAAGTTGGGTAATGTCAGTTCTCCCACTCTGTTCTTCCTCTTCAGTATTATGTTGGCTCTTCTGGATCTTTTGCTTCCCTATATAAAGTTAGAATCAGTTTGTCAATATCTACAAAATAACAGGAAGGTATTTTGGTTGGAAATGCATTAAAATTAGAGATAGTGTCAGACACGCGACTCAGTTGTTCAGGAAAGAGGAGGAAGGGGAGGAGAAAGAGCTCTACGAACTTATATGGAGTGACTTCCAGGAGATTTTAGTAAGTGAAAAAAATGAAAGTACAAAATAGAAGGGAAAAATAAAAAATCACAAACAATTGTTTACCTTTACCTAAGGAATGCAATAAACCACATATGACAAAGTGTGTCTCCTATAAGTTTGGGTGAGGAAGGAAACAATGAACGAGACATATGGGAACAGTGACACTGGTCAGAATATTCCTTGTTGTATAGTTTGGCTTTCAGAATCATGTTACCAGTTTTAATATTGAAAAAAATTAAATTAAGTCCATCAGGATGAAAAAAACAGGGGAAATCTAAAATGGAAAGTAAAATAAGACAAATGGACCCGATGCTATTTCAAAGAGCACTGTCATCACGCTCATGGGGGGACAAAGAGAAAGAACAGCCGGGCACCTTAGGAACAAGCGTAACGAGTGAGCCCTCGGTGTTGGGTGTGATGTGGCAACAGAAAATGAAAACAAATCCTGAACTTTGCTCAGCTGCTTTGTATTTAGAAGAATGGGTAAAACAATTCTGAAAATCATGTAACTGTGGTATAAAAATGAGCAAATAAGTAAATGTGTTGACTCGGTGTGGGGTCAGGGTTCACACTGAGTTAGAAAAACACATACAAATATGAAATAGAAATAAGTAAAACCTGTAGGGATAAAGTGAAATTGGAGGTAACAATAAGAACAGTTTTCCAAACAATAAAGAAATATTTTCTTATACATATGTAAGAACATATGTATACACACATGTTTCTGTAAGTATACAATTATATCTCAGTACTTGTCAGCTTCAGAACTCATCAAACCCTGTGCTCATTGTATTTTAACAAGAAAAAAAAATGTTTTGGCACTTGGTGCTTGCTCGAGACTCACTGCCCTGACTAGAACTTGTCTGAGTCACAAGGCTGCCCTGCGAGAGAAAATGCTTTTTCATCCGGGACCCTTCTGTTTGGGCACTCATTTTGAGTTTCAGAATGAGTTAACAATGAGTACCGAGGTACCACTGCAACTGTCTTTGTATATACATATATATGTTTCTTTGCTTTGCACTATAAAATGGACAAGAAGCAACAACTTCCTGGGAGTGATGAGCACACCAAGCACCCAGAACTTGGTCTCTTTACCATTCCCGATAAAAGGAACCAGAGATCCTCAGAGAAGTGGCTGAATCTAGACCTGGACAGGTAATTACAAGGTAAACCTGAAAAGTTTTCTTCTGACGAAGAGTAAAGAATGCTGGGAAAACATTACGGGGCATGTCACAATAACGCAGGAGGCATTTGAAGAGGCTGCCACTAATCAGATCTGGGATAACTTGAGCACCAAAATAATCAGGTACAGTGACAAATTGCAAACCATTGAAAAACAGGAATTCGTGACTTTCTATATCTTAACTAGAAATGGAAGTCCTAATTTACATTAAAAGTGCTTTCACTAAATGGAGATTGGATTGGAGGGTTCAGGGTCCAAGTTGTGAAATGAGAGGGAGACCTGCTATAGGAGATGAAAGATGTTTGTCTGAATTATAGGCGGAAGAAACAAAGACAAAGAAGTAGGTAGATCAGAGAAATATAGACTGATAGACTGACTGATTAATTATATGAGAAAAGGAGATCCTTGAATCCCTGGTGGGGCTAAAAACGCGATAGCAGCTATCTTGGTGGAGGTGAAATGGGCAAGGATGAAGCCTTTTGCACACGTTTGGTTTGTACCTCTGTTATATATCCAGGTAGAGATAGCGAGTAGACTATAGGATCTATGAGTAAGGAGCTCAGCGAGGAGGCCTGGGATAGAAATTCTAACTTTGTACAGTAGGTATTTTTAGCCTCCTGTAATAGTGAGGCTCCAACGTGTAGCTTAATTTGCTCAAGGATACCCAGCTCATAAGATGAAGAGCTAGGATCCAAACCCTTTAAGCCACCTCATCACACTTTCTTAGAGAGTTAGAACTCCATCTCATACACCTCGTGTCTCCCAAAGCACTTAGCAAAGTACTTAGGGAAGAACAGAGGCTTAGTAAGTACTTGCAGATTGATTAATATGTCCGGGGATAGCAAGAAACTCACCAAACCACAAACGTCATATTTAATTTACACTGCTACATTTGAAGTGTAGGCTTGATTAATTGCTTTCTGGTGGCCAGGAACATACCCACTTGGACAGAAAGTATGCAAAGACAGAGAAAACAAATCCAGTTTATCTGAGTCCTAGTCACTATTGGACCTGAATGATTTGGCCTGGCCATTGGAAAGCTCCATTTTATCCAATCAAGGCAAATCCTTCTTTTTTCCTCTAGGTGCCTTGGCCCGCCTTCATCTGCCCCTAAAGTTGTAACACTGTCCTGGCTGCTGTGTTAAGACCATCATCACAGAGTACTTAGACCTCCTGTATCATGGCATAGCCCAGGGATGTTGCTTCCATGACCCAGTTTCTACCAAGAAAAGAGAACAAACTAGCATGCTCTGCTTGAGTAGTATGATGAATATTGTCCTGCCGGTTTTTATCCACTTTTTTTTCTCTTGGAGTCTTTCTCATTTGGCTTTTTGTTACATCTTTAGCATCTTGATACACCTATCAGCCAGGACACAAGAGGCTATTTCTCTCCATTGGTGTGTTGCCCAAGCAAAAGTCCATCTTAACATTTTAAGATTAGTAGTTTACTGTGTTTAGGAAAAGCTGTATTTTCCACCAAACATGACTACCACAGAAAGAGTTGCATTAAATTGATACGTCATGAGTCTCTCACTTTGGAACAGCATTAGGATTAGCAGCCCTGAGGTTGTCATGTGGTAATTAAGGGACTGTGAAATGTTATATGAAGGCTCACAGCTGGCTGTTCGAGACAGCAAAATTGAAAGGCAGATTGCTATCACCAGGGGAGAACAACTCTTCTAGGTCTGTAATGCTAAGCTCTGGTGCTTGCTGGAAAAGCTGCGAGTATGTCAAGAGTTAATTTCTGGCCGTGGTATGATCCTCATGGGTTTCCTGTGGTGGGCCATAGTCGTGAGAGAATACCGTTATCACATTGGACTGGGATGGTATGTGAGTTTCTGCCAAGATAGGAAGTAAATTTGTATGACTGATTCAAGTTCTTTTGTACTGGTGCTCCTCAGTCATTGGTTCTTACAGGGGAAATAAGGCAGCATTCAAAAAAACAAAACTTGTGTCCACCAGCCCACTGACTTACCTCAGCCCTCAGAGAAATAGGAAGTTATGTAGCTGCTTAGGAAGCTATTATCTAGCTACTTGGAGTTCCCTGCTGTTCTCATTGTCATTGAATCCCTGATAGTGTTATTTAGAAATAAGGGATAATCACTATTGGTATATTGCATATGAGACAGTAAACTGTTTCTGAGATAGACTAATGGCCAAAGCAAACAAAATCATTTAACCATTTCCAAAGCTGTTTGTTGAGAGTATACTACAGAGCTATAAAGATCATTACTATTATAGAGCAACCAGAGCATTAAAACATGAAGTTTCCTTCCCTGGAGAGGGCGGGGAGTTATTCCATTATGCTCACTCCTTCTAGCACTTTCTGGGTACACCGTGACAGGCATAAAAAAGAGACGAATGCCCGTTTAGCTAAGGAGTAAACACACTCATTTTCCCTTCCCTCCACAACTATAGGTATTTGCCAGAAAAACCTCTATAAAGTGTAGACTTTTTCTGAGTCTTGATTAGCAGTTTTCCCAGAAGCTAAGCACCGACCTGACACTTTATCAGAAATGGTGGGGGTTCAGGGCAAGGTTGGAGTCGAAGGGTTGCCTAGCTCCTGGGTGGATTGGAAGGCTTTCCTTCTGAGCATTCCAGCATCTGGCCACCATAAATGCAACCATGGAAAATAACTTCACTGTTTAAATTCTCAACAAATAAATGTTAAAAATGACCACACCTCATAAAACAATGTCTTGAGTTATAGACAAGCCCTGCTAAATCCTGTAGATGTATAAGTAAAATCATTTATGTACCAAACTATTAGGAACTCCAACTATTTCTAAATCACCTATTTTATGCAATGCTTAGCTTAGAACCACACAATTAGGCCCTGAGTATACTTTATTGAAGGAGGATAAAAACCAATTTTAATTATAAACTGGGATATCCAAAATCACCTTTTAAGGTTTAAGGATGATTTTATCACTGTCTAGGAACCAATAGTTTCAGTTCAGATATATTTGTAAGCTTTGAGAGAATACAGCCCTTTAAAAACTTTTTTCAAAGCCTATCTAAAAACCATGAGGCTAGTTATGAAATGCTAAACCCCATTCTTGCCCAAAATAAAAAATCATCATTTCATTTTAATGTCTTTAATGCTGGGAAGAAGAGTGTGTTAGAAAGTGATAGCACAGAAGAGGGATGGTAAATAGATTTTATTCTGAATGCCAGGTCTGTTTACTCAATAGCACCTACCCGCAGAGCTGTGTTCAGAAAGAGCCTGGTCGTCTTGAATATTTAGCGACCTGTGGTGCGGGAAGAAGGAATGGGATATATTTATTTGAGGTTGCCTAGAAGGTGTTTGGCTTTGGAATGTCTGCCAAAATGGGAGGAGATTAAGATGTGATTTGCTGCAGACTTGAGTAGTGACTCTGAAATTATTTCTTCTTCCTTACTGATCATAACAAAGAGATCAAGCTAGAAGCTCAGAAGGGTAACTGCAGTACTGAGTCAAGATCGAGTAATGGTAATCAGTAAAAGACGTAGATTCTTCTTACAAACACTACATATGCAACGGGCTGGAAGCATGGTCTCCAGGTGAACACAGAGTTGAGAGGTGACAGAGAGATGTCTGTCCTTTCCATAAGGGAAGCAGAGCAGTGCACTGAGGCCCTGCCCATGATTCCTGTTGATGCCCCATTGACCAGGGCGAGGTTTTCCATGGGAGGGTTGCAAGAGAATGTCTGCTGTAGGATTCCACCTCCTCCTGTTTAACATCCATCGCCACTTGGGGGTGATCAGAAAACATGGGGCATCTTGCCTGGTCCATTACCTCACCTTTTTTTACAATCCACTATGGCAGAAGGGCATGCAATCAGGCATGCAATCCCTCTTCCTTTCTGCCTGGGATAGTCTCCCGTCACCTCTTTCCCGAGCTGGCACTCCTGCTTCCTCTTCCTCTGGAATTGTAAGCCCAGTGTGGCTGCTGGGACTGTGCATATGGAGGACAAGAATTTTTAAAGTATACATTTAATATTGTCATCATAGCGTCTCTTACAAGCAAAATTAAACTATGGTGAAAGAAATCAGAACAGTAGTCACTTCTGATGGGGATGTTGACCAGTAAGGGGCACTAAGGGATATTCTGAGGTAATAAAAATTTTATGTCCTGAAGGGATGTGCATTACAAGGGTGTGTGTATTTCCTAAAACTCATTAAATTATACATTGAACTATACTATACCAAACCATACCAAAATATACTATGCTATAAACTATAAATAAATTATATCTCAATCAAAATATTTTTATTTTTCAATTATAGTTTACATTAAACATTATTTCATATTAGCTCAAACATATTTTTAAGAAGGAAAAAGTTAGCTTTGTCACCCTAAGAAACATTCTTATAATTAAATCTTCAAATACATTCATGATTATTGCCTTAGGGTAAATTCCTCAAAGTGGATTTTTGGGCCAAAGGATATACTCACTTTTAGGGATTTTGTTACATTTTGCCAAATTGTCTTCCAGGAAAGTACTTTCCTTTTTAAACTTCAAGTGAAAGTGTCTAAGAATAGACATCAGGATCTTAACTGTCATGGTCTCATCTATTTATCTCTACAAATACAAGCATGAGTAATTTACTCAAAAAACGTATAAAAATAAAGATCATTTGAGAATTAGTATCTTATTTTTTGGTTTGGAAAGATGTATATTTACTAAATAATTAATATAAGTGTATCAGGGATGAATTTCAGTCATGAGGTCAGGCATGCAGGGAAGATAAAGTGGTGTATCTTGTATAGCTTAACCTCACTGTGTGTCCGAGTCCCCATTCTTCTCCACTGGCAGAAACGTGAACCCAGTTCCTTCTGGGAGTTTGCACTGAAATTTTACGTAGTCACGAGGCACACGTGATGGGTGCCGGAGTGCACCTTCTTGTACCTCAATTTCCATTCTAGACGAGAAGCGAAAACTCCCCAGCCTGGGCCTGGGAGTCTGCTCCTTCAATGCGGTGCTTGGAGCAGACGTTCTCCTGAAAAGCTTATAGCTACTTTTCTCTGAGGTCTTGCTACTCCGTCTCTCTTCTTCTATGTCGCTATTTCTCTTACTCCACCATACCCATGAATTTCCTCCTAAGGTCTGAAGCTTTTAACCCCATGGGAAAGAAAGACCTGGAGATTTCCGTTTTCCACCCAACCGAACCATGGGCTCAATGACCAGAATGAGAATGAATAGTGAGCTGGTAGAAGCCACAGATGGCCCCATATTGATGGATTCGAATTCAAATGGCTAGCAAGTGGTGAACTTGGATTCTAATTCAGACCTGCGTTCTCAAACTGGCCCCCTAGTGGTGTAAATGAGTACAATTTTCATAGCAAGCTTTTCCTGGCAGCATTCAGACACCAGAAGACTGAGGACCCACCCAAGGAGAACCCACATAGTTCAACCGTTACACAGCACTACTCTGTGTAGCCACTGACATGAAACGTTTTCCCACACGACCCTCAGTTGCCTCTACAAATGATGTCGGGGAGCACTCTGATTCATGGGAGGAAAGCAAACTTAGACCTTGAATCCCTTCTTTCCAAGAAACTGTACATAGAGCTGCTATGCACATGACGAGGGGCTGAGTCGAGCTTGGTCTCCTCTGCCTTCTTTTCCACAGTCTCTGGCGAGAGTGCTAATGACAGGGGAATGGGCAGCAGTGGAGGAGAGGAAGAAGGCAGGAAAAAGCCATGCGTTGACGCAAAAGGCAGTAATTAGCTCTCAGATCATCACAATTCGAAATAACTGGAATCTGAATCATTTTAAGAGGTGGCTCTCTTGAGGCCTGTTCTTAAGGTTTTTTGAACAGGAAGTAGGGACAGAACAGCAACCAGGCCTAATAGCAAAGGGCTGTGAACATCTCTGCAGCGACAACACCCCAAAGGAACGGATGTCGCAGAGTTCATCTTTCTGCCCTCCCGACCCCCGGCCACTGCCACCATGCACCTGAGCATTGCGTGACAGCGCAGACAGTCACGCAAATAATTACAGGAGATTGTGTCTGTGCGGTTGGGGAGAAACCAGTGTCATCTTGTACCACTGGTTTGCTTTAGAAGGAGCTGAAACAGAGCAGCCTCAGAGGGTAGGTAGCAGCCTTCATCTTGGCCTAAACCCACAGAATGGAGTGCTTGTTTGTTTCTAGCTGGTTCACACCCTCTCGGCTCCAGGAGGTATTAGCCCAACCCTGACGAGGTGCTACGCTGTTCCATATGGACCGCATCACAAAAGATACCAAAAGTGTCACACTCAGCATTAAAGCAGTGGCTCACACTGCTGTATTGTGACCTTTACAACCTCAATCTGAAATGAAGCTTCCTCACTCTGTATACAGCACGGCTGGCATATTGCAAACGCTGGCAGATCTGATTCCCAACTTTCCCCCACCCCCCTGCCTCTCCGCCCATCTCTTTTTAGTTTTAAAACCCTTCCCAAATAGAAACGAGCTAAAAGAAAATGCTGCTTTGCTCTTATTCTTAGAGGGGAGAAGGAGGATGAAGGTCTTTGGAAACCAGTTCAGACGAGTTTGAATACAATTAAACAGGTGGTGCCTATCTGCCTGCCCTCCACAATTTTCAGATTTCTTTTTTAAGCCCAATGTTGCTGAATTCTTACCGATGTGAATAGAGCGAAATAGAGACAGAAAGCCAGTAAGATCTATTGCTTTCTGATAATAGCCAGGTAATTCTTCGAAAAGCCACTATGATATCAGAGCACTCTCAATTAATATGTATTGACCTTGAGAACCATTTTAGAAATCTATACTTACCAGCAATAATATTGATGCTTTGAACTATTTTTTAAAATGACCTGACCCACTATGGAAAAGGCACATGACTTTACATTCCTTCTCGGTATTCACAAGGTCAGCCTCAAAAGATACAGAGAACAGAAGCCTGCCACTGAAGCTCACTGACCCAGGCAGGGATTAGTTTCCTGAAAGACCCCCTGGTGCTTTTGCATCCCTAAATAGAGGAAGAGAATTTAGGCACCTGCCTTGACCAATCTGACTAGGTCACACCAATGAACAGATTTTTAAAGACTTATTGAACACCCATTGAGTTCAAGCCACTAGACTAATCACTTCTTGCAAGGCCCAATCAAGGGTATAGTCTGATTCTTTGTGTTTCAAGGTGAATTTCCAGGTATTATTTATTCATGTTATATGGCACACATTGCTAAAATAAGGATCATTTGTCCAAAAATATGACCCTCAAAAATAGGACTGTGAGGCTGATCTGAGTGTGAACTCCCACCCACTCACCTTATCAGCTCCATGGCCAATTTCAAGTTTTAGGGTTTTTTGTGACTCGAGACTAAAAATCACAAAACCTTTTTTTCCCCACAGATTTGTTGGGGTCATAAAAACAAGATCACAAAAGTTGTTGCAAATCTGTTCCCTGTCTTTTTTTCTCTAATCCAGAACCCTAGCACACTTGAGTTCCTCCAAAAATAGTTCTGAGGCCCCCAGAAGAGGGGGTTCCTAGGCATTTCTTGGCCTCTAGGATTTTCCATGACATCTTCCTTCTTCTGACTCTTCTCTTGCTATCAGCATCAAAGGCAATGCTGCCAATTCCTGCTGGAAAGCTCACCATGGTTCACAGACCGTGATGGCACCAGTGCTGTCTGATATCGAGGGTTCTACCATCGGCCAAGGACAAAGTCTCTGCTATTGTCAGTGCTACTGACCCCTGGATTGGGCTAATTTAATTCCCTGCTTTAGTTGCCTAAGTAGGGAGGTGATTGAAGGACAAGACACAGGGCTCCATTCAGGCTCACCTCTCCTCTGTGCTCACCTCAACACATGATTGTGACTCTCTGCTCCTGTGGCACAAGATACAGAGTGAAGACTCTCTCCCACAGATCAGCTCAGACACACCAGGGTCCCCCTAGTGGGACCTGGTCTCTCTTGTTTGTTTCTGTTTGCCCAGTGTCTAATACAGTTCTAGGCACAAATTAGGTACACTCTAAATATCTGTGGAAGAAATGAATGAAATTGACCACCTCCTTTCTTTTAAGCATCACAAAGTACATGGAAGCGAATGGGATGTGAGGGTGTCACGTGACTCCATCTCACCATGTTCAAATAACCAACTAGGGCACTGATTTTAAGAAGGTTTATCATGCCTTACTTTGTTCAGGGTGTTAAAAAGAAATGGAAATGGTCAGGTTTGGGGTTTGTTTATTGTTGGTTTGTGTTTTGCTTTTTTGGTTCACCTTTAGATTCCTACTTCTGCCCAGATCTATTGTTACTCTTGGATCTGAACTCTCTACCCAATGCATTGCTTCTCCTGATGAACTACAACAGAATGCAGACCCACTGTTCTAATGTGCCAGCCACTCTCTACCACAGGCTGACCTTTGGGGTTTTTTTTTCTTTTATTGATTTTAGTGAGAGGAGAGGGGAAGGAGAGAGNCAGGTTTGGGGTTTGTTTATTGTTGGTTTGTGTTTTGCTTTTTTGGTTCACCTTTAGATTCCTACTTCTGCCCAGATCTATTGTTACTCTTGGATCTGAACTCTCTACCCAATGCATTGCTTCTCCTGATGAACTACAACAGAATGCAGACCCACTGTTCTAATGTGCCAGCCACTCTCTACCACAGGCTGACCTTTGGGTTTTTTTTTTCTTTTATTCATTTTAGTGAGAGGAGAAGGGAAGGAGAGAGAAACATCTATGTGAGAGAAGTTTCAATCAGTTGCCTACTGACTGTGTGCTGACTTGGGGGGCCAAACCCACAATGTAGCCATGTGCTCTGACTGGGAATTGAACCCACGACCTCTTGACCTCTTCAGTTTGCAAGATGATGCCCATCTAACTGAGCCACACCAGCCAGGGCCTGACCTATCTGGTTCCACAAAAATTGTGCCCCATTTTTGTGCCAAGTGAAATCTCACTCATCCTTTGAATGCCACCTCTGAGTAATTCCCTCGAACACTGTTCACCTCCCACTCTCATTAGGACAAGAAACAGTCCCCTTTGTTTTCCCAGAGTTGTTTTTTTCACCTAACCAATGTAATGGTAGTTATCTGCTAATTATTTATGCATCTCAGTAGCCATACTTTAAGTTCTCCAAGGGCAGAGAGCATATCTTATTCACCACCATCACCAGGGCCTAACACATGATAGATGCTCCATAACTGTGTCATTAAAAACATCTTTGAAAAAAGGAAATTAAAAAACAATATAAATACATAACGAGGCCTGTCTGGAAACAGTCCAATCATTGTTAATACAAGGGGAACAGTTTGTACAATGTTGATGCAACCTGGCAGTCAAGGAGAGTGGACAGAAATATGCATGCATGAGCAATGATGACTTCCCTGTACTAGTCAGTGGGGGTGACAGATGCCATTGAGTGAGCACATGTACTGTGAGGCCATTGCATTCAAAATGACTGGGCAAGTAGAGCAACAAATCTGCATCAAATGTTGCATGAAGCTTAAACATTCCTCCATGGGAAATATTCAGGTTATACAGAAGCCCAGTTATGGGCAACTGGTGATTGACAGCTTCATCATGACAATGCCCTTTCTCATGCATCATGTCTCACGTAGAGTTTTTTGGTGAAACTTCAAATCACCCACGTGACTCAGCCTCCCTCCCCAAAATCCCAGTTTTAGTAACCTAGACTTCTGGCTTTTCCTGAAATTAAAATCACCTTTGAAAGGGACGATTTCAGACCATCGATGAGATTCAGGAAAGTATGATGGGGCAGCTGATGGTGATGGGAGAACTGTGTGAGGCCCCAAGGTGGCTACTTTGAAGGGGACTAAAGCATCATTGTCCTGTGTACAATGTTCCTTGTACTTTGTATCTTCTTCAATAAATGTCTCTATCTTTCATATTACATGGCTGGATAATTTCAGGCAGACTCATATGTGATCCATCCTCTCTTCCTGCTCTCCATGGTTTACACTCAGACACATAAATACAAACCACACACACGCAGTGTGAGCATGCCTGTGAGTTTGTTTATTGTCTTCCAATGACCGTTGCATGCATCCGAAACATTACAGTTCCAGTGGGTAAATCCTTCCTTGCACTCTCAGGTGAGCATTTCACATTCTCTTTATTGTGGAGTGGCTCTGGTTTTATCTGTTCTTTTACAATTCGAACAGCTGTATCTTTACATCACTAAATCCCTCTTCTCCCTTTTCAAATTTGTTGTGGAAGAAATAGACAAAGAGTAGTGCCAATTAAGGGAATGCATTTGGAATGCACAGGGAATAAATAAAAAAGATTTTAGACATTTGAGTAGAATAGATACTCCAGGTGATCAAGAGGTATAAAATGAGAAATTTTGTGGTGCTGACTTTTCTCAAAGGATGAGCTTCAAGTTTTTTGACCCAGGTGTTTCTGTACCAATGACGTCACAATGACGTGCATGTTCAATGGTCTTAAATACCCTTTCCTATTACTGTGCAGCATTTGCATTCACATATTGGGTTTTAATATAATGGTATAAAATGATATATTGGCAATAATAAAATTATAATTATTGTGACTTTTGTGTTGTTGTTATGATATAAAAGTCATTATCCTGTAGGTAAATTACCCACTCTTCTTCATCATGGTTATAAATTATTCCATCATTTAGAAACAGTAAACTTCTTCATGAGTTCCTCATATGCCTCTGAGAATAGATTCTCTTGTACAAGGTTTGTGTGATTGTATTCAACGCTAGCTCAAGAAGAGGATAGTTTTTAAAATATAAAAGAAACAGTGAACCTGACAGACAAGAACAAAAGTGTAACCCTGGCTTCACAGGCACAAAACCAAATGACTTTAAAGGCAGGAACCCAGACTTCTCTCTCTTCTCAGACCCCTGGTGGTCTTTCTCATATCATGGCTTCCATCTGGGCTACCACTTGGATACCCCCACCTTTCCCCCAATTAAAGGACTCTGTAAGTTCAGTTTGCATGTAACTGAGACCTAAGACTGCTTGGGGTTTCTACCTGCAGTATCTATGACCGATTGTAACAGTTTGCTGGTTTCCTGACACAATATGAGGAACCTGGCTGCTCAGTAAGTTGTAGATCACAGGCCAGTTTAAGGGGAATCAGTCCTTGAGTCCAGGTTCCCCTGCTTCCCAAACAATCATGACCTGGAGGCAGGAACAGAACTTGGGCAAACTCATTCAAGAGGGACTGTGAGAACTGCTTCCCCAAGAAGGGGGCAGTAGAGTTGTCCAGACAATCCAAAGTATGTCTATAGCAGGAGTTGGCAAACTTCTGCTAAGGCCCAGACAGCAAATATTTGAAGTTTTCTGAGCCACATTGTCTCTGTCTCAACTGCTAAATTCAGCCTTCATGGTGCAAAGCAGCCATAAATAATACATAAATATAAATCAGTATGGTCATGTTTCAATAAAACTTTATTCATAAAAACAAGTGGCAGGCTTAATTTGGCCCCTTATTATTACAGGTTTCCTCTGCTATTTGAAAGTAGAGCCATCCTATGAAATTTCTTGCAAGCTGAAATGTCATAAAGTGAAGAAGCAATTACCAGTAATTTATATGTAAACATTTTTAACATTTGCAGACCCAAAATTCAACGCGTGCATGATGTCTATTTCATTCACTACAATCAAACACTTAATTATGTCCAGTTTTATACTAATACTAACACCCTTATAAGGTCTCTTAGGCTTTTGTGATAACTTGGGACACATCTTGCTAATGGATGCACAGAATAAATGATGATAAAGCACAGATGCTCACACAGTTCAGTGGTCTGGTGGCCTGATGCTGGGGTGCTGAGTGTAGCTCTGGGGGAAGGAGCCTGGTGGGGCCATTCCCCTGCTCTGGGTACACTCTGCCTCTATGAAGCCTGCTGCAAAACCAATGCTGAATGCTGTTTTTCCTTTCTTCAAAACAAAAATTCTCTTTGGATTTATGTCATTTAGCAAATACGGGTACTACTGTAGGCTTTTTCATAAAAGCAAAGTGTTGCAATGTGAACTTTTGAAAAGCATGGGATACCTGTATAGAAATTCTCATAATGATCATTGGGAGTAATACAATAATAGTCAAGAACATCAAGAATTGCTCATTCAAATAATAAGTTTATTACAAAGGTAACACATGTCCCAAGTAGAAAATTCAGACATTGAAAAGAAGGTAGATATGCTTAATCTAACCACTCGGAAAGTAAAACATCACTCATATTCCAGTCTGTTTTTCTGTTATTTTTTAAATAATTGGAATTATACATATTGCTTTAGAAGCTATTCAATACTATCCTCACATAACGAAAAAATAGCAAACATTTCTCCTCTCATTTCATATTATGCAAATATCATTAATAATAGATGTAAGGTAGTAAAATGCTGGTAGATGTTTATCAACTGGCTCTCTGAGGGGTAAAACCAGTGTGGATTTATAGCATTTACTGATTTCCATGGTGTAAATATTCATACCAAGGTTGATTTCAAACTACCAACACTTCAACAACTGGCATATAAAATTCCTGAAGTCTTAGCAATCAACACTTGCAAGCTAGTATGAGCCAGCTCCACAAATCACTGAGAGTATTCTATTGTGTAAACAATAAATTATTCAACTAATCCCCCGGTTTTGGACATACAGGCTATTTCAACTTTTTGTTATTAATAACAGTAATGCAACAAACACAGGTAAGTCTTTGTCCAGATTGTTTTCCTTCAGATAGTTTCAAAAACCTGGAATGTCTAGGTCAAAACTAGGCATCATTTAAGGCCTTTAAAATGTATTTTCAAATGCTCACGAGAAAACTTCTCTGTATTAATAAATGAGAATTACTTTTGCTCAAATCCTTGCCACAACTGTGTATTTGAAATAATTATTGCTCCAAAGGGCATCTTGTTATTCTTAAATTTTCATTATTTGATTATTTTACTTTAAGATTTATTTGTTTCATATGTTTTTTGGCTAATTTTGTTCTTTTGTGTATAATTGTTCAAATATTTTTCATTTTTTTCTGGTAGATCGTTTATATGTATGTTATCAGTATTCCAGATACTAACTTTGGGACATCATTGCTTTTCCGCAATATATTTTGCAAGGTTTTTTTTTCCCCTCTCTAAAGCATTTGGCTTTCAATTGAATTTGTAAACATTTGATTTACAGAGAGGTTTGGCAATGGTATGTGCCTGACTATTCATTTTCACCTTTGAATTTCTGCCCTTGATGTCATACTTAGAAAGGCCTTCCTCGTTTAGAACTAGGACGTTCTCTTTGTACTTATATTTTTATCATATATGTTATACATGTATGTATCAATAACTTTACTACTAAATAGATGAATCAATAAATTATTTCAATTTATCACAATCTGTCAAAAATAATTTTAGGTCACTTTGTTTCACCTTCTGATAGTTAAATATTTAATTCTTCTAAAATTTATTTAGCATGTGGAATAGAGATCCAATTTTTCCCCCAAACTTGACGCAGAAACCAATTACTGAGTAATTAATCACTCATGTAGTATTTAGAAATATCCCTCTTACTATATATTAATTTCTTTTATACTTTAAAGTATTGTCTTTGCTCAGCTTGGGATTTTTTGTTTTTGCTGAATTGTATGAGTATATAGTGACTATAGTTAACACTACTGTATTGTATATTTGGAAGTTGCTAATATAGTAGATTTTAAAGTTCTTACCCAAAAAGAATTATAACTATTTGAGATGATAACTGTTTGAGATGATATCACAACTATTTGTGATAATTATTTTGCAACATATACATGTACCAAAGCATTATGTCATACACAACTGACAACACAGAAATATAAGATTATTAGAAAATGGCGTGAATGATGTGTAACAACAAATGGGACAATCTGGAAGAAATGAATAAATTTCTAGAAACATGCAATCTTCTAAGACTGAGTCAAGAAGAATAAAACAATCTGAAAAGTCCAGCTACTAACAGTATTGAATCAATAATCAAAAAACCATCAACAAACAAACTCCTGCACCAGATGGCTTCACAGGAGAATTTTACCAAACACTCAAAGAAGATGTAACACCCATTTTTCTCAAACTATTCCAAAAAATTCAAAAAGAAGAAAAGCTCCCAATCTCATTTTATGAGATCAGCATTACCCTGATTCCAAAACCAGACAAAGACATCATGAAAAAGAAAATTGCCATGATGGGTGTGGCTCAATGGATTGACTGCTGAGCTAAGAACCAAAGTGTTGCTGGTTCGATTTCCTGTCAGGGCACATGCCTGGGTTGTGGACCAGGTTTCCCTGTGTGTGGCAGCAGGGCACACGAAGGCAGCCATACACTGATGTTTCTTTCCCTCTCTTTCTCTCTCCCTTACCCTCTCCCTAAAAAGAAATCAAATAAATAAATAAATAAATAAATAAAAAGAAAATTATTGGCCAATGTCCTTGATGAACATAGATGCAAAAATCCTCAACCAAATATTACCAAACCAAATTCAGCAATATATTTTTAAAAATCACTTTGGCTAGTGTAGCTCAGTGGATAGAGCGTGGGCTGGGAACCAAAGAGTCACTGGTTCGATTCTCAGTCAGGGCACATCCCTGGGTTGCAGGCCAGATCCCCAGTAGGGGGCACATGAGAGGCAACCATACATTGATGTTTCTCTCCCTCTCCTTAAAAAATAAAATTAAAAAAATTATATAACATAATCAAGCAAGATTTATTTCTGAAACACAAAGTTGGCTCAAATATCCTCAAATCAATTAACATGAGATATCACATAAACATATGAAGGATAAAATTCATGTGATCACATCAATAGATGCAGAAAGAAACATTTGAAAAAAAACCAACATTAATTTATGATAAAAAGTGTCAGCCGAGTAGGAATAGAGGAACCATACCTCAACATAATAAAGGTCATATATGACAAAGCCACAGCTAACATCATATTCAATGGGAAAGTCTGAAAGTATTTTACTTAACATCAGGAACAAAACAAAGATATCCACTTTCAGCACTTTCACTCCACATAGTATTTAAAGTCCTAACCACAGCAACCAAACGAGAAATAAAATGCATATCAGAAAAGAAGAAGTAAAATAGTCATTATTTGCAGATGACATGATACTGTATAGACCGAACTCTAACAATTTCACCAAAAATGTACTACAACTAGTAAATAAATTCAGTTAAGTAGCAGGATACAAAGTAAATATCTAGAAGTCAGTTGCATTTTTATTCACCAACAATGGACCACCAGAAAGGGAAACTAAGAAAACAATTTCATTTACAATAGCACTAAAACAAATAAAATAAAATACCTAGGAACAAACTTAATCAAGGAGGAAAAAGACCTGTACCCAAAAAACTATAAAACATTGAAGAAAGAAATTGAAGAAGATACAAATAAATGAAAGCACACACCATGCTCATGCATAGGAAGAACTGTACACAAAGCACTCTACAGATTCAATGCATTCCCTATCAAAATACCAATCACATCTTTCACAGAACTATAATAAGTAATCACAAAATTTATATTGAACCACAAAAGATTCTGAATAGCCACAGAAACCTGGAGAAAAAAGAATAAAGTCAGAGATATCACACTACCTGGAATCAAATTATACTACAAAACTATAGTAATCAAAATAGCATGGTACTGTCATTAAAATAGACATATAAATCAATGGAAAAGAATGGAAAACAGTATGGAATTTTCTAAGAAAACTAAAATTGGACCTGCCTTTTGACCCAGCAATTCCACTGCTAGGATTGTATCCTAAGAACCCTAAAACACCAATCTCAAAGAACATATGCACCCCAATGTTCATAGCAGCACAATTACAATAGCCAAGAGTTGGAAGCAACCTAGGTGCCTGTCAGTAAATGAATGGATCAAAAAACTATGGTACATATACACAATGGAATTCTATGCCACAGAAAGAAAGAAGGAGCTCCTACCTTTTGCAACAACATGGATGGAACTGGAAAGCATTACGCTGAGTGAAATAAGCCAGGTGTTGAAGGACAAATACCATATGATCTCACCTTTAACAGGAAGCTAAACAACAAAACAAACAAGCAAGCAAAATATAACCAAAGACACTGAAATAGAGAACAGGCTGACAGTGACCAGAGGGAAGAGGGGAGGGAATTTCAGGGGAAATAGGAGAGGGATTTAGAGGAACAAATATAAAGGATACATGGACAACAATTGAGAAGGGTGGAAATGGGAGTGAGGGGGAGTACGAGGGTGGGATGGGATGGGAGTAATAGACAGAAAACTGTACTTGAAAAATAATTAAATAAATTTTAAAAAAAGAATAGAGAACCCATAAATAAACTCACATCATTATAGTAAATTAATACTTGACACAAGAAGCAAAAACATCCAATGGAATAAAGACAGTTTATTCAGTAAATGGTGTTGGGAAATAAGTGGTCAGATACCTGGAAAAAAATGAAACTAGACCACCTTCCTATACCATATATAAGAATAAACTCAAAATAAATTAAAGACTTAAATGTAAGACCCCAAACCATAAAACTCCTAGAAAAAATATAGGCAGTCAACTATCTGGCATTGCTCCTGGTAAAATTGAATTTATTTATTATATTATACTAGTAATATTATATTTATAATATTATATATATGCTATCTCTTCAGGCAAGGGAGATGAAAAAGAAAAAAGTAAGCAAATGGGACTACATCAAACTAAAATTTTTTTGCAAAGGAAAACAGCAACAAAATGAAAAGATTATCTACTGAATGGTAGAAGAATTCAATAATGATACACCCAATAAGAGGTTAATATCCAAAATTTATAAAGAACTCATACCAAAGAACCAATTTAACAGCAAAATAACAAACAACCCAATTAAAAATGGGCAGAGGACCTGAATAAACATTTCTCTAAAGAGGACAGACACATAAATGGCTAGTAGACATTTGAAAAGATGCTCAACATCAGTAATCATCAGAGAAATGCAAATTAAAATCACAATGAGCCCTGGCCTTTGGTGGTTAGTCATTTGGAGCATTGTCCAGTACACAACAAGTTTGGGGGTTCAATCTCCAGTCAAGGCACGTAGGTATGGGTTCAGTTCAATCGCTGGTTGGGGCACACGTGGGAGGCAACTGATTGATGTTTCTCTCTCACATCACAGTTTCTCTCTTTCTCTCTGTCTTCCTCTGTCTCTCTCTCTCAAATCACTAAACATGTCCTTAGTTGAAGATTAAAAAAAAAACATGGTGAAATATTACCTCACACCTGTCAAAATGACTATCATGAATAAATTATGAAACAACAAGTGTTGGTGGGGATATGGAGAAAACAGAACCCTCATGCATTGTTGGTGGGATTGCAATTTTGCACAGCCACTAGAGAAAACAATATGGAGGTTCCTTAACAAATTAAAAATAGAACTACTGTATGATACAGCAATTCCACTTCTGGGTATTTATCTAACAAAATACAAAATACTAATTCAAAAAGATATACACACCCCTGTGCTCATTGCAGCTTTATTTAAACCAGCCAAAATACACAAGGAACCCAAGTGTCCATCAATAGAGAGTTGGATAAAGAAGAGGCGGTATACATATACGATGAAATAGTACTGGGCTGTAAAAAATGAAATCTTATTATTTGCAAGAACATGGATTGACCTACAAGGTATTGTGATAAGTAAAATAAGTTTGGACAAAAACAAATACCATATGATTTCACTTACGTGGAAAATAAAGAACAAAACAAATAAACAAACAAAAAAACCAGAACAGACTCATCGTTACCAAAAACAAAATCTTTTTTAAAAAAGATTTTATTTATTTATCTTTAGAGGGGAAGGGAAGGAGAGAGGGAGAGAAATATCAATGTATGGTTGCCTCTCACGCATCCCCTGTTGGGAACTGGCTTGCAACCCAGGCATGTGCCCTGACTGGGAATCGAACCATAATACTCTGGCTCACAGGCCCGTGCTCAATCCACTGAGCTACATCAGCCAGGGACAACTGCTCAAAAACAGCTCAAAAACAACCTCTTGATTGCCAGATAGAAAGGGGGCTGGGGTGCCAAGTGAAAAAGGTGAAGGGATTAAGACATACAAAGTGGCAGTTATAAAATAATTATGGGGATGTAAAGCACAGCATAGGAAATACAGTCAATGATATTGTAAAAGCCACACATGGTACCAAGTGGGTATTAGACTTATCAGTAAAATATATAAATGTCTAATCACTATATTGTACACTTGCAACTAATATAAAATAATATTGAACATCAATTGTAATTAAAAATTTAAAAATGAAAGTAAAAAAATCATTATACACCTACCTGAAACTTATACAGTGTTCAATGTCAATAATACCTCAATAAAACTGGGGAAAAAAACAAAAATATTGTCTTTGCATTCAAGAATATAATACTTTTATGCATTTTGAGTATTTGATGGTTTCAAATACTTCATAAATGTTGTGCTAGGTAGCTCTCTTCTATTGAAGGTAGTATTGGGTTGCCCAAAAGTCCCTTTAGTGTTTTCCATAAAATAAAAAGCACATTTTTTATTTTCACTAATAACTTTATTGATTTGGATATTTTGAGTACGTCAGCTATCTCCCACATGGTATCATGCTGATTGCTCTCAATTAATTTCTTTTTTAAAAATATTTTACTTATTTAGTTTTAGAGAGGAAGGGAAGGAGAGAAGGAGAGAAATATCAATGTATGGTTGCCCCTCGTGAGTCTCCTGCTGGGAACTGGAACCGGGAACTGGCCCGCAACCCAGGCATGTGCCCTGACTGGGAATCGAACAGCGATCGTGTAGTTCACAGGCCCGCACTCAATCCACTGAGCTACGCCAGCCAGGGCTCAATTAATTTCTTGATTTGATCAGTATCAGCTTCAACTGGTCTGACTGACCATGAAGCATCATCCAGAGAAAAATCTCTAGCACAAAACTCCGCAAACCACTTTTGACATGTTTGATCGGTCACAGCACCTTCTCCATACACTGCAAAAATCATTTTCTGCCTTTCAGTTGCACTTTTACATTTCTTGAAATAATAAAGTGTAAGATGTCAAAATTGTTACATATCTTCTTCCATCTTCAGTATTTAAATGGCCACACAAAAACTCACCAATTTTGATAAGTTTTTTTAAATGCACACTCATATGACAGCTGTCACAATACAAAATAGTTTTGAATGAAGTTAAAGACAACTAAGTACTACTAGAGCCATCTTACAGAAAGCAAACCAACTTTTTGGCCAATCCAATACAAGGCGGTCAAATACCAGACATATATTAGAATAGTTGTAGAAGAAAAATATGGATGTTATACCTCGGCCCAGTGACTCCAATTTTAATTAAATATTTATAATCTCCCCTATTTGACATTGAGCTCTTTTCTCCATTTTTAAGAAAGAGGTACTTTTTGGTCTCCATGTGATTTCTTAATACTAGTCTGGAATTACAAGTAAGACTTTCTAAATCTCTGAACACTTATGGGAAAAAATTATAGTGATTAATTTTGAAAATCTTGTAACTCTTAGTCTAATACTAATTTTTTGCTTATAATATTTAAGTGAAAAAGTATAAAGGTTAATAAACAATAATGGCAAATATAAGGAACAATATACTACAATGGAATAAGAGGTTGCTATTGCCTACAGCTTTTTATTTTTAAAAGTCATTGTGAACCTGTGCAGACACCATACCCCCCTGACAAAGGAACAATGGCAATGACTGACAAAAACCAACATCTCGCTTTCTTCATTCCATTTACAGGTAAATAATGATATCACATGATATGAAAGGATGGACAAAACAGACAACTTACAATAGAAATCCAGATTTTCCTGCTTGGTAGTTGCAGAATTTTAAGTTATTCAGTCTCTCCAAGACTTATGAAGAGAAGATAGGGACTGTATGAATGAAATCATTTTAGCCACACTGCTGAAGTTATTAACATTATAAAGGTCGAAGCAGGAGGAAAGATTACATTCTTGATCTAATTAGCCTGAGAACTGTGTCAATGCTGGGATACACATCTGGACCTCCAGATAACCCTCTGATTACCCCTTGATGGACTCATGTATCCAGCCCACCTGATTTTGCTTGAAGGACTCAGCGACTTCCACCTGACATCCATTACCCAGACCACCGGACATGACAGACTTCCAGGGGCCTATCCTGGGGACCACCTGGCGTCCATCATTCAGATTGCCTGTACACTGTCCCAGGCCAATCCATGACTGACAATTCTCTAGAACGTACTTTTTGTTATAAGAATTCTTAATTTTTCTTTCTTCTTTGAAACACTTCTGAGTTTTCGCCTTGCTGTGTTCTCAGTTTTCAAACTCTAAGACTAATGAATAAATATTTTCATTTATTTCTAACCAAACCCTCCAGACTCTTTCTGAGCTCATCTGACACTAGTTTATTTATCTGTGTAATGGGAATAATACACCTTGGAGTCACAGTGAGAAATGCATTTAACAAAACACTTGAAATATAGAAATCACTTGGTAAACCTTACCTCTTTTTCCCTTCTCCTCCTGTTCAAATATAACTATGCCTGTTGCTCATGGTCTTTGGGGGTAAAATTTCCCATGCCCTATTATTAGAAGCATTACAGAGAAGAATTGGTTACTTGCTTCCTGAAGTTTCACCTAATATCTTGCCAATGTGAAAATTTGCTCAGCCTCTTCAATATTGTTTGTATGCCTCCAGCTATAATCTATGCACTTATTAGAGTTGTTACAACTCATTTCCTTGTTTTTTTAAAAATGTTAAACACTAAAACCCCCTCTTTATGGTCTATAATTCTATGGCTATTGACCAATGTATCAAGATGTATAGCCACCATTACAATCACGACACAAAACAGTTCTCCTGCCCCAAATCACTCCTTAGCACTGGCCCTAAGTAGTCAGCACCACCCTAATCTTCAGAAACCACTGATCTGTTCTGTATCCCTATAGTTTTGTATTTTCCAGAATGTCATATAAACAGGAACGCATCATCTAGCCTCTTAGGTTTAGTTTTCTTCATGACAAAATTTCTATCTACAACTTATTAATGCTGTTACGTGTATCAATAATTCATTCCTTTTCATTGGCTGAGTAATATTCCATTGTGTGGATGTACAATAGTTTATCCAGTTAAAGGATATTTGAGTTATTTCCAATTTTTAGCAACTATTAATAAAGTTGGTGTAAGATTTTAACACAAGTGTTTGTGAGTAAATAAACTTTCATTTCTTGTGGGTAAATGGTATTGAAATGCCATTGCCATGTTATCAAGTGTATGTTTTACTTTATAAGAAAGTGTTAAATTATTAATTAAAGTCCAAAATTATTATGCTACTTCTGCGTTTGTATCAGCATTGTCTGAGAGCCCTAACTGTTCCCATTTCTTGCCAGCAATTGATGTTGTACATTTCCAGGGGTTTTGTTTTTCTCCTTCTTTTAAATCATTCTAATAGGAAGAAAGTGGTAGCGCATGTGACTTTAATCTGGTAGCTCAAGTGACTTTAATTTGCATTTCTCTAATGATTAATGATGTTAAGATTTTTTGATCTGTTTATTTGCTATTGACATACCTTTTCTGGATAAATTAAAATCTTTTGCTCATTTTTATTGAGTTATTTCTTTTCTTCTTGAGTTTTGAGAGTTTTAAATACATATCCTAGATGTAAGTCTTTTGAGAGATACTTGATTTGAAAAAAGACAGAAAGAGAGAGAAGGAAGGAAGGAAGGAAGGAAGGAAGGAAGGAAGGAAGCAAGAAAGGATGACAGGAAGGCAGGCCCAGTCTATAGCAAGCATTGTCAACTTCTTAATGTGGTCCTTTGCATAGAGACTATTTTAAAATTGATAAAGTCCAATTTATTAATTTTGTCTTCTGACTCAGGCTTTTGGCATCTCATCTAAGAATTTTTTTGGCCTAACCCAAGGTTACAAAAATTTTCTTATGCTTTTTTCCAGAAACTGGAGAATTTTATTTTTTATATTTAGATCTAGGATCTATTTTGAGTTAATTTTTACATACAGTGTGAGGCATGGGTCAAGGTTTTCTTTTTTTGCTTATGGATGGCCAATTGCTTCAGTACCATTTGTTGAAAGACTATCTTTTTCTTATTCAGGTGGCCATACATTGCCATTAGTTGTCACTTCTTAGCACTTTGCACTTATAAAGTACTTTACCATCACTTACATGTTTTTTTTCTCTGTAACAATCAAGTGTAAACAAGCAGGAACTGCCCTTATATAGATGAGGGATTTGAAACGTGGACATATATAGTCATCTATCTAAGATCAGAGCAAAGCCATTTTAAAACTTCAAAAGTTAATGTGTTCATTATTTTAGGCACCTGCTCTGACACTTCACTGGACCAAAACAACAAGAACACCCTTCCCCAGAACCAGAGGGAGAAAGCTAGCCTCATTAGAGTAGTTACACTAGTAAATTGTTGTGTCTTTGGAACATTACATTTAAACTTAGCTTAGATGAGTGACCTCTGTGATTTTCAGAGGTCAGTTTTTCCTATGCTATTGTCCTGAGTGGAAGGCAGACTAAGGTAAAAAAGAGCAGCTTTAATTCTCCATCACTTTAGACTCATGTAGGAATGGATCAACGACTAAGGAAAGAAGGCCATTAGGGGCTAGAAGGCAGGGCATAGAGTTCTGGGCTGGGCCGAAAACAATCTTCTTCATTTTACCTGGGGAGTCTCTTGCATGTTAGCATGTTCCCCCCCATCATTAGGGCACTTGTGTTCTCACAGCCCTCATACGAATGACCTTTGGTTCCAGGCCTTGAAATTACCAACTGTTGATTTTACTTAGAACTCTCTGTCTCCCAATTTATGAATTTCTGTAATGTTCAGACCACAACAGAGAGAATCAGTATTGGATCTTAGAGTCTGATATAAACAGAAGTAGAAAACCACATTTTTCAGCAGCTCTAAGATCAACCACTGTCCTTTCTTCCACTGTTTCTTTTCTAAAGCTCTTTTTTTAAAAACAGAATAAAAACAAGGACTAAAACAAAGACCTGACTCCTTCTCCCTTTTCATTAAACTTTCATTGTTTATGCTACAAGTCAATCAATAATGACTACTGAGTACATTAATAGAGCAAAATACACAATAGGGAGATACAATATCAATTGTCATGGACAGGGGCGTAGGGGTGACAGAGGTGAATAAATCTGAACCATGACTGTGGAAGCTACTTTCTTACAGCAACCTGGAAGCAAACTGCCTATAAGAATGAAAGAGAGCAACTAGACTACCATAGGACACTTCCATAGGAAACCAACTTTATGTTAAAGAGCTAAATGTGCTTGAGTTGACACAAAGAGGAAAATATCAGGGTGCAAGACAGGAACATAATTTTATATAAAAATTAATGCTCAATGGAATGTTAGTACATCTAGGACTCAGACTCTGATTGCATTTCAATTTTGATAAAGCTGAAGGAAATTGTTTGCTGAAGATTTGAAGTGTTCCATGCTCAGAAGTTGACTTCTGTTTACCTCATCCTGTTCAGTAAAGGCTATCATTTGTCATGAGGCTTACAAACCTAAAATTATGTTTAAGTGATACTTTCCTTATGGGTCAAGGACCATATTAAAATAATGGGTCAAAAGACCAGATATCTCATGAGAAAATATCAGCCTATCAGAAGGAAGTAGGAGAGGAAGATATAAATGTACTACAGAGAGGTAATAAAAGAGACAAGAGCTTTCCAGGTAAGATGAAATAAGCACACAAAGCTCATATCTCACACTGAATACAACTGGTAAACCTGGACCAAGTGCATGGAACTTATATCTGAGGTCCCTGAGAGTAAATAGCACCAGGGTAATTAATCAGGCAGAATACCAGATTGAAAGTACCACTGGACCAGCGGTAAGTTTGCCATCTGTTCCTCTCCAGTATCTTTCGGCCTAAACTAAATGTGGCTGAAATCAGGACTGAGCCTCAGGAACACACAGTGAGGTTCAGGAGTAGAAAAGGGAACTCCTAATGCTCACAGTGTAGAAATCCTCTGTTTTTGTGGTAATTTTTTACTCTTTTCCCCATTCTCTCATGCACTAGCCCCAAGACAACCTACCAAAGCACTGTCAGGAACCAGAAGTGACCACTAATTGTATACACAAATACAAAAAAGTTAAACCCAACCTAAATCACATATCTTATTCAAAAATTACCTCAAAATGGATCTCAGACTAAATGTGAAATGTGGCCTATAAATTTCTAGAAGAAAATGTAGAAACAAATATTCCTAACATGGAGTAAGCAAAGAGATCTTCGACACAACACCAAAAACACAATCCATAAAAGAAAAAAGTTCATAAATGACAGTTATGTTGCCAAAATGGAGGCATAGGTAGAAACACTTTGCCTCCTCGCACAACCAAAAGAAGAACAACAAATTTAAAAACAAAAAAACAACCAGAACTATCAGCAAATCAAACTGTATGAAAGTCCGAAAACCAAGGAGTTAAAGAAGAAACATCCATCCAACCTGTAGAGGAGTGGAGATGGGCAGCCTGGGTGGAGAGGCCTTGTATCAGGGCAGCAGCTGGTGGAGCAGGAGGCCCCACATTTGAATATGGATAAACTGGGAGGAACAACTGGGGAGCGAGACAGACCATGCAACCCAAGGTTCCAACATGGGGAAATAAAGCCTCAAAGCCGCTGACTGAAAAAACCTGTGGGGGTTGCAGCAGTGGGAGGAGCTCCAGCCTCACAGGAGAGTTTATTGGAGAGACCCATGGGGTCCTAGAACATACACAAAACCACCCACCTGGGAATCAGCACTAGAAGGGCCCAATTTGATTTTGGGCATCAGGGGAAGTGACTGAAAACTGGCCAAGAGCTGAGCAAGTAACATTGTTCCTTCTCAGACCCCTCCAACACACATAGTGCTACAACACAGCCATTTGGGTTGCCAGAAGAGGCGAAAATCTAAGGCTCCGCCCCTTACTATGTAACAGGTGCGCTGAGACAAAAAAAAAAAATGGGCCAAATAAAAGAACAGATCAAAGCTCCAGAAAAAATACAACTAAGTGATGAAGAGATAGCCAACCTATCAGATGCAGAGTTCAAAAGACTGGTAATCAGGATGCTCACAGAATTGGTTAAGTATGGTTGCAAAATAGAGCGAGAAGTGAAGGCTATGCAAAGTGAAATAAAGGAAAATGTACAGAGAACCAACAGTGAAGGGAAGGACACTGGGACTCAAATCAATGGTTTGGAGCAGAAGGAAGAAATAAGCATTCAACCAGAATAGAATGAAGAAGCAAGAATTCAAAAAATGAGGAGAGGCTTAGGGACCTCCAGGACAACTTTAAATGTTCCAATATCCTAATTATAGGGGTGCCAGAAGGAAAAGATAAAGAGCAAGAAATTGAAAACTTATTTGAAAAAATAATGAAGAACTTCCCTGATCTGGCAATGGAATTAGGCTCCCAGGAACTTCAGAAAGTTCAGAGTCCCAAAGAAATTGGACCCATGGAAGCACAAACGAAGGCACATCATAATTACATTACCCAAGATGAAAAATACAAACAGAGTCTTAATCTCAGCAAGAGGAAAGGAGAGAGTTACTTACAAAGAAGGTTCCATAAGACTATCAGCTGATTTCTCAAAAGAAACCTTGCAGACAAGAAGGGCCTGGAAAGAAGTATTCCAAGTCATGAAAGGTAAGGACCTACATCCAAGATTACTCTATCCAGAAAAGCTATCATTTAGAATGGAAGGGCAGATAAAGTGCTTCCCAGATAAGGTCAAGTTAAAACAGTTCATCAACACTAAGCCCTTATTACATTAAATGTTAAAGGGACTTATCTAAGGAAAAGAAGAAGATCAAAAATATGAGCAATAAAATAACAACAAACTTACAACTATCAACAACCAAACCTAAGAAAACAAAAACAAAAATGAACTAAGCAAACAACTAGAACAGGAACAGATTCACAGAAATAGAGATCACGTGAATGGTTATCAGAGGGGAGGAGGAGGGAGAAAGGCAAAATGGGGGAAAAGGTACAGGGAATAAGAAGCATAAATGGTATGTGAAAACAGACGGAAAAATTAAGAACAGTGTGGGAAATGGGGAAGCCAAAGAACTTGTATGTATTACCCATGGACATGAACTGAGCTGTGGGAGTGCTGGAGGGAGGGGGGTACAGGGCCAAGGGGAAAATAGGGGAGAGAAATTGGGGCAGCTGTAATAGCAAATCAATAAAATATTTAAAATACTTTTAAAATAACAAATAAAAATAACATACATAAAATAAAATACATGACAATTGTACATATCAGTGTTAAAAGAATAGAATGACATGCAGATTTGGAGAAAATATTTGTGGATCACAGATCTGACAAAGGACTTATATCCAGAATATATCTTCTTAAAACTTTCAAAAAAACAAATTAAAAAAAAAACATTCAAAAATGGATGGAAGACTTGAACAGACCTTTCACCCATAAGGATATAAGGATGACAAATAAGCATTCTTATTTGTCATCCTTATGCACATGAGAAGATATTCAACATCATTAATCAAAATGGAAATGCAAATAAAAACTATAATGAGATACTACTACACACTTATTAAAATGGCTAAAATAACAAATATTGTCCTGGAGCAACAGATTTCCTACACTGCTTCTGAGAGCACAAAATGATATAGTCACCGCAAAGTGGTTTGGCAGTTTAAACATGCTCTTAACCAGCAATTAATCTTAATCCAAAAATTGCATTTCTGACTCTCTATCCTAGAGAAGTAAATGTGTCTATTTTTAAAGCAATCTGTTCATGAATGTTTATAATAGCTCTATTCATATTTGCTAAAAACTGGAACCAACTTAACATCCTTCATTGCAAATGTGGTATATTTCTTTAATGGAATACTACTCAGCAATGAAAAGGAACAAACTTGATATACAGAACAACTCAGATGGATCTCAAAGCATTATTCTACACTTTAAAAAGGCCATTTAAAACATTGCATAGTATATGGTTACATTTATGTGGCATTGTTAATAAGGTGAATCCATAGTCACAGAGATAATACGAGTGGTGGCCAGGGTGGAGTGAGGGAAGGCAATGCCCATGAAGGTATAGCGAAGGAGTTCTGTAGGGACCAGAGACTGTTCTGTGTCCTGATGACCGCGATGGCTGCATAAATCATTGTGTGTGTTAAAATTCATAAACCTGTAAAAAAAAATGTCCACTTTAGTAATTTTTAAAATAATGTTTTCATAAAGAGATACAAAACTGAACCAAAGGGAATTTTTCTCTTCGGCTCTATTTTGAAGTGTTGATTTCAAGTCCAGGAACCAGAGGCAGGCAGACGGCAGACAGTTCATCCTATCTCTGAGTTCCCCCACCAGAGTTCGGGGTTCCTGGATCCTTGGAAAGCCTGGACCCTCAGAAAGCTGAGTTACGTGACAGACTGGCAATTCTTTCGATGGTATGACAGCTGTAAATGGAAAATCTGTATAATCCTAGTTGGCCAGAAATATTTTTCTGCCAGTCTTTCAAATTGGTTGTCTACACGGCCTCACAGTCCCTAGGGAGCTGCCAACTCATCACATTTCTGAGTGTTTTGCAGATTGAGTCTTGGCCATGGTTCAGTTTGTTCTAACGGCACTGTTTGCTCTCTCTGCCTTCTCAAATCTATGCTTTTCTGGCTTTCTTTGACTCCTGTACGTATCCTAAAACTGGAACCCTCCTCCTTCTATTAGCTCCATGTCACCCCTCATGTCTCTAACTTTCACTTCTTTCCTGAGACCTCCTCACCAAGCCTTCTCGTGGATTTGGTGAATAGACACTCAGATGGCCAGTGGGAGAGGACAGTGGCCTGGCTTCTGCTCAATTTCTCCCAATTCACCCCATCACTAAGGCCAGTGCACACCAGCAGCTCCTTCCCTTACCCCCAGCTCTGACGGCAGGCAGCCGGGCTCACACAGACTGCCAAGAACTGCCCACTTTGGACCCCTTGCTTCCTTCCAACTTCTAATAATATGTCTGGTAGTAAGAAATGCCCACAATAGGCAAACAATAAAACTTAGTGGATGTATTTTACAGAGCAGTACCACCCTCGTTTCCAGTTTGGTAGTTGAGCCAGGGTTTCTGTACCAAAGCCTTCTAGTCTTATAGGTTCAGATTCCAATTTAGCTGACACTGTAAACTCCTTTTATATGCCAGCTGCTTTTACTCACATTATCTCACTTAATCTCCAAAAATTCCCATCATCTTGAAAGTATTTATTAAGCACTAATTTGCATTACGTGCTGTGCTTAACTCAGGACAATGGCCATTTCAGAGCCTCCTAGGACCTTACCACATAATAGCACAGGCATATCTGGGTAAGCACAGACATTTTTAGAGTATTACTTAAGTGTTTTTATTACATGTATTTAAGAGGGAGCATTCACAAATGCGGCACCACCACATTTAACATGGAAATGTATGGTGCCCACCTTGGGAGACAGTCCTGGTTAAAACCCCTTTTAATCATCACAAATGAGCTAGTGTGCATAGCAACATAATATTTGGAAGGTACCTGGTGTTTTCACTCACAGATATAAGCTAATTAATGACTACAATGGATATAGTATTTATTTGTATCGTGTGCAAATCTGTCACTATCCAGAACCTCTGGCTGAGCAAAGTTTGGGCGTTCGGCTGGAGGACTGTGCTGAGTCTCCCAGCCTTTTCCCCTTGTCATGGGAAAGCATAACAACAGTTAGGCAGAAGCTGCTAGAGGAGAGAGCCATCGTTGCTTATTCTCTCACTTAACCAGCGCCAAAATCAATTTTGAAGCATTATCTCCAAGTTGCTTTCAACTCGATCTGGGTGTTCCTCCTCGGCTAGAATATCACCCCCTGCAATGGAATCTTTATTACATCACACTAATTTAATTTAAATGCATTTTTACTGTACTTGGTTTAATGAATGTTGGAATGTGTCACTATGAAATTGCACCATTAATTTGATAAATAGGACTTGAAGGTATAATTTTTTCCAGCATTGCAGACTAATGAAGCTAAAATACATATATAATAAGAAGTGTAAATAATAAATTATTCTTAGTAGCAAAAAAATTAATTAGATCTTACCACAAATTGCATCTCAATGTCAATTTTTTTTCAAAGCTACTGACTTCCAAACTACTCAGAACACCATTGTAAACCTGGAAAGCTTCTCAAGTGATCACTTTCCATCCTGGGAATCCCTTTTAAGAAACTACTATTGTTCAAAAAATCTTTTTAAGATGCCAGTACAGATCCCCTGCTGTTATTTCTACCAGGCATTTAGAGTTTCTAGATGAATTAATCTTCTTCTTTAAGTTGTACTGTTTTATTTATTCATAAAGACTCCTGAAAACCCTTTTAGATACTATGCTGTGGAGATGCAAGAAAAGAAGAAAAAAAAACCAGGAGCTTCCAAAGGTGACAGAAATCCACTTCCAGTGATTTCAGGGAAAGGTCCTGTGCGATCTTGCTTTTTGCCAAGAAGTGTGTGTCACCTGTGGGCTGAAAGATGTGATAACAGAAAGGGATGAGTCACACCCCAATTACTTACTATTCAGCTGCATACTCTGGGCTAAACCTAGACAGTAAATAACCTGGAAGTTAGCTGGTTAATTCGCACACTACAACTAGAGACCCGATGACACCCCAGAGGAGACTGTATTCCCTGGGTGGAGAAGAAGGAACTGTAGTTATGACAGGCACAAGTGAGCTTTGGTTCAGGCTCAGCATAGGGGCAGTGCGTTAGTGTTCGTACCTATTAGCTAGCATTTCCTAGAACTCTGGCTAACGAAACCTTTGCAGACGACATTAGCTGCAAGATGTCTGTCTGCTCAGAAACCAACTAAAGCAAAAATAAAGTCACATGAAATCACTTTGGAAGCTCTAGTCCTTATTTTTAGTGTGATATTAATGTAAAAAAAACCAAAATATCCATCCTACACAATAAGTATGTTTTGTTTATCAGATATGAGGATTTTTTAAACTATAGTGTCAAGATGAGACTAAACTTTTTTTTAATAGAAAGATTCCAAGGAAAGAGAGAAAGGGTTCCTGTGATTAGAACAAACTGGTCCGACAATGCTCACTGTCCCCAGCTGCAGGTCTTGTGCCTTCATAGACAATTTAATCATGTTCTGTCCCTTCCCTAGTCTGACGCAGGTCCCTGGACCGAATGCTCTCCCTGGCCTCATTTTCTATTCCCAGTGTGTAGTTTAACAAACAATGTTTTTATTCCTTGTTATTTGATTTGAAGCCAAAATTCTGACATGGTATCAGTTTTGATGCCAGATAATGCATTAAACCTTACTAAGGGGTAAACATAATGATCTTCATTAAAGCCTTTACACGAACCCGCCTCCTGCTTCTGCAGGTTGAGGAAACCATTGACAGGGAGCCTCGTGGAAGAGTCTCAGGGCTATTTTCTTCCTGTAACGGGCAGGGAGAGACAGGTAGCAGCTTTTAAGCGTGAAAGAAAGTTAGGTAAACATAAAGGGTTTTGTACGATTTTCTTTCCTAATAGCAAAGTTTTAGAGCAATAAATCACAATTCAGTCAATACCATTAGTTTTGGGGCATTATACACCCTCATTAAAGTGCATAAACAATTATATTTATTGAAGGTAATGTACTGTGTAGTGCATTATAACGACACTCATTAACATATGTAATCATCATTTGAATGGGCTTTACTACAATGTAAACTGATAATGACATGATTACACACTGGGTTATTAACTTTTCAGTCTTAAGATAATGAAAGGTGATGCAAGAACCCAAAAGCACGTGCACACGGCCTTTCTTTTGTGAGTTACACATTTCCATATCAAATCCTACACTCTGGTGCCCATGCTCAGGAGCTGAGGTTTTGTTGTTGTTTTTTACCTGTCGTCTTGATGCAATCCTAAATTCAACATGATGCTTTAAAGGTATATGTGTGGAGGGATATGTGTCAGGAACTACCTCAGGCCCAGCCGTGAAGATAATTTTCTGGGTGATCCTATTTCTGTCTTACGTTGCAGCTTGTGCTTGCCACACTGCACTCTGACAATGCCACATGCCCTGAGAAAAGTGGAAACTTCGTCCAAACTTTTCCTTTGAAAATTTCACTTCAGTAGTAGTTGGCTAATGATGGGGAAACACTGGAAAACCCTGTACTGAGGGACATTCTACAAAAGTGACAAGGTCATGGAAAATAAACAAAGAGCAGGGAACTGTTCTAGATTAAAAGAGACTGAAGAGACATGATCACTAAATGCAATGTCTGATCCTAGATTGGATCCTGAACCAGAATTTTTTTCTCTTTCTTGTTATAAAGATATTTTTATTAAAACAATTCAAACAAATTTGAATAAGGCCTCTAGATTAGATAATAGTATTTTATTAATGTTCATTTCTTGATTTTGATCATTTTACTGGATTTATGTAAACAAATGTCTTTTTTCTTTATGCACATCAAAGTACCTATGGGTAGAGGCCCTTGCAACTTACTACACATGAATAATTAAAAAATAATATGTCTATACTTAGTAATGACAGTAAGAATAAAAGCATATAAAAAGGAGAGAATCCTAAGGCAAATATGGTAAACAGTTAACATAATTTGGGTAAAGGACATTCAGGAATTATTTGTGCTACTCTGTAACATTCTGTAGGTCTGAAATTATTTCTGTTTTTTTAAAATAAATATCTAGAATATTTATTCTAAAAAATAAATACAAATTGACCATAAAAGGCCATGACTTTAATTAGGCAGGTCTGTTGCCTGGATGTTTTCAGCAACAAGTCAGAATAACAATGGGGTCTCAGTGCTCATTTGTGTCCTTTATCTGCTCTGTCAGTGAAAGTCACAGGTTTCAGAGGACAGTTCTTAATTCCTTTGCCCCCAGCCAATATCTATTTCCTATATTCTAGAGTCAGGAATGACAAAAGGTTTGTGAAATGAAAGGTGAAAGACGTTCTCCTCTAATCACCTAGATGAAAGAGTGATCGCAGTGTCCACTTAATATTCCCCTCCGAACCATCACAGCAGTGATTCCCTGCAACCTCGCAACCGATTTTGCATCAGCCTGAGAGCTGTTCTAAGAATGATTCGCGTAGGTCTCTGCATAAGCCCGGAGGAAAGCACTCTTGACTGTTTTCTTCCTAAACGAATGACTGCATTCTCACCCTTAAGCAGCACCCAAACTTGAACCAATGAATCATGTACAGTAGGCCTAAGTTTACCAACCACACTTATCATAGAGAGAATGAGGCAAATGAAAGTGAGAGTAAGTGACTCAAGACACAGAAGGAATAACAAAAATACCATGAATCTCAGAAGTTTCTGGCATTCATTCTCTTTTGTCCTTTTAAACACATAACCCCATATAGTAGCAGCAATGTTGATATATTCTAAAATTTGCTTTGGAAAATATTTTCTTTGGTTGTCTAATTTGCACAGAGTTTCACAGAAATTGAGACTTTCATAGCTAAGAGCTGCCCATTTCTAAGTAGTTAGAGAAGCAAAATTGACTCCTCAAGCACTGCAAACCAAAATGAATCAATACCGCTCCATAAACAAGAAGAAATGCATACTACAGATGCATTTATACGGAGATAACTAGACTTGAAGGCTACATCTACTGGATTAATGTTTTTATTAAATCATATTAGTGTTGGCACAATCATCTTTTCTCATTATAAACACTGAGCACTTTTATTTGTTACAGGGTATAGCTTTAAGAAATTTCCAATTGACTGACAGCTGCCTGTCAACTTCTGACTCTGGAGAGCTCCAGGAACTCAGCTTGCAAAGCTCCAGGGAATTCTAGGGAGCTCCGAGATGGTTAATGGCTGTCCATTAGCGTGAGGCCCAGCGGAGCCCTAGAATCTGTTAAGTGGGAAGTTCTTGCTGTAGAAGGTCATACAATTCCCTATTGCCATCTGAGAGAACTGGGAAAATTCAACTTGAAGCAAAGACTGGGGTGCTATAAGTTTATGTACTAAGGGAAATCATTTCATGCAGTTTGGTATTACCGTACACCATGTTTTATTTATACTCTATACTGGATGAGAAATTGAATACTGTGCTCTTTTCTGGCAATGGAAAACCTGCCTTATTCTCCCGAACTGGGCACTGCATCAATACAGCAGCTTGCAGCCTTTTTGACTATGTATTATAGAGTGGCTTCTGTGCATTATATATTAAATCCGATATGCACTGTGAGTTTATATGCCACACACACTACATTTTTCTATATTACGTCCTGCAATCTATCATGTTAAGTGAAAGGGGTGATGGAGTGGGCCTCAGGTAATGTAAAGAAGATTGCTAACAGCTTGCATGTGGCGTTGAGCGTCGGTAAGTATTTCTGCAGTGTGCTCTGTGTATATACACCGTGTGAGCACACAGCAAACTGACCATGTATGAGTTCAACATCCGTAGCAGTGGAATTAACCATCTATACACCACGAAAATTACCTACCAGCCTCCAACAATAAGTCTGCCCCATTAACAAAGCCCAGCAAAGTCTCATATGAGCCAAATACTCCTTCCCAGAAGTGGGAATAAAAATGAGGTCTGGCACATTAAATGAAAAGCAGCCCCCACCCCACCCCCTGAAACACTCAAGCCAGGCTAACAAAAGGCCTCAGTACAGGAAACGTGGACAAGTGTTTAGCAATCCCAGCCTCTCAGCTGTTAATACCTGTCTCGGATTCTTCAGTCTATCGTGTGGAAAGGACCTGGAGGCCCCATGTCTAAACATCACGTGAAAAAGAACACAAAAGCAATGATTAACGATCGATGAAAGAAGAAGTGTTGCCTATCCTTTTTGAAACAAAAGTGCATCTTTCCATGACATTATCTGTTTGTGTTTTAGAATTTCTAAACCTGGGACTACTCGGAATTGTGTTACCTGCCTTATGACTGCTCCTCAAATTGTTTCTCCTGCAACTTTTTATATGGGGAAGTACATGTCAATGAACTGGACGTTGGTCTTTTGGGCATAACTTTTATGGCCTATTGGGATTTTTAATGGCAAATTTTTATTTTCTGTAAAAATTTCTTCGTTCTGTCCACCTACTAGCTTAAAGGTAAATGTTTTCTCATTGTCTGGGGCCTACATACTGTGACTGTCCATCAAGACTTTGACCTTGTGTTCAGCCACTGTGAGTTCCTCTGGTCTTCATCGTCTGAAATCCTATAGTAATCTGTGGCTACTAATCTTGGAATAACACTTTTAAAAAAAATACCCCACTATTAGACTGAGCAGAGGACAGCCCTGCCTCCTCACGGTCACTGCAGAATCTTTTTTGAAGAGCAGTGAAGGTGGTCACAAGGATGAAGAATCTTTTTTATCAATACTAGTGAAAAGAACCAGTACTGAAGGTGCTATAATAATCACTCATTATTTCTATTCTTCTAGCGCTGATAAACTTCACGTGGTGAGGGGATTGTAGCTTTTGTGGAAAGAGACACTTGGCCTTCAGCATCAGGCTTTACAATACATTCCTGGTGCAATATTATCAGGTGACACCAATTCATCCCAGAGCGTTTTACAGCTTAACAGAAGGTTTTGATTTCCTGGTGGAGTCTTAATTGATTCTGAATTCTTTAGCATTCTACCTTCCTTGTGATGATTGTTATAAGACTTAATGCAGGAAATATTAAGTTTAGACAAAGAAGGCCCAGAAGGGGTACTTTTGTGGACTGTCGACGATATGTTTCACTATAAAATGGAAGTGGTGAGCCAGCTGAGGAGCTCTGGGTCGAAGCTTTAGGCACCTTATGTATTTATTTCTCCAGCTGACCTGGAGGGGGAGGATTCACAGGACCCTCCGTGGATGGATGATGTACAATTGTACATAGTGACGCTGACAAGCCAAGCAAAAGGAGCAGGAGTTACTTCCAGCTTTCTTCCACCAAAGGGAAAGCTGCCAAAATCCAAAACTCTAAGCAGGCAGGGGGAGGGGGGAAATACGGCGTCAGGAAATGGCTCTACCAGAAACAGCCCTGAGGCACACACGGAGGGCTGTCTGGAACGGGTTTTGACACAGAATGTTCACCGAGTTTCTTTCCTGCTATAGTTAGCAGACTGGAGCAAACCTTCCCTCATACATTGCAGGGCCAGATCTAACACGGAAACCATGAAGATGTGATATTAATAAACTCATACCAGTGATGGCAAATGTTTGCTTTCATAGATGGAGAGAACGGATAATCCTTGGGTTGCTAAACGTATCAAGGGCAGCATCATGTGCCTATCCTTGGCTTTTAAACACACCTGGCACCCGGCTCCCTTCCCTTGGGCAGGTGACTCTGCGATGCTCCTCACCAACGCTGGCAGATAGGGGGAGGGTGGGTCCTCCAGCCACACAGAGGAGGAGATTACCTTAATGGAATATTTATTCATTCTTATATTTATTAAATAAAGTTTCTGGAATGCCTACGATATGCCCACCATTCTAACATATTTCCAGAAAGTGTGGATAGAGAGGACCTTCCTCTCATTCCTGAAGTAATGAAGTTATGTCATGAGGCCAACTTACCGCAACGGAGCATTACTCAGCAGAGAGGGTCTTCCATGTGACCCTCTACGAACCAATCCACAGGGTTCGCTTTACTCTCATTGTTTAATTCCCCACACTACATGCATATGCAAAGTGTCCAAGTACACCAACTTATACCAGGTTATATTTAAAAGTGTACATAATCATCCTACAGCTGTCAAAAGTGCCTGAAAAAGCCCAAGAGTTCAGTCTGAAAGGTGCTACTGGGTTAGGGAAAACTCCACAGCTGCCACAGATGGCTCATTTTCTCAATAGACCTGAGGTTTAGAAAAAAAATTTTAAAAACTAGTTGTTTTGCCTGCAGCATAAACAGGAATATTCTCCTTGAACAAGTGGAACTGGCTTTGCAGAGACAAGGCTCCAATCTGTCTTTCTAAATTCTGACACAAAAAGAAGCATGTTTGTGCACATGTACAAATGCTCCCATGACAAAGGTGCGAGTCTGGGATACCTGTGCCCAGAGCTTGGCTCTGTGATGTTGTTCTTTCCATGGTGGTGCCGGAGTGTTTTAAAAATTAATAATAGTGCTTTAATTATACAAGTAACATGCACTCATTCTTGACAACTTGGAACATAAAGAAAAATTCACGCATAATTTCACCATCCAAAACACTCTGCAATAATTCTTTGGTATATTTCCTATTTCCTTTCAGTCTTTCTTCTGTAAGTATATATATATGGTCCACAGAAGTAACACCTGCTTGAGTATGGTTGGTAAGGTAATAATATGGGTGTAATAAGTTATAGTTTTAATTTTAACATTTCATCTAAAATATCATAGGTTGTAGTTGTGTATAATATTGTTATGTGACAGAATCACATGCTTATAATTTTGTAATCAAAGATTTTGTAATAAAAAGGGACATTATTTGCATCAGACCTTGCAATATACACACATGCACATATATACACATAAATGTACATATGCTTACATAACCACACATATATTATGTGAATACATTAAAAATAAATACGTTACAAATAGTATAGGCACTTATATTATCTCTATATATCCATTATAAACATACACGTTCTGTCCAGAAGATATCCAGAAATATTCATCCATATTACATCTCTACTCATCCATGTAATATAAAAAATAGAGATATTTATTGAAGGAGACATGAGATACAAGAAATATTGTGCTAGGACAATAATGCCTCAGTCTTCTCCAAAGTAGGCCTCACCTTGGGACCTCACACAGTTCTCCCAATTGCCTTTAGCTCCCCTATTCAGCTGCCCTGTTATGTTTTCCTGAATCAATGGTCTGAAACTGCTTCCTTTTCTTTTTTTTTTTAATTCTATTTATTTTTATGTATTTTTAGAGAGAAAAGAAAGGAGGGAGAAAAAGAGGAAGAGAAACACCAATGTGTGATTTCCTCTTGTACTCCCCCAATTGGGGACCTGGTCCTCAAACCAGGCATGTGCCCTGACTGGGAATTGAACCGGCAACCCTTTGGCTTGCAGGCCAGCACTCAGTCCACTGAGCCACAGCAGCCAGGGAGAAATCTCTTCCCTTTCAAGGTGATTTTGGCTTTGGGAAAAGCCAGAAGTCTCAGGTCACCAAATCTGGGCTATAAGGAGGGGTTGAGTAAGTTGGGTGACTTGATGTTTCACCAGAAAACTCTGCAGGAGACATGCATGAGCAGGCACGTTGTCATGATGAAGCTGCCAATCACCAGTGGCCCATAGCCGAGGCCTCCTGAATCAATAGTTTCCATGGAGGAATGTTCAAGCTTAACACAAAATTTGATGCAAATTGGCCATTCTGCTTGCTCAGTTATTTTTAATGTGATGGACACACAGTACACATGCTCACTCAACAACCCCTACCACCCCCACTGACAAGTACAGTGAAGTTGTCATTGTTTATCATTTGCATTCTAGTCCACTCTCCTTGGCTGCCAAGTTACATGGATGTTGCACAAATTATTCTCATTATATTAGCAATGGCTGGACTTTTTCCAGGAAGACCTCATATACATTCTCTTTTTATACAATTGAGCAATATATTTATATATGCACACTATTGTATCTTTCTTTAGTTAATATTATCAACGAAATAGAAACAGTTTATCATGTGATCGTTAATTACTCTCACTGACCATTTTGATGACTACATACTATTCCATCATGTGTACATAAAAAATAAACTTGTTCATCTGTTACAAATCTCAAAAGAAGTCACCAGGTTTTTTGTAGATAATGCTTAATAAACCACCCTTGTACTTAAAACTTTGGCTGTGTATCTAATTACTTGAATTATTGGCTCAACAAAGGATACGCCGTAAAATATTTTAGGACTCTTAATATCTACTGTCAAATACTTAACCTAAAACAATCATTGCTTGCTGGAAATAAGAAATGTTTCTGGTTAAATACCAGGGCATACTGCAACAGGGCCTGTTTGGTACAAAGGATGCCACTTCATCATTTCTCATAACTTCATGAAGTGTGTCTAGTCTACTAGGAGTAAACCAAAATGGGAGTCTCAATATTAACTACAATGATCAGCCCAGATCTTAGGCTGGCTGCCTTAATCACAACCTCAATCCCTCAAAAATAGCATTAATGTTTTACATTGGATTTTTAATCACTTTCTTTCATTTAGAGGTACATCTCCACTAATTACCTCTTAATGTTGTAATTTCCTGAATCTCCTCACTGTCAAGACCTTTCACAAGAGCAAACAGTTTTATTAGAAGAACGAGTTGGAAATTTTTTTGTCCTCTTAATGCACACAGTATTCTGAACCCACATAGGGAATGGTTAGTATCTTTCAGGAGACGATTTTGCCTCCCAGCTCTCATCCGCCCACTCTAAAGTCTCCCTGGAGATATAAAGTAATTTTAAAATTAGGAAGAACATTTTATTGTGTGTGTATGTGTGTGTTTAATGCCAGCAATGAAGTGTCACTTTGTCCCTTGATTTTGTGGCTTAAAAATCCATCTGCTGCGTACATATACTACTAGGCACCCCCACTATGATTAGTATCATCTTTATCAAGGGCACCGCAGCGGTGGATGGGTGGGTACTCAAGGTCCCTTGTGGATCTGCATGGAGTGTGGGCTTGAACCCACAGTCTCTGTATTTCCAACTCCAGCCCTGGCAGTCAAGCAACCCTTCCCCCTCCAGGATGATCTATGCCCTTTTGTGGGAAGTTTGATGGATAGAGACAGCTCAAGCACTAAACTGGAACCCAAAATCAATAAACGTATTAGGACTGGGTGCTCACAAATTGGTAGCCATTTAATTCCCCCGCTATTAATTTTTTCCCTTCCAGATATAAGCTGGGGTGCAGTATGTACACCTGTTAACCCAGAGCTGCAGTTTGCCCTTGAAGTTGTTGCAGTGGGCTGAAGGAGGAGGGACCTTTTCACCTAGTACTTTAACCTTCTTAGTAGGTTTTTATTTCAAAATAGGAAAAAAAAAACTTCTTATTTCTCTGTTTGGTATTTATTGGCTAGAAGAAAGACTTCATATCATTCAATTTTCTTAAGTTTTTTCTATATATATTTTCAAATATTCACAAATATTTAGATAGTCTAATAAATCTCTATAGACCTATCATTTATTTTTAATCTTTTTTCTTATGCCTTTAGTTTTAAGGACCACAGTGGATTTTCTGGAAACAATGAACTTCTCTAAAAGTATATAACATTAAGGGCATACATCATGGAGTTTTTCTCACTTTAGTATGAGATGCAACCATTCAATTAATTTTCTAAAATAAAGCATCCCAGAGTCTTAATTGACTTACTACATCCAATTCTTCAGCCGATCTTACTGGTTTGTCCTCCAAAATATATCTCACAACTGTCCACTTCCCCTCATTCCCACTGCTTATTCCCCAGCGTTAATTCTCATCTGTTTCCTGCAATGTAACACTGAACAATTATTGTGATAATCATGTTCTCTCTGCATCCACTCTCATCTCCCAGTTCCACCATGATCCACTCCTCAGTAGACAGTTCAAGCAATGATGTCATCCCCCTGCCTGCAACCTTCCAATGGCTTCTGCTTTTGTCACCCCCTACCCCTTCTATCAATCCAGGTAGCCAGCATGACCATTCATAAGGTGTTTTATTTCTGAAAACACTCCAAAGCCCTTTTATTGCATTTGGAGTTTAGACTTCTTGGTCTGACCTTGCCTCCCTGTCAGAATTAAATTTTATATCTGCATTTTTCTCACTATACTCCAGCTGCACTACTGGGCCTCCAGTTCTGGGAACCTGTTCAGCCGTGCTCCATCTACCTCAGGGTCTTTGCACCTGTTTCTTATCACCTACCCACTACTTCACATCTTCACTGCCACCTCCTTCTGGTCATTCAGGAATGAGCCCAAATATCACCTCTTAAGAATGTTTTGCTTACCACCTGAACCAAATCAGCCCCCAGCCCCAAGGCCTTATTATTTATGAAATTATCTTATATTGTACACTTAATATCTTTCCATCCACTATAGTAATAGTGTTATGAAAGAAGAGATGTGTTTCTGTCTTGTTAACCACTGTATCTTGAGTTTCTGCAACAGAGTATATGAATGGACCTCTAAAAAATTTGTTGAAAGAATGAAAGAATAAATGAATGTAACAAAGAAAGGAACTTTAGAATCTTATTGTAAGAACTTTATAGGTAATCACTACTTTTCTGAATGAGAAAGGTAAACTTAACAACAGAGAAAGCAGACTTACAAAAGCTCCTGGGGGCTTCAGTAGGTTGCTTAGGGTCACTGAAAATACCAGGGAAAACCGCCTCATGCAGAGACAAAACTGACAGTGTAGGTTAGCAAAGACTATAGATAATATCTTTTTCCCTAATGCTTAATGCCTCTGCCATCAGAATAGTGATTTTTGGTGAAATGTGAGCCCAGTGGTTCCTTGAGTATGAGACCATGTCTACTATCTCCTAGAAATCCCCCAAACTCTTAAAAAGTTCTGTTTTTCATCTCTTTCTTATTCTCTAACACCTGACAATATTACTTCTACTCCCCATTATTCTATTGAAATTGATCTCTCCATATTTCTGGCAGTATCCTAATCCTCAGTTCCAATTCTAAGTCTTCATCCTCTTTGTCCCTATCATCATTCCCCACTGTTGACCGCTGTTTTTTGGTATGGAAACTCCTTGTTACTCTGACTTTCACGGCACTGAACTTCTAGTTTTCTTCCTACTGTTGTAGTGTCTAGGTACTGAATCTGTATCCTTCATGTTCTCCAAAGTCTACATCTTAGCCCTCTCCTTCAGTCTGTCTATTGCATATCATACACATGCTAATTACAGGCTGAAGTCATCTATTTGGATAACCTAACATCAAGTCTAAATCTGCAAATTGAGCTTGTTTTTTCTCCAGAATCAGCTTTCTTTCCAGATTTCCCTATTTCCAACATTTTATGTATTTATTTACTTAAGAGGGGGAAGAAAGCTTAAAAAGCATCTTGGATTCCTTCCTCTCTTTCTAACTTCTCCCACTAGAAACATTCTGTTTTAATTTTATTGTATTTTTCACTTACATCGCGTCCTATTATTATTACTATCAATTAATGCCCCCATTTTCATTCATTCTCTTATCTGCTCCAGTAAATTGAGTCACTTTAAATTGAAACATGCATTGCCCACATACTACATCACTCAGATCTATCTTTGACTATGTAATGAAGTTTAAACTCCATGCCTTAGGACAATGCCTACCTAAAACCCGGTCTATTTTCCTTCCCTAATATTATTTCCCACTGCTACCAACGTATAAAATTCTGCTCCTGCTGAACACTTTTGCTCTCTAAGTGGCTTCCTTCCTTGATAAATCCTCCTTCCACTCTAAATTTTGACACATAAAGGGGGAAATGATCTTGACCCCTATGAAATGTGAACCGACTGACTCTGGGCTGTCTGGTACAGTCACCACCATACGTGTGTGGCTTCCAAACACCTGAAGTGTGGTGGCTGAGACTAAAGAACTGAATTTCTAATTTTATTGGTATTTAATTTAATTTAAAAACTAATATTCAACTCAGTTACTGAGGAACTTTTAAACGTATCTGAAAGAATTTGGATATGGTAATCCACTTTTTCAACTGTAAATGTTATGAAATCCTTTTTGTTTCATGAAATTTAAACACAGATCAAGTATTTGTAATGAAATATTAGGAACCAAGTTGAGATGCTCCATAAGTGTACAACACACACAAAACTGAATGTTTAATTTGAAAAAAACAATGTAAAATAGATCATTACATTTTTAAATGCATGTTGCAATCACACTATTTTAAATATATTAGCTTAAATCAAATATACTATTAATATTAATCATACCTCTCTTCCCTTATGTTTTATAATATCGCTGCTAGAACACATGTGGCTCATGTCACTTTCCTCTGGACAGAACTCTTTGAGGTGTCATCTTCATGAAAATGTCCAGAAAGCCAAAGCGACTCCCACACTGATTTCAAGGCCCAGCCCGATAATAAAAGAAGCATAATCTCTAGAAGTTTGGGGGGTTAGTATCTTAATTTTTTATTTTTCAAATTACAGTTGAGATAGAATATTATCTTAGTTTCAGGTGTATACCATAGTGATTGGACATTTATATATCTTACAGAGTGATTACTCCAATGAGTCTGGTATCCACTTGACACCATACATAGTTATTATAATAGTATTGACTGTATTTCCTGTGGTGTACTGTACAACCCCATGACTATTATTGTAACTGGAAATTTGTACTTCTTAATCTCTCCCACCCTTTTCACTCATTCCCTCAGTGGGGTTGGTGAACTGAAGCAAATTTGGGAAAACTGCTAGAAGGGACGTTTCTTACCTCCACCAGAGCATTTAGTGTCTTCATCACTCATTTAATGCATTCCTCGAGTGCATACTTGCTCACACTATCATTAGTGTTGCACAAGTATATTCTGAATTTGATGGAGCACCCTCAGAAAGGAATATATGTAACACTTACAGCCAACATGTATCGAGTGCTGACAAGGTACCAAGCACCCCGCCAGATGCTCTATGTTTATTCTCTCATTTAATTAACAATAGCACCTATAACGCCGTGAGGTGGGTGCCAGTTTATCCCCATTGCACAGAAAAGATAGGGATTTAGGTCACACAGCTACTTATCCATAGATGCAAGAGCTAGACTTGTGCTAACTTGAAGGCCAGGCTTGTACATGATACTGCCTGGGTACCTAGTGTAGCACTCATTTGTCTAGGATGCTTAATAAAAGAGAATGATGATAACACTCAGCACCCCAAACACAGAGATGGCGGGGCACTCAGTACGTGTTGGAGGTGCCCCTAGCATATAGCAAAGAATGTGAAAAGGCAGGAATGTGTTTGCCCCATTCATTCCCAAGTCAAATGCTTGTCCCCTGTCAGTGGAGCAACTGCTGGGATGCACAAGGTACTGCTTCTCATGAAGAGTTCCCTGTCTTCTGAACTCAGTAATAGCAGCACCTGTTCAGAGCTCCAGAGGGTGCAACTGGAGCTTTCTGTGCAAAGGGAATCGCTCGGGAACGGAACGTTAGAGCAGAGCAGTGTGGCAGTTGTCCGCCAGCCAGGGAGCAGACCCGCTGAAGCCATGATGCCAAGAAACACTCTGTCCATGCCGTGTGGATGTTAAGATTCCCAGAAAGAGAAAGAAACATGGAATTGGAAGCTAAAGCAAGATTTACCAGGCTTGTACAAGGCATTTAGCTTTTAGTTGTTATAAAAATGAAAATAATTGTGAAAGCAGAGAGAAATCTGCAGCTGCTCGGGGCTATTCATACCATAAGAGATCCCACCAGGCCCTCTTTATTGTTGCAGTTTTGGCAAATTATTTTCTTATCACACACAACCTCCTCACTTCTGTTCCTGGATAAGCACTTAGGCTCATAAAGCTGTGGGTCAGCCACAGTTGAGCATCCAGCCCACGGAACAGCGGGCCGTGGGCAGCCTGCAGCCTGCCCCTTGGAAAGCCAGCAGCAACTGGAGTCCATAAAAACTGTCCTGGCCAGTCCATTAGCATCCCCCGTCTGGGGCTCTGGCCTGGATTATCCACCTCACAACAGAACCTCACCTGCAGAGGTGGCCACGCTGTGAGGACCAGAGCTGCCTTCTAGTGTACTGAGCCCCTGGCCTCTTCGAGGGCAACGGACAGGTGCACCAGCGAGCACTCAACTGAGAGGGGCTGGCCCTCCTTGGACAGAGGGGCCGGTGCCCATCACACATGTGTGCTGGACAAATGCACTGGCATCTCCAGCGTGGGCAGAGAGCATGCTGCTCCCATTATCCCAGCCCATTAGGGAAGCAATTGGAAAAAAACATTTAGCAATTTGGACAGGAGTGAGGATACAGAATGGCTCATTTCTCTGTGACAGCCTGCCACGTACAGATGAAAGGGAAGCTTATAACCAATTTTCATTACCCCCAAATCCAAAAGCAACAGCAGGCAAAGCAAAGGCTTTGAGGCCAAGAGGTGGGTCCAGAAGCCCACCCAGAAAACGACAAAGGAGGCCCAACAAAACAAATCAATCACCCTCTGAGTCACTTTCACTTGCAGGGCACCTTCATGCAAATGGCAAATCGGGCCTGTTGGCCTGTCAGCCTGTCAGGCTTCGGCCTTCAGCTTCTCGCCTCACACTATTCATTAAGTGCACCAAATACAGCCTTCAGGGCTCTCTTCTCACCCAGCACCCCTGCTCACCTTCCCTCCACAGCTTGCGCTCTGCAGGAAAGCTCACTCCTAACCTGGGAGGCAGAGACAGCAGGTTTTGGTAAAGGGGGTTGCAAACAACACCAGGGTCTCTGCATTTTGCTTTGCTTCCAGCTTTAGTTGGCACCGGGTGGCAATCAAACCTCAGATTCAGAAGGGCAAAGGGCCCCGCGGGCTCCCAGATGCTCAGGGCAATGGTTTCTTCAGCACTTCCCCCACTCCCGATTCAGGTTCTGCCTAGAGTCCAGAACACCCACTAGGCACAGACCCCAAATGAAACCCCTGCTTCTGAATATCCCACACGGGTCCCACAGCCCACGTCTGCTCTAATGAGTCTGGCTGCCTGCAGAGCTGTATAATACATTGCGCCTTTGACCTTATTAGAAGACAACTACACAAATACTGTCTTTTCCTGGCCTGGGTGTCTGTCCACAGGTATCCCCAGCACGTTTACCACTGCAGATAAAAATGAACTGTGGCGGGGGGTTGCAGGCTGGATGTTGAATAAGACCAGGCCTGGAATAAAGAGGCTTTCCATTCCATGATTTCTCAAAAGCCCGTCTTTTATCAACAGCTTCAAAAACATATGTTATTAAACATATGGGTTTTAGCAACTTGGGTGTAGAGAGAGAAAGACTGCACAGAGAATGAAATAAATGTGATTGTAAGGTTTGGGGGGGTGGTGTCTAAAGATTGTTTTCCTTTGGGACAGCTAGTGTTGATGACAGAGTACGGTCACAGCCTCAAACGATGGATATAAACCAAGATAGCATATGTGTGAAAATGTGCAAAAGAAACTTTATGTTCCCTAATGTGATGTGTGTTAAATGTCAAGGATTTGTGATGCCTGTGGTGCCCGCACACAGGTAGCTGCTGAGAGTTTGGAGGAGCACCCTTAACAGCTGCATGACCAGAAGAAGATTCACCAAGGATGGAGTAAAGGTTTGTTCAGAGCTATGTGCCAAGCCACTGAGTTAAGCTCTCTTTCGAATGATACTCTGAGGCCCCTCAAAGTTTCCCTCACTTGCCCAAGAACCTACGACCAGGGAGGGGCAGAGCCAGAGGCGTGCAGTTTGAGTAGGAGGGTCGGCAGGGGACAACCACAGAGCCAGGACACGATGACAGAAAATCCAGTTCCACAGCTGAGTGCCTACTGTTTCCCAGGCACTGGCCCAGACACCATGGAAACCGATGCAGAAGACTGTGGGATTCTCCTTCAAGGAGCTTAATTAAGACCAAGATGCTCTCAGGGGCACCATTAGCATAAAACACCATGATGAACCGATAGAGGCTGTCACAGAACAAAGAGATAATAACTGGGATGGAAAAAATATGTTTGAGAGGCAGTGGTAAGCTGGTATGACTGAGGCACTGGCCAGAACTTTCTCTCTGTACACTCAAGGATCTTACCCAGTGTTAAGGGGACTGAATAATTACATTTTTTTCTTTCTCACCTGAAGACATTTTTTTCATTGCTTTTAGAGAGAAAAAAAAGAGGGAGAGTGGAAGGGAGAGAGAAAACCATTAATGCAAGAGAAAAGCAATGATTGGTTGCCTCCCATAGCTAGACCAGAGATGGTAAATGTCCAGCCTGGTGGTTGCACATGGAGATCCAACCTGCATACTAGGTATGTTCCCTGGCCAGGAATCGAGCTGCAAACCTTCAATTATGGGACGATGCTCCAACCACCTGAGCCACACTGGCCAGAGCTGAACACTGACCTTTTTAATTTCCTGTAGTTTTCCCAGTCCAATAGAATATAGGCGCTGATCATAAGAGGTAGGATTACGGTTAAGAACTGTTTGCAGACACATGCTACATCTTCACCAGGAAGATGATACTACTCCTCGTTTCTCCTAAGGCTTATGCTCTCGTTGGACTGGGAGCAGTTGGTCCAACGAGAAGAGTGCTGGGAAGAGCAGTGGGAAGTAGAGGAGAAGAGTACTGGGAAGTAAGTGGACACCCAGGTCAAGAGTTCAGTCTTTGAATTTTGTAGGGTATAGACTGTTTAATGGAGAATTTCAGAACTAAGACTTCCTAGCTACATTCACATCAATCCAGTCTGTTTTGTTCATGGGCACTGGATTTGTTCAAAGGTAGAGAGAGAGGGCCTGGCATTCATGATAGTCACCTAGAGAACATATTCTAAATTTTTACAGATAATCTGCAGGCCTTAGGTTTTAGAAGAAAACATTCACTTGTACAGTCAATTCTCTTCTGACACCCCTCTTCATATTTTGAGGAATACTAAAAAGAATAAATTCCAGCTTCCAAAAACACCTTGAGGGTATAGGGACTAAGAGTACCCTATGGCTATAACAGTGTACAGAAGACAGAAGACTCTATAATCTAATATTCAATGTCTTAGAGAAGTTCATAAATAATTATAAGGTGTGGGTAGTCACATTCTTTTGCAAAGTACCCTCTCATGTGTCATCTTATCCACCCCTCTTTACTACCTGAACTAGGTAGGCATGCCCATTTTGGACCTAGGATGACCGCGTGACCTGCCTATTGCTCCATAGTTGATGAATGGAAAAGTTGAACCCAGGTTTTTTTTAAATTAGATAATTATTTTGTTTCTTGAGTGTTAATACTCACCAAGAATTGTACACCCATTTTTTTTTGTATTCTTTTAATGGTCTGCAAAGTATGTTATTATCATTCTGGACTGACAGCTGAGAAACGGAGGCCCTGAGAGGGACTGTGGCTTACTCAGAGTCAGGCACCTCCACACGGGATGTGGGAAGTGGAACAAAAGTCTTGAAAGAGCTAACAAGCTGAGGGTGGAAGAGATGAGTGCTGGACTGGGAGTGATGATGCTGAATTCCAGGTCCTGCCCACTCAGTCTCCAAGCACAACCTTTCTAATCCCTGAGCATTTGTTTCCTCCTCTGTTAGATGAAAATCTAAACCTGGGTCTGCCACTTCTAAATCCAAAGCTCTTTCCACAAAAACCCACTCATCTCATCACCAGCACTGCACAGTGTCCACCTAGAAACCTTTCTACCTTAACATGCTTGCAAGTGTTGTGATTCACGTTGCCATTATGTTCCTCTCAAGCAAACAGTACTCCAGTATCAAAGAAACAAGGAGAGAGAAAACTATTACTTAGGTTATTTAGACACACACACACAAAAAACCTATAACAAGTAATTCAGAGGAAAAAACGCTGAATTTCTCAAGAAACCACTCCACCGTTTTACTTCCCATTGCTCAGACCACGTGCTTAGTGGGGTCAGTCTTCTGGCCAGGAGAGAGCTGTGTTTAAAGCTTAAGGTGTCAGTATCCAGGTAAGTGCTGCAGCCCTTGGGACATTCTGACTTCAGGAGGGAGAAAAGGAAAGGGTGCCCAGACTCCACACTTCCTTGTTCTTATTACAATAATGGGAAGCATTTTCCCAAGAAACCTCTGGATAAAGGCTATATTGGAAGCGTCATCGTTTTTCCAGACTTACACTAGGGGGTAGCTAGAAAAATCTCACTGGTCAGAGAGAAGACTTGCCTTCACCAGGTGATCCTGATTAAAACCCACAAAACAGTGTTTCCTGAAGTACGTACTGCACACCATTTTGACAAGCATCATTGGGGGAACTAGTTAAAAATGAAGATCCTTTGGTGTCACTACAGTCCCACTGAATCAGAATCTCTAGGTTGGGGCCCCAGAATCTGCATTTTCACAAGCTCCCCAGGCAAGTGTATGCACACTGAAGTTTGTGAACTGCAATTCTAAACAAAACAAACCACTCTGCAGCCACAGTGCCCCCTTTCAACAAGGACTCTGGCCAGCTAAAATAATAAAATAAAATTTGTACTTATCCCGGGACGCAGAATTGCTCCCCAAGGAGAGCAGTTGGCAGGCATTCCTGCTGACGGGCACGGCGATGGCTACGGCGGTGGTTTCCAGGCAGTGGACAATTCTTCCAGCCCAGATGAAGCTCGAGCTTAAAATCACAATGATAGTTTTGTGCAGCAGCAACGGACCCTTCAATTTATCATTTCCCCAAATCATATGGATTACTGAATGCCATCAGATCCAATAGTGCCATCCCTTAAGCAAGCTGGGTTTTGATTTAACCTCGAGTGTTATGTCTGAGAGAGTCAAAATAGTATCACAGGGCTGGCTTCCATGTCGCTTTTCTGAATACTTTCCAACTCACTTCGCCTCTAAGCATGGGTTTCTACTGCTGACCTCCATCCCCTCCTAATCACTTCTTTTAGATCCTTCCCCTGCCTCAAGTACTTTTCCCAATCAGCCCCAACAGCATGTAAGGGCCTTAGAAAACTTGTGACCCCTTTATTGCCTAATGGGAGATGCTTAAAGCACAAGGAAAAACAATCATTCATGTCTCCAAATTCCAGAGGGGAAAAAAAATCCCAGCAAAGTAAACAGATTTGTAAATAAACATAAAAAATATATCCACATTTATCAGTGTGACTTAAAACAAAGCATGATTTAACACGTTTTGTAGATGCTGGTGAATTCTGGCTTCTCCTTCATTAGGGCCTGTGGTCAAGGACATCTGGGAGGCCCTTGTCCCTCAGCTCACCCCTCCACTTTTTGTCTGACCCACAAAGGGCCAGAAGCACACTTTCTCTGCGTAGAAGGAAAACCTACTGGGGCATTTCCTCTTTACAACCAAATGCAAAGCTGCCTGCTGTGTAAATAGATGGAACTAAGAGACTAAGTGACACCATTCTCAATGCAAAAGACGTTAACCCTAAGTTTTCGCAGCAATGCACTGGGATTCTCAGAGGCTAAAAGAAGCCCACACAGCCGTCTACAAAAGTAGAGCAATCCTGTTCTACCAGTGAGCTCAGATTCTGCACACTGCAGTTCAACCACTGACTGGAGAGGGTGTGGAGTATCCGCAGGAAAGCACGGATCTGGATGGATTGCAAAACGCTATTGAGTCAAGTGGATTTGCCTTACCAAGAGAAACTGGCCAAAAGTGCTTGAGGGTTTTCTGTTTTGAACATTGGCTCTCATCTAGTGTTAATAAGAAGAGAATCCCTTTTAAAGGAAATTGCCACATTTCATCACTTGTTCATGTGGCTTGCACAGTTTGATACTAACAAGTCTCCCATTTTTCATACGAATGGGATCCCTAGGGTGCGCCCTTGCAGGCTTTTTCTACCAGTCCTTCCTGTTAACTCCGCCTGCTCTGCCCTCAGTGGCCTTTGCATTACTCACAGTGATAAAAACAGTCAAAAACTCAAATAAGATTCATCTGGAACCTGTTGTGTCTCCGTTTTTCTGACTGTTTTGCCCCCATCACTGTCTTTGGCCATCTTTCTGCTGAAAAAAATTTAGCCTCATTGCAAGGAAACAAGTAAAATGTTGGGTTCTACGCTCCCAGCAGAGAGAGAGAGGAACGCACTAGCAAAGCATGAGGAAGAGAAAGGACAGCTAACAACACTGTTTGGTACACTTGACTGTTGTTATGAGAGTAAATTTTAACTTCTCCCCGTGGCAGCAGTGACAACGAAAGGGCAACTGGGTGAGGTGAAGGGCATGTTAACTAATGCTGTTTGGGTAAACATTTTGCAATATATACATGTGTCCAATCATCCCACTGTATACCTTAAACTTATTTCATGGTTATGTCATTATGTGTTAATAAATATGGGGCAAAAATAAAGAGAGGGTATGAAGGTAATTCATTTTCACCTCTGTTTCGCCCTCCAGTAAAGCAGCCCAAGAAGCGTTCCATAGGTTTTCTTCTGACAGCCTGCTCACCCCATAGACTGGGAAGAATTGAGTTCAGTGTAAATAAATGATAATGAGTCCATTGAAGCATTATACAAAATGGTCCCCGAGCAGCAAGAAAGAGTGAATGTACCTCCCAAAGTGCCTAACTTACAGTCGGGGTGGGACTTCACTCTGGGAAAACGGGGCTCCACAAACCTAAACCTTGATGGAAGATGTCAGCAAGATGGGAACTTAGAAAAAGGAGGGTAATTATTTTTTTAATCATGCATGAGTACTTCACTCTGGTGGATACTGACTTAGTCATTTCTAGCAGGCCAGAGGATGAAAGAGGCAGAGGATGAAAAAAGAGAGAACCCCCCAAAAGAAAAAAGACACAGAGGACGAAACAAGAAAAGAAGAAAAACCAAGTGACATGGATAGCATTTTTTATTTGCCCCGACTGCATTTGAAATTTCTGAGCTGCAGAAAACAAATCCCCATGTCTTGAAGCCCCTCCAGGTAGTCAAAACCAGTCACCACCTGCCTCCCAGGGGAAGCCCATCCTTGTCTTTTATCAACTGCGGTAAACTCTGTTTTAGAGTGTGTTTGTTACAAGTACCAGAATTCTCTCCCTGAATTACATCTTAAGTCTCTATGTCCTTCTAGCTTTTGCGAAGGTACAATAAAAGACCATGTTATTTAAAAAAACAACAGATTTTGGTGTGCTTAATAAACTTTATTTTTCATCTCCTAAATTTGACTTTCTAGATCCTTGTACAATTGCTAAAAACTTGAAGGTCTTTGAGGGCAATAATAGCCATCAGTAGTGACCATAGTAGTCTTATCACTGCCTCAGAACATTTTGTGCTTGGTAATAGATGTGATGTTTTACATGGTAAGCCAACACAGCCGTCTTTACATGGTAGCAGTGGTTGGAGTAGGACATGGGCTGAGCTTTAACAAATGGTGGAATGTGGATGAATGAAGGAGGGCATGCAGGTAGGAAATCAGCCTGAGTGAAGCCTCAGGAACCAGAATGCTTGAGGCATATTGGGGGCAGACCCAGATGAGAACCCAGGATGACCTCACTGGAGTGGAGAGTTCATTGTGAAGGAAAAAGGAAGAAATTGCTGGAAAAGCAACAGAAGCCAGACTGTTGCACACGAAAAAACAAAGCTAAGGGTGTAGGACTCCGTCCTATGGCAGTGGGGGACCAGGAAAGATTTTTAGAGGAAGGGGGTACAGGTGAGGACAAGATTTTAGGAAGATGAATGTCTACTGAGAGCAAGTTGAGAGGATGGTAGGGAAGGAGAGAGACTAACGTCAAGAAACTGGTTTGGAGAGTGTTGTGATCATCTGGGTGTGATGGAGCTAGGTGCTGAGGACCAGATCGATACAAAATGGAAAAGGGGGTAAAGTCCAAACATCACAATTGCTGAGTTTTAAGGGGTTGTGGGGGCTTTTGTCCTTCAGTCACCCTTTCCACACGTAGTCAACTGGAAAATACAAGGGTGGCAGCAGATTGCTTCTCTGTGGTCCTGTCAGGGCTTCTCCTCCTCCTGTCCCCTGATTTGGGGACAATACTTACATTAGACAACTCTAAAACCAAATGTGGATTTTAGTAACCCTTGTTGGGTATATTTCAACATTAATTATTAAAAGCCTCAAATATTAAAAAGAGGCAATTGTCCTTTATGAATGCATGCATTACATGTAAATTTATACACTATTGTACATTTTAATATTGTCACGTATTTTACACTTAACTTTGAACAAAATAAAGCTCATTCAATATCCCATACCTGGAAGTGTTATAATAACTTACAGAAAATGTTTTTAAACTTTGCTAAATGGCTCAGAAGCATTTACAACTTAAAAAAGACCACAGCTTGCCGAAAAGCACAAATTGTCCACTGTCTGTTTGTAATGAGAATTTAAGAATGTTTATTAAAAAAAATAAATTTTCCATTTCAGGTCATTTGGCTTCATCTGCTATTAAATCCTACATATACCCAGGAGTTACACTGATGTACTTAAATATTGTTTCTGTGTTGAGATTGCCTAATGAGGCAATTAGTGGAACTCCTCAGATAGCTGGACCGAACACTTTTCGGCAGACAGGAGAGGTCCACTCAAGCAACAATGCAAAGTGCTTGCACTCCCTGCCCACTTCTGTTTGACAGTATTCCTTAGACAGGCGAGTGGTGATTTTGGAAGGCAGATAAAACCACGCACTTTGTCCAGATGGATAGAGGAGGAGCTTGAGTCCAGCATTTATGAAAACCACACAAAAGGCAGAATGTTGAAGAATAGAACTTTCTTCTTTCCATCTGAATTACTAGTTCCCTGCCTTTGCTCTCATTCAAAGTTTCCCAAACTTCAGTTTAAGAAACCCATTTTTTTGCTGTGGTTATTTACTTTCTTTAAATATAAATTATCAACTTTCTTTAAATTGTTTTAAAATTTTTAGTTAAATTAATATTAAAGGAAACATTACTAACATAAATGGAAAAGTGGAATCACTTGAAACAAATAGAAGGTAACTATAAAAAGAAACACTATGGCCGTAAAACCGCATTAGTAACTGCTGTTGCCTCAAACCTATTTCCTGGCAGAGCCTGGAGCCTACAGTATTTTCCTTTTGTTCTGGGGGGAAATTGGCAAAAGCCAGAGAGGTCTTCAAGTCATTCCAGCGCTACTGAGATACTTTCTTCTTGATTTATCATAATGATTGAAAGAGAACTGAAAATGAAATAATATTCACCCGATGTGATTATTTTTATCTAGCAAATAAATACACACTTCTCACCAAGTACCAGGCTTGTTCTAAGCAATTCACAAATACTAGCCCACCTAACTCTCATAATGACCCCGTGGGTATCAATGACTATCACTTTACCCATTTTACAGATGAGGAAAATGAGGCACAAAGATGTTGAGTAATTGGCTCAAGGTCAGACAGTAGAATGCTACAGAGCCAAGATTCAAACCAAGGCATTTTCAGTGGAGCTGTCTCAACACCACTCCACCCTGCCTGGGCGAGAGAGGGAGTCAACGCTTTCTGAAACCGTGTTCACATGGTACCTAAGGGCAAAGCATGTGCTGTCTGAACTATCAGCCCACACTTCACAATAGGCCCCATACCACGGGGTACACCGATCTACCAACTGTCCTCAAATTCCATCCTCTTGGTGCATCTTCCCTTATGGTCCAGCTTTCCCCTCTGACCCCCTGAACCACTTTCTGTCTGTTTATCTCTGGATTGTTAGCATTGATGAACCTGGATGGTTACTAGATGTTTCAGTATTAACATATCAACAATAAATAATATTAATAAATTAAATTAATATGTTAGTATACTCATGAATAATATTAATATATTCTTCTCCACTGATAAATTTTAAGTTCTTTCATGTCCCTCTAAATCAATCATTAAACCTAACAGGTGCTTTACAAATAATTTAATGATAATCAGTGAACTCATATATAGACCAGTGTTTCTAGAGAAGAAATGAGATATAAGAACAAAAAATATATAAGAATAAATTTACACATACAAAAAGTATATACATTCTAGGAATGATGACGGTAAAGACAGAGGACCATGCAGTTCATGCAATAAAATGTTGCCTCCCAAATATTGTGTGTACGATTCTGTAACAAGATTAAGGAGTATACCAGGTATTATTTACAACTAACTACATTGGCAAGAATCATTCTGTGATTTTAAAGGAAAAAGCTCTGCATCAGAAAAGGTAGTTTGCCCAAGATTCTACAACTCTTATTTGAGAGCTCAGAGCCACCCAAAACCAAGGACTGCATTCCGTAAGTATGTTGCCTATGGAAGTGGGAGGAGCAGCAAGAAAATCTAAATGCAGCATCATTTGTGCTCTTAAGGTTCCGCCTCTCATACATAACAGGTGCGAACAGACCAAGCATTATGACTCAAGAACAGCTCAAAGCCCCAGAGCCTATAATTCTAAGTGACCAAGGATAGCCAGCCTTTCAGATGCACAGTTCAAAATACTGGAGAGTATTTCATAGTCGGAGAGTAGAATTCTGCTTGCCAACAGCTGGAAGGAGGAGGAAACAGAGGGGGGTTGATGTCATCCTTATCAGGATGCTCACAGAATTGGTTGATTTTAGCTACAAATTAGAGGAACACATGGAGGCTAAACTGACGGAAATGAAGGGAAATATATAGGCAACCAATAGTGATGGAAAGGAAACTGGGACTCAGATCAAGGGAATGGACCAGAAGGAAGAAAGAAACAACCAAACAGAAGAGAAGGAAAAAACAAGAATTCAAAAAAATAAGGAGAGGCTTAGGAACCTCCAGGACATCTTTAAACGTTCCAACATCTGGATTATAGGGGTACCAGAAGGAGGAAAGAAACAGCCACGAGTGGGACACTTATTTGAACAAATAATAAAGGAGAACTTCTCCAGTCTGGCAAAGGAAATAGACTTCCAGGAAATTCAGGAAGCTCAGAGTGCCAAAGAAGTTGGACCCAAGGAGGAACACACCAAGGCACATCATAATTACATGGCCCAAGATTAAAATGAAGGAGAGAATCCTAGAAGCAGCAAGAGATAAGGGGACAGTCACCTACAAAGGAGTACCCATCAGACTGTCAGCAGATTTCTCAAAAGAGACCTTACAGGCAAGAAGGGGCTGGAAAGAAGTATTCCAAGTCATGAAATCCAAAGACCTACATCCAAGATTGCTCTATCCAGCAAAGCTTTCATTTAGCATGGAAGGACAGATAAAGTGCTTCTCAGATAAGGTCAAATTCAAGGAGTTCATCATCACCAAGCCTTTATTATATGAAATGTTAAAGGGACTTATCTAAGAAAAAGAAGATAAAAAATATGAACAGTGAAAGGACAGCAAACTCACAGTTATTAACAACCACACCTAAAACAAAAGCAAACTAAAGGACAGCTAGATCAGGAGCGGAACCATAGAAATGGAGATCACATGAAGGGTTAGCAACAGGGGAGTGGGAGGAGGAGAAGGGGGGAGAAGATGCAAAGAATAAGTAGCATAGATGGTAGGTAGAAAATAGACAGGGGGGAGGGCAGGAATACTGTGGGAAATACAGAATCTAAAGAACTTGTGACACATGAACATGAACGAAAGCGGGGGAATGGGACAACTGTAATGGCATAATCAATAAAATATATTTTTTAGGAAAAAGAAGAAAAAGAAAAAACAACAAAAAGAAGAAAAACATAATATCTGCCCTTTTGACAAATTTTTAAGTGTAAAATCCTATAAGCACAATGTTGTACAGCAAATCTCAAGAACTTCATCGTTTTCTATGACTGGAACACATTAAACATCAACCCCCCTCCGTTTCCCCCTCCTTCCAGCTGTTGGCAAGCACAATTCTACTCTCCGACTCTATGAAACTGACTACTTAAATACCTCTTACAAGTGAAATTGTGTAATTCTTTTAGATATATACCCAGAAGTGGGATTGTTGGACTGTATAGTAGTTCTATTAATATTTTAGTTTTCTGACATGCCACCTTACTGTTTTTCATAGTGGTTGCACCAATTTACATCCCCACCAAATGTGCATGAGGATTCTCTTTCCCCCACATGCACACCAACTCTTGATTTAAACTCTTGATTGATTTTCATATTTTGACCAACCTTGCATCCTAGGAATAAAGCCCACTTAATCATGTGTGATTCTATAATGTGCTGTTGAACTCTGCTTGTATTTTGTTGATATTTTGCATCTATATTCATCAGGGCTGTTGGCCTGTAATTATTTTTTTCTTGGGGCGGCTTTAGTTTTGGTATCAGGCTAATGCTTGCTTCACAAAATGATTTTGGAAGTGTTCTCTTCTCCTTAATATTTTGGGAGAGTTTGAGAAAGTTGACATTAATTCTTTAAATGTTTAGTAGAAGTCACTAATAAGGCTATCTGGCTCAGGATTTTTCTTAATTGGGAGGTTTTTTTCAATAGTGATTCAATCTTTTTACCCATAAATTTATTCAGATTTTCTATTTCTGTTTTTTTTAATTTCCCTATTTTTTAGATTCATTTATTTATTTATCTTTAGAGGGGAAGGAAAGGAGAGAAGGAGAGAAATTTCAGTGTATGGTTGCCTCTCGTGAGTCCCCTGCTGGGAACTGGCCTGCAACCCAGGCATGTGCCCTGACTGGGAATCGAACCGCGATCATGTGATTCGCAGGCCCGTGCTCAATCCACTGAGCTACACCAGCCAGGGCCTCAGATTTCCTATTTCTTTATGACTTAGTCTTGGCAGGTTGTACGTTTCCAGGAATTTATTCACTTATTCTAGGTTATTCTATTTGTCAATGTATAGCTGTTTATAGTAGTCTTCTGTGATCCTTTTTATTTGTGGCATCAGTTATAATGTTCTCTTTTAATTTCTAGTTTTCGTTATTGGAGTATTCACTCTTTTTTTCTTAGCCTAGCTAGCTAAAGTTTTGTCAATCCTATCTTTAAAAAACAAACTCTTAGTTTTGGTGATTTTTTTCCTATTCTCTATTTCATTTATTTGTGCTCTAATTGAAATCATATACTTCTGCTAAATTTGGGCTTAAGTTGTTTATTTGAACTCTTTTTTTCTTTTTTAGGATAGTCATTCATAGCTATAAATTTCCTTTTTCACAAGGCTTTTGCTACATAAGTTTTGGTATGTTGTAGAGGGTTTTTGTTTGTCTCAAGATATTTTCTAATTTCCCTTTTCATGACTTCTTTGACCCATAGTTATTCAAGAATGTATTGTTTAGCCCTGATTGACCCATGTGGTTCAGTTAGTTGGGCATCGTCCCACAAAGCAAAAGGCTACCAGTACAATTCCCTGTCAGGGCACATGCCTAGGTTGCAGGCTGAGTCTTTAGGTGGGACATGTACAAGAGGCAACCAATCAATGTTCCTCTTCCTCCCTCCTCCTCTCTCTATAAATAAATAAATAAATAAATAAATAAATACATAAATGAATAAATACATAAATAAATCTTTTTTAAAAGAAGGCATTAAGTTCCATGTGTTTGTAAATTTTCCTGGTTTTTTTTTTCCTGCTCTTAATTTCTAGTTTCATCCCATGATTGTCTGAAATATATTTGGTATGATTTTTTCTTAAACTTGTTAAGACTTGTTTCGTGACCTAACATGTGATGTGTCCTGGAGAACGTTCTGTGTGCACTTCAGAAGTATGCATTCCATTGCTCTAGGGTAAAACCTTCTGCCTAGGAAGCTTTTAGGAAGATAGATGTATCTATCTATGTATCTATGTATCTATCTATCTATGCCTGTTAGATGTATCCAGTTTATAATATTATTCAAGTCTTTTGTTTCCTTATTGATTTTATTTCCTTATTCCTTTTGTTTCCTGTCTGTAGATTCTAGCTATTATTGAAAGTAGAGTATTAAAATTCTTTACTATCATTGCATTGCTTTCTGTTTTTTTCTGCGGTTCTGTCAATGTTTACTTCATATATTTGGTACTGTACTGTGAGGTGCATATATATTTATAATTGTTATATCTTCCTAATGAATTGGCCTGCTATCATTAAGTAATGTTTTCTTTTTCTTTCTACAGTTTTTGACTTAAAGTCTAATTTGTCTGATACAAGTATGCCACCCTCTGCTCTCTTCCTTTGTATTTTGTTTTCTTTTGTTTTGATACTTATAGGCATGCTTTCATTCCTCTCTTATTTTCCTTTGAATTTTTTTGTAGTTATCACAAGGGTTACATGAAACATCTTATGGTTATAATAATCTATTTAAAACAGATTGAAGTCAACAAATTGACTTAAAATGTATACAAATACTTTATGCTTTGACTTTCTTCCAGACACACTTTACATTATTGATATCTCAAATTATGTCTTTTTACATTGTATCTGTTGAAATTTTTATAGTTATAATTATTTTTAATATTTTTGTCTTTTAACTTTTATACAAAAATTAAAAGTGATTTACACATGACAAACAGTATTACAGTATTATGGTATGCAGTATTCTATATTTTCTATATATTTACCTTTACCAGAAAGCTTTATACCTTTATATGTTTTTGTATAGCTATTTATTGTCCTTTAATTTCACTTTCAAGGATGTCCTTCCAGCATTTCTATAAAGCACGTCTAGTGATGATGAACTCCCTCAGCTTTTGTTTATCTCAAAAATATTTCTCTTTCATTTTTAAAATCTGGCTTTCAAGATTTCTGCTGAGAACATGTTGATAGTCTTTTCTTTAAAAAATATTTTATTTATTTATTTTTTGAGAGAGAAGGGAGAAAAAAGAGAGGGAGAGAAACATCAATGTGCAAGAGATACATGATCTATTGCCTCTCACACACCCCCAGCAGGGGACCTGGCCCACAACCCAGGCATGTGCCCTGACCAGGAAACAAACTGCTGACCTTTCAGTTCACAGGCTGGCACTCAATCCACACCAGCCAGGGCAGAAACACGTTGATAGTCTCATAACAATTCCCTTGTATGTACCAAGTGATGTTTCTCTTGTTGCTTTCAAAATTCTCTTTGTCTTTAGATAATAGATTATAGTGTGTTTCCCTATGGATTCTTTGGTACATCTTTGTTGTAGCCTCCTGGGTTTCATGAACATAAATGTTCTTTTTCTTCCCCAAATGTTGAGAGTTTTCAGTCATTATTTCTTTGAATGAGCTTTCTGTCCCTTTATCTTTCTCCTCTCCTTCTAAGACTCCCATAGTATGTGTATTGGGCCTGTTGGTGTGTCCCATAAGTCCCTCAAGCTTTCTTCACTATTTTTCACTCTTTTTTCCTTTGACTGGATAACTTCAACTAGCATGTCTTTGAGTTCACTGATTCTTTCTTCTGCTTGATCAGTTTGATTTTAAACCCCTGTAGTGATGTTTTCCTGTTGAGTTAATGTATTCTTCAGCTCCAAAAATTTTTATACTGTTTAGATCTTTGTTAATATTCTCATTTTGTCCATGCATCATTTTCTTGAGCTCGCAGAACATATATTTTCAATTCTTTGTCAAGTAATTCATATACCTCCATTTCTTTAGGCCTGGTTTCTGCAAATTTATTTTGCTCTTTTAGGAGGGTTCGTTTCCGGTTTTTCATGTGACTCATAACTTTGTGTTGAGATCCACATATCCGAAAACAGTCACTTTTCCCAGTCTTTATGGACTGGCTTCCTACAGGGGAAGAGCCTCATCAATCGGCCTAGCTAGAGATTCTGGGGACCTATGAAACCATTTTGGAGATGATGCATCATCTCGGTCTGTGTCTACACTTTCTCAGTTAGAGAGGTTTGCCAATTTCAACTCAGAAGCTCATAATCTCATTCCCGTGGGTGTCCATCAGTGGCACTGCAAATCCTTCTGTTCTACAGCAACAAGGCTCCCCATTCTCTCTTGCTCTCAGCAGCCACCCAGCATCCAAAGTGTACCAACTCTGTGTCATCTCCCAAGGCAAGAAAGATGGATACTGGTCCCTCGGGCAGTCTTCTGAAAAGGCTAAACATTGGACAAATGTTGTACTCTCCTCTTTACCTTGAGGAAGAAGTCATAAAGTGATATGTTTTCTCACAGCACTGACTTACACTTGCTTTGGGGAGGAAATGACATGGGTAAAGTGAAATTGTTCTTCTTACCTGTTTCAACATAACTATGCTCAGCTTAGAATTCACCTGAGGTAATATAACTTTGTGACTAGATTCTCAAAATCTTATAACTCTATTTCGGTCCATACATACTTTTTAAATTGGTGTTTCTGTGGGGGAAACAGGGCTAGGACTCCCTATTCTACAAACTTGTTGACATCACTCGTGTGTGTGTATGTGTACACATGTACATGCTTAGGGAACACTTTGATTGGAATTATCCAGAAATAAATTGTGTATTGCCATATGATCAAGGAAGTACTTCAGGTTGAACTAATTCTAAATGGAGTGAGGGAGTATGGGTGAACTCCAAAAGCAATGTCTCCTTTCCTGATCTCCTCCAAATCCACATGCACATTGGGTACTTAGACATCTTGTGATTCAAATGACCGTCACTGGTTTACTTGACCCTCACTAAAATGCAAACAAAAATCAATTTTATTTTTTCATGGCACCACCCCTGCAAATCCACTTGATCAACCCCTCTCCTTCCAAACTTATATCTATGAACAAGTCATATAGCTGTTCCATTACTCTCAAATATTATAAAATAATTTCAATTTTCAAGTAATAAGACATCCAATCTCATCTAATTTCAAAACTTTCAATCCCAATGCAATTTGTAGCATCACCCTTCCCTGAGCTCAGGTCTGATGCAGACCAAAAAACTTAAATTGGGGGAGGGGGCATGGATGACTACACCATCTCCCCATTTACCCACTTTGCTTTTCCACTGGTTCTGCTTTCATTATGGTGCCTCTGACTCCACAGAACTGGAGCAGTGGACAGAGAGGGTTAAGGGGCAGTAACAGTCTTATCTTTGAAATCTGGTATTGGTGGGTGTTTTTGGGGGGGATAGAGGGATTCTGTGGAGACCTTCCACCATCACTGTGGGACTATTCCCACAGCTTTCCTGACACAGCCAATACTCATTTCAGTGTGCTGCTTATGATTTACCTCCACCCTGGCATATATTCCACCCTCTCACTGGGGAGTTGCCATGCCCATTAGGATAGTCCTGTAAGAAGACTACTTTCTACTTTCCCATGATCTATAGAAAACACCTCAGAGCTTGGAAAGGTTGAAAGTCTTATTTCTTCGCTTTGTTACCTGCACACTTTATCAGCTTGACTTTGACCTTCTTAGGTATTTCAGATGCTACATATCACAAATTTCCTGGTGGCATACACACCAGGCTCTCTAAGTAATTCTCTTGAAGTCCTCCTCACCTGGCTTGAGGTGAGGGCAAGGCGCCTTTTCTCCTCTCCCTTACAGGGAACATGCAGCATACTGAGTACTCTCACTATCACTGCCAACCTTGCCAAATGTGGGATGAATTCAAGCCCCTTAACATAATTCAAATATAAAATTTGTCATAATACTCACTCAGCAAACTATAAATAGAAGGGAACTCACTCAAACTGATAAAGAACATCTACAAAAAATAAATTCTACAGCTAACATCATACTTAGTGGAGAATAACTAAATGCTTTCCCCTAAGATTGGGAACAAGCTAATATATCTTTTCTTACTATTCCTCTTCTATATGGTAATGGAAGTCTCAGCCAGTGTAATAAAATTTATAATAAGAAAGAACTAAAATTGTCACTGTTTGCATATAACATGGAGAACCTCAAGAAATCTGAAAAAAACAACATTTCTTAGAATTAATGTCAGTTTAGAAAGATTGCATAAAAAGTTACATTTCTATATGTTAGTAATGAACAACTGAAAACTGAAATTTAAAATGCATTATATTCACAAACACTCCAAGCAAAATGAAACACTTAGATATAAAATTGACAAACATGTACAGGATCTGTGTGTAGAAACCATAAAATGCTAATAAAATAAAGGAATATCTAAAGCAATAGAAAAATATATTCGCAAATTAGAAGATGGATGTGATTCCTATGAAAATTCTTGGAAGATTCTTTTTAGGCATAGACAAGATAGTTCTAAAATTATTTTAAGAATCAAAGGAACTAGAATACTCAAAACAATTTAGAATAAGTAGAACAAACTGGGAGAACTCATGCTACCTTGTTTGAGATATACTATGTAGCTGCAGTAACCAAGATAGCGCAATATTAGCAGAGAAATAAAAATGCAGATCTATAGAACAGAAGAGAATTAAAAAATAGAGCTAAAGTATAGCCAGCTAATTTTAACAAAGATGCAAAAACAATTTAATGGAAAAGGATAATCTTTTTTAATAAATGGTTTTGAGCTATTTTCACTGTCATAGGTGGAAAAGAGAAAGAAAGAATCTTAACCAAAGCTTTATGCCTTATATAAAAATACATTCACAATATTTTACAGATCTAAATACAAAGCATAGAACTATAAAACTTTTAGAAGAAAACAAAGAGAAAAAAAGACCTTTGTGAACCAGGGTTAGGACGCCAGTTCTTAGGCATGACACCAAAGACAGAATTCATAATAGCCTTATAAATTAGACTTCATGAAAATTAAAAACTTTTGTTCTGTGAAATAGCCTGTTAAGAGGATGAAATGACAAGCCACAAATTAAGAGAAACTATTTGCAAATCACTTATTTGAGAAAGGACTATATAAAGAACTCTATAACACAAATGTAAAAAAACACAAACAATCTAATCATAAAATGTGCAAAATACTTAGATGCTTTGCCAAGAAGATATACAGTTGGCAAATAAACACATGAAAATATTTCAACATCATTATCCATTGGGGAATTGCAAGTTAAACTGACAGCGCTCCATACGTTCTTCCATCTTCTGTGTTTGAATTCTAACAGCCAGAATCCCTGAAAGCACGCGGTGTGAGTTGTGGCATTTGGTCCTCAAGCCAGACCTTGAAACTCATTACCCCAATAACCTCAATGGAAAAAAAAAGAAGCCCAACTCAAGTGCTTTCTTCCCTGTGAAACCTTCCCAGGCTTCCTGAGCATTCAGTCACTCTGTCCTCCAGGTCCCCAGAGCTTTTGGGTTACAGCACTCAGTGTGACAACAACAGGCTGTGTGAGGATGTCTTTAGCTGAACTGTGAACTCCAGGGCAGGATTCCTGGTTTCTTTCATCCCATATTTACAGCAAATAAGAGAGACTATAGCATAGAGGTGCCTAAAAAGGTCACAGTCTAATCACCAGAAGAGCAAACACACAGCATTATAAACAGCCCTGGGGCCAAGAATCTTCTGCTGCGAAGAATTACCTCAGAGACCAGGGTGCATGTGTAGGAAGCAAGGAGAAAAGAACAGAGAGAGTCTGAGATGGTGGGGATCTCTTACAGAAGCCAGACTAAGTATTCATTAAACATGAAGTCTGGAGGGAAAATAAACGCAGCACAAAAGGCTCTATGACAGATAGCTGGTGGACAAGGCCAGAGGCAGTTGAGTTGGACCACTTTTGCCTGGAAAACTCTTTTATTGAACTTACAAATGAGGGCCTTCAGCCCCATTTTCTACCAAGTTCTCTCTCTTTTTTCTACCTAACCACTTTTATTTCTTTCTGTCCAGAATATTCTTTTCCATCATATTCTACAGGCTTGCCCTATCCACTACACATGTATGCACACAAAACTATAAGGCAATAATATAGAAGGCCTCACTGAGGGTGCAGAGGCTGAACTCCAGTCTAGCTGGTTCTGTTTCCACCATCAGCAAGCAGAGCTGTCTTCCTGGGGCAGTCGGAGTGCATTCGTTTTCCAGAACGTCACTAAGATGTCTTTGGAATCAAGTAGTTCACTGTGTTCAAGTTGAGTTTTCTTTTTTTCTAGAAACATGCTAGCCAGCTAACATTGAATTTATGGCTTTGCAGAATTCCCTGAGAATAGGTGAAGTGAAAAATTGTACCCACGTTGTCAACAAATTTCAAGAATAACGTTCCTGTCTATCCATCCACACAGGGAAGTTTACATGCCATAGACATATGGATGAAAACAGTAATTCACCAGCATTACAAGAAGGTGGGTTTTTTTAAGTGTGGGAAAACTATAGTAAATTTTAAACTATACTAAAAAAAAAGTAGAAAATAATCTCCCTGCCCCATAATTTTGTATCTTATTCCTCACTTCTCATGAAATATATGTGGAACACCTAAGGTAAAATGCACATTCTTTAAGCTCATACTCAGGCAAGAACTGTTACTTTAATAAAAAGAGAGTGAAACTTTTATTAATGTATTTATTTTAGGAGAAGGAATATATTACATATTGCATATGTTTCTGTATTTTCTCATACTTCTATGCCTGTTTGGCTTTCTTACAGTCCTTGTGCAAGCCTTTCTACACAAATTTTTCAAAAAGAAAAAGTGAGGAGGAAACGGTTTCCATGTAACTTTTTGACCTATTAGCTAGTATATGTAAGTGACAAGAATTTATAACTAGAGAGGCCATCTTAGCATGATTAGCTATTATGTGTTCTAACTAAACTCACATAATATTTACCCCTGAAGAGTCTAATTCTAAAACTCTCACAGATTTTTATGCTAACAACTGTCTGTTCTTGCACATCTGCAACATTGAACTTCAGTCAACATTGTTCTTGAAATATAATTCAAAGATTGGCAAACACCTTCAAAAGTAATCATGTTCTAGTCCTGGCTGGTGTAGCTCAGTGGATTGAGCACGGGCCTGCGAACCAGACGATCGCAGTTCGATTCCCAGTCAGGACACATGCCCGGGGTTGCAGGCCGGTTCCTTGCAGGCTAACTACCAGCAGGGGACGCACAAAAGGCAACCATACATTGATGTTTCTCTCCCTCTCTCCTTCCCCTCTGAAGATAAATAAATAAATAAAATCTTTTAAAAAAAGTAATCGTGTTCTCATTATATATATATATATATATATATATATATATATATATATATGTATAAAATTGTTGTATTATTTTTAAATCAGAGCCATTAGAAAAGTGAGTAGCCAATAAACATTATTTATGGTTAATAACCATATGCATATTCAATGATTCCTGCTGTGCTGAGCTCTGAAAGGTGGGTTTAGCAATTATTTTTTGACCCCACTAAAGAGAAGGAGAAACTGACGAGGAGGAACACTTATTGAAGTTATCACCTTAAGAGTCATGGGTGGATTCTGGGATGAGATGGGGGACTCGTCATTCTCACAACGCACCACACCCCAGTCTTTCCTGCTCCTGCACTGGCTGGGGAGATAACAGCTATTTGGCAATATACTAAGTAAAATAATAATAATGTACTTTATTTACAAGGCACTTATTCTCCATTGGCATGCAAAGTGTTTGCCTGGAAGTGCAGCAGTGAAACAATTAAACTTTATTGAGCTGTCTAATGTCATCCCCGTGTGGGCGTTGGCATATTGCAAGACCTGCTCAGGTCCTCTGTATAAGACTTGGGTTGTCACTATAACTACCTGGATTCTTTATGGATCTCTAATTTCTTTTCATAGCATTAATAAAAGAGAATATTGAGGGAAGGGAGGTGTCTTCCAAATGAGGGCCTGATTCTTGGTTGTGATTTGCTTGGCAATTGGGGATTTTGTATAGAATCTCTTACAGCAAAAGGTGAGAAATGCAGAAGCAATGGCTTTAAAAAAGGAACAACAACACGGAGAACAGCGGGAGGCCCTCTCTGCCCAATTACAAGGTGATCCCAGTTCATTTTTATGGTTTGTTTCTTTTTTTTTATCACGTATGTTTCCAAACACAGTCTTGATATCCTGTGGGGCTGCTATTGTAAAAAGCCATAGCTTCTGATTTAAGGAGCTTCAAAAATAGCTCTCCACTTCTTCAGTCTGAAAGAGAGCAGTCAAGTAACAGCACATTTGTTCTCTTTGAAAAATAGAAAGATGTCAAAAGGAAAGTTCACGGCAAAATTAAGCTGATTTGTTTTGTGCTCCTCTGATTCTGGTTACAGAAGTAAACGGGGGAAAACACAGTGGTTTGTTTAATAAGCAAAAACTGCTATTAGAATGAATTTTGTGCTCAAAAACTTATCCCGGCAGGGAGAATCATCAATTATACAAGCTTTGGGAGAGTGAAAAACAAAAGCAAAGCTTAATATCCACTGTCAGACATTTCCCCCTAGTCAGCACACAATCCAGGCATCATGTTCAGAAAAAGGACAGCCTCATTACTTTGATACAAATGATCCGGGGGTTCCCAGAGATTCTCCGTGCTGGTAGTGACAGATGCTAAGCAGTGATCCCAGCATTAAAACCCCCACAATTAAAGCAGCTCTGGCGGATAGTCGTAAAGGGTGGTCCCGATTCGGAAAATTTTCAGGAGAGGCTCAGATGAGGTTCTCCAGGAAGTGTCGCTCAGGAAGAGGCCACTGAAGTCTCCTAATTGAGGCAGCCTCCTTGCACAGCGTCACTTGACACCGTGTTCTGATGGTGACAATTCTGCTGCTCCAACCCAACATGTTTCTCAGTGTGCAGCACTGGCTTGTGTGCAGGGTCCTGCGCCACCCCATGCGTCCCTTGATTTGTATAAGGAGGGTCCAGAGTGAAAGTTAGATCTAGCTCTAATCCCCAAGAAGGTAACCTTGTGATTTCTTCCACCGTTGGCAATGGATGAGAAGTTTCCTTATTTTTAAGTGATAAAAGTTTAAAGTCAAAATGGGCATGGATTGGGAAATATCAGTCTCATTTCCAAGTAAAATATACTATTTTGTATTGAATTGGACTACTGTACACTGAAACTCTGAGGTTTTGGTGTGTGTCTGTGTGTGTGTGTGTGTGTGTGTGTGTGTGTGTGTGTTTGTTTGTTCTGTGGCCATTCCTAATGACGGGGAATGGGAAGAGAAGCCAACAGAACATACAGAATTTTTTGGGTCAGCTCTTTGTTTTAATAAGATGGTACTATTAGCCAAGTGAACCAAAGAGCCTTTTTTGGACATCTTTCTATTCCTATTTCTTTCCATGAATATGAGGTTGGTCAGTATGCCTGGGCGGGGGCGGGGGGGAAGCACTCTGCACCAATACAATGATTTTTTTTTAATTTTATTTATTTATCTTTAGAGGGGAAAGAGAGAGGGAGAGAAACATCAATGTATGGTTGCCTTTCGTGTGTCCCCTGCTGGGAGTGGACCTGCAGGGAACCCACCTGCAACCCAGGCATGTGCCCTGACTGGGGATCGAACTACGATCCTCTGGTTCGCAGGCCCGCACTCAATCCACTGAGCTACACCAGCCAGGGCCCCAATACAATGATTTTCCAGGAGCAAAATCACTTCCTGGGAGTGCTAATCATCACACTCCATTTGTCTGAAGTGCACACGCTCCCACCTACTCCAATGCCACAGCATATGCTGTCCCTTCTGCCTGGAACATTCTTCCACCTCAGCTTTATCCATTTACCTTCTGCTTCTCCAGCAGATTCCAGCCCAGTAACCACATCTTCAGGGTTTTCTTCTCTGATGGCCCCTTATCACACACCCTTCAAGCATGTGTGTTTCCTTGTTACCACTTCTCACAGGCATGATCTTACATTATTCGAGTGAATTATCCTTTGACTAAGCAGTATGAGACGAGAATGAAACAAATGCCTGTATACCGACCACATGGCCAATTTTCAATCAATTGTGTAGACATATACAAATCCATAAATTCACAGATAATCAAAGGCCATTTGTTAACTAAGTCTCAGGACTTCCCTATTTTAGTTATCAATGTATAAATTAAAGAAAGGAAGAGAACTAGCTCACCTGTGTTTCCTCTCTCTCTTTGTTCCCAATTTATTGCATCAGTTCTTCTATTGAACTTTGAAATAGGCATTAGCAGCAAAAAGTAGGAAGATAGGATTCTCGGATTGGGCGATAAAAGTGAATACCAATGGTTAGGTTAAAGGCCAGCAATGCAGAGTAATCAAAGGTAACCTCCAGATTTTAGGCTATGGCTTTTGATAGCATAGAGCAGAAGGAAACTTAGGGGTTTTTTTTTTTCTATCTCTAGCTCTCCTCTTTAAATAGTCTAGAACCCTCTCATTTATTTTTCTGGTATATAGGTAAACAGACCAGAAGACAGAAAGTAGATAGTCTAAAAGATGCATTGTCTCATATTGTTATATATTTTATGTACTTTTGGCCAGGTGTAATGGATGTTGCGTGAATTTTCAAATATCATGTCCATTGCCTCTAATAGCTGCCACTTTCTCTCTTTTAGCTTGACCGATCCATTTTATTTTACCATTGAATCCATCTCTAGACCCACTGATGTCTGACATTCCCACCATCTACTCATCTGAGACCAACAAATGGCTTTCCTACCTAAGATTCTTGGTCCTACTCTTATGAAGCTGAAAACTGATGGAGAAACAAACATTAGTTTGCCAATGAGATGGGCCATATCCCATAGACCACTCTGGTGGTCGGTGTGGAACTTGTTCAGCTTCTCAAGGAGCTAAGATGATAACAGACCTATTCTGAGATTGGAGCTGCAAACCGCAAAGTACTGTAGAGGCTTACCATAGCTCCAGGATGCAAGAGGTTTTCCATGGGAAGCAAGCCCGTTCCATTTGTGGCTTTTGCTAGTTTTGCACTATTAAGAAATGTATTTTTAAAAAGCCTTTTCTGCAAAGCTAGCAAAAGCCACAAATTCGATACCTTTGGTTTATATGCAAAACATGATGCCCAGTTCAGGTTAGACTTTGTACTGCATTAGCTAATGTAACACAACTTTTTCCAAGAAGTTCCTAGGTCAACCGGTTTAACCTCCACATTTCAAACACACTTTGATTTGAGACCTCAGCAAAACATTCATAAAGTGCTGAACGGCCATGTAATTGTTGAATTTCAACCTTAAAATATTTAAATGTTGCATTGCCCCCACCCCAACACTCCTAATAAGCTCTCACGAAAATCATGGACCAAAATTGACGGTTGGTTCCATTAGTGCAACAGCGGCAAGTTTATGCCATGGGAACAGAAAATCATTCAGGTTAGAGTCATTCACTCAGCTGTGACATGGTAAAAGGCATATGGCACAGAGGAAATCCAAGAAGAAAGAAACTAGCCCTGAAAATGGTTAAATGGCTTTAAATTAGGGAGTAGGGGACAAGTTGTAAATCTCATTTACTTTTTAAAAAACCCTCCAGCAGGCCTCGTAACCTCCTCCAGGACCCATATTAGATTCTGAAATCCCCATGATTGTTCATCCTTCCTATTGTTCTTCTGCAGCCAGTTTTACTGTCTTAAATTGGGTTCAGCTGGATTTCCCAAGGCTCTTTTTACCTTCTTTCCCATGGAGACTGGTGCTGGCATGGGTCAGATGACCATAATGCTCCACTCTGCAGCATTTGGGGTGACTGAATGTGTAGGGTAAGTAGAACTATATCACGTTACCTTGTGTGTAATCTGTGAAGTCTAAATTGAATTATTTGGAATGAAAGGTGTAAGGAAGTATCATTTTTAGTAGCACAATATAATTGAGGAATGTATAAGAAACATCTGAGAATTTACTGGTCTTTCCTTATTGACTCCGTTGCTGTGATTCTATGATTTAAAAAAAAAATATTAGAAAGAGTTATAGTAGAAGACTTTTTTAAATATCTTTTCCTTATCACCCAGCATATCATTAAGCTTTGGATTCACAGGAGCAAAATGGCCTTAGATGATGAAGATATAGATTATGGACTGAGGGCTACATAATTAAACATGTAAGATATCAAGGTAAAGCACTCGAATACATAAAGAGGATAATTTCTTTAGTCAGCAAATGGGCAATAACAGGAAAAGAATTTTTGTCTGGGGATAGTGAGCAGTTGTATAAACATATGATGCAAAGGCTTTTTCAAATAGACATAACGCTGCCATATGTTCCATCCAAAAACTACAGAGGGACTTGGGAAAATCAGAATGATTTAAGATTGCCTATACCCATCTCGGCCACCATTTGGTTAGCTGAGCCCAAGCAGCTCAAAGTGAGGAGTGTAGTTAAATAGGGACATGTTAAAAGACCCTAGTGTGCCCCGGAGATTTTCGTGTTAAGATAAAGAAAGCCATCAAACATCACCGACAAACTGCTGCTCCCCTTAAGATATGGTAAAGCGTGTGCATTACCTCTGGTTGCTGAGCTCTACGGAGCTCATGGAATGCTTTCCTCCAGATTCAGGCAGGAATGCTTAACATGGAAAGAGAGGGTTAGACGGGGGGAGCATGTGGATCTGCTCTTCTTCTGTACTTAGCTATGAGAGACAATGCTGCCAGGGTGTCTAACGACCAGCAATGCCAATTAGATGCCTCCACAGAAAGGCAACCTACAAAGCAGGCACAATGGATACAGCAGCACCTCAATGCCAAGTACAGGCTGAGTCTGCACAATATGTCAAATCAACCAATCAAAGGGTGAAAAAATTCAACATGCACAAATGTTTTGTCTACATAAGCTAACCAGCGTGTTTACTTTCTCTTTGTAACGGAAGGGAACAATTGCCTTGGTATCATGGAGACACAGCCACCATGTAAATAATTGGCACCTGAAGATGAGCCGGTGAATGTAGTTGTATAGACTGCCACTCTCCATTTCATAGACTGAGGAGAAAAACGGTATTGATGTAGGAAGCAAATTATAATACCAGCAGTATGGATTCCAAAAGCCAGTCTGCTCCACAGAGCTGGCTTCATTAATCTTTACGTGGTTTAATTAATCAGTAAGATGAGCCATGGTGATCCTTCTGAAAGTTGCTTTTCGTCCGTTCAGAGGATCAAACCCATTAATACACAGAAAACTGTATTGCCCAACCCTTTAATAAGAAGATAAGGTGGGGACTCTGGCAGCCAGAATTAATCAGATTGCCTTTAAAATTTCAATTTACCTGGTCATCACTTAAACATTCATTTTAATTTTTCTCTCTTGGCTCTCTTACAAAGTCTTTTCTCAAGAATAAAAACCAAATCTGTATATTCAAAACCACTTAACCATAAGAACATAAATAATACTATAGTGAGTCAAACCAGCTGCTCAAATTGACACCCCTGAAATATTCATCCATGTGTGCGTGCATTTTCTTGTTTATTTTTCATTGTGCATGGCACTTGATGGAGTCTCCGTTGGAAGTCCTTCCTCGGATATGGAAAGCCTTAGAATTATTTCTTCCTATATCGACTCCTTCGTACTATCCTAATCTTAGTTTTCATGTCCTATGCAATGAGTGGCAAATTCTCAGATCTCCCCTTCATACGTCTGAATTTTTATCCTTCCCATCTTTTAACGTCATTGGGCTACATTTAGAGGTCATACCTCCCTCACTTAAATTCACTGATTCACCTGTCAGGTATACTACTCCACCCACTTACTGAAATTTTGCATTCAACAATCACATTTTCCATTTCTAAGAACTTGTAACCACCAGACCTTGTTCCCTAAAGACCTCTTGTGGTTTAACCACCTCCTGGTCATATATCTCATGTGCAAAAATCTCCTTTGTCTCTCCAATGATACCACATATTCTTAAAATCATTCTTAGATTATTTATATTCTTATTCTTTGGGTATAAAATTTTTCCAGTTGCGATATTAGTAGTCTCTCTGTCATTGTGTTATACCACCCTCAGATATTGTGTAATTCTTGGTTACCTACTGTCTTAGTTTAGATTTCCTCAAAACAAAGCCTGAGAAAATCATTTCTGTAGTTCGGTTAAAAGAAATCCCAAGAAACAGGAGCGAGGGGGTGAGGAGAGTGAGCTAGGTAAGCAGGGAACACCAACATAAGGGAGCCAGTAGGGGTGGCCCAGTTTACCCAGGACCTCCAAGAAGAATATAGAATCCTCTCAGAACTGTTTGCGGAAGGCCTCCCATGCCCTAGTAGCTGAGGGCTGCCTTGGGGAGTACCGACTGCCTCACAGTTTTGCCAGTTTTGCCTATTGGGCCGAAGAGGTTCCATTCATTTTGGAGAAAGCCCTGAGGTATAAAGCACTTAAGGCTGCACCATCTCAGAACGTCCAGACATACATGAAACTGTACAAGACAGCCGCAGCTGAAATTAGAGATGGCCACAAGGACCTGCTGCATGCGCTTTTATGCGGAAGAATTCTCCAGCCTGTATCCCGCGTTGTGATCGTTCTGACAGAGTGACCTTCCTGCAGCAGGGACCTTTGAGCACTGATGTCAACCCAGCCTTTCAGCAGCAGCGTCCCATTTGGCTCGACAGTGAGGGCTGCCCTTCTCCAGCCATCTTTTCAGAACCCCTCTGTTTTTCTAGTCCACAGAGAGTTCTCTTTCCTGTTTATACGAATGGCGATGAATACTTTATTTTTAAAAATGTTTTTCATAATGTCAGGCAGAAGAGAAAACTTCCCACCTGTGTTCAGCCATCTGTCTAATGTGTAAATGAGCCCTTCTGCTACCTGTCTGAAAGCATCACTTGCCAGATCACAGAGGGTCTCCCCACTTTTTCAGCAAACTAGGATTTAGAGAGCGTACCCACGTTCACAACATCCATTTCTACCTGGTTACATCAGCATGGACCTCCTCTCTGCTGTCATCTCACTCGAATTCGAAATGTCAATTATCGGAGGCGATCCCTTGACCTCCTAGAGAGCTCCGAGGGACTGTCCAGGTCAGCCCATTGGAAACATTGCAAAACCAGTGCCCTAGACAACTTTGTCTATTAAGTGTTTGGTATCACTGATCTTTTTTCATTACATAGACTGTTTTGAGTTATTATCACGTTGTGTTAGTTTGCTGGGCCTGCCATGACAAAGTGCCACAGACGGGTGGCTAAACAACAGGAACTTATTTTCTCACGGTTCTGGAGATTGGAAGTTCTAGATGCAGGTGTAGCAGGGTCAGTTTCTTCCTGGGCCTCTCTCCTTGGGTTGCAGGTGGCCACCTTCCTGCTGTGTCCTCACATGCTTCCCTTTGTACCTGTGTGTGTCCTCTCCTCTTCTCACGAAGACACCAGTCAGATTGGAATAGGGCTAGCCTAAGGATCACATTTAAGTGAATTATCCTAACACAACATATAATCACACTCTGAGGTATCTGAATTGGGGGGGGACACAATTTAGCCCCATAAGGCATGTATTAAGAATTCTCCAGATTTCACTTTAATATTTTTCAAATGAAACATTATTCCAGCCCCATTTCACTGTAATTAAAAGGAATTACCATTGCTACAGACTTTAAATATGATGGTGTTTTTTCCTTCAATTTTTACTAGAAAAATATTCTTCTAATAATTTTTTTGTGCAGAAAGGAATGCAAAGTGAATCAATACACCAAGAGAATAAAATCTTTAGGTCAACTCTAAATACAGCAAGACACCCTTAATATGAAATAATATTCTACAATGTATGTGAGAAGGTGAAACCAAGTTGTAGGATAGCTTTAATTTATTTTAAAACTAATATGTACATATCATTAAAAATAGTCAAACAGTTCAAAGGGATATAAAGAAAGTCTTCCTCCCACCTCAACCTTCAGTTCCCAGCTGTCCTTCCCAGAGGCAACCACTATTATCCGTTTCTTAATTATCACTCCAGAGATATTCTATGAGAATGTGCACATGTATATTAATGCACCCTTTTTGCTTTGCACAGTTGAAGTATTCTTTACACATATGTTGCATTGTGCTCTTTCTGCTTAGTCTTCAAGATTACTCTGTATCACATGAAGGGGTTAGACACAATTATTTTTAAAGGCTGAGTACTGTTATGTCATTGTATGGATGCAGAAGTAATTTGTAGCCATACCTACTGATAGACACTGCCTTTGTTCCAACCTTTGGCTACCATCAGGAATGCTGTGAAGAACAGCCTTCTTTATACAGCTTTTTACAGACATATACATACACTTGAAAGATAAATTTCTACCAGTAGAACTGTAAGTTCAAATGTTATGGGTATTTCTAACTTTGAAATACATCGAAAATGTTCCCTTCAAAGAGTTTGTATAAGTTTGGAACCTTACCAACAATGTAGGAAGCACTTGCTTCCTCATGTCCTGTTAATACAAATTATTATCAAACTTTTGAAACTTTATCAATTTGGTGAGTAAAATAGTAATCTATCGTTATTTTTCTAATTTTTATGTCTCTAATTATAGATGAGGTTAAGCATCTTTTTCTATACTTAAAACGTTTACATTTCTCTTTCGAAAAGCTGTTTGTTCATAGTTTTTGCCCACTTATCGATTGTTTTTCTTTTCTTAGTAACAGAATAGGTTTTACACATGCTTATCCATGGGGGATGCATCCCACGGCCTTCAGTGGATTCCTGAAGCTGCAGATAGTACCACACTCTACACGTACTATTTTTCTACATATACATGCATACCTATGATAAAGTTTAATTTGTAAATTGGGCACAGTAACAGGCAAACAATAACTAACAGTAAAGTAGAACAATTATAATACTATACTGTAATAAAAGTTATGTGAATGTGGTCTCTCTCTCTCTCTCTCTCTGTCTCTCTCTCTCTCTGATAACCCATCCAATAACTGAGATGGGTACTCCATGGCTAATGGGTGGGGAGTGTGGACACACTGGACGACGGAGTGATTCATCCCAGGAAGCACGGAGCAGGTGAACATGAGATTTCATCATGCTACACAGAATGGTGCACAATTGAAAATTCAGTAAGTATTTATTTCTGGAATTTTCCGTTCTATTCTTTCAGACTCCATGATAGCAAGTACCTGAAACTGTAGAAAGAGAAACTGAGTATGAGGGGGGACTATGATAACTGCTGGAGAGTATTTATTTATTTTTTATTTCCAGAACCAGTGTCAGATGAACAATGTAAGTTCCTAAGTCTGCTTTGGTCACCTTAGTTTGCTTGGATAAATGAACAACAGGGAATCATGGAAGCCGCACTAGATACGAAGTCTCAGTTCTGCCACAAATGAAAAACATTTTAAGAATCCGAAATACTGAGGAGTTATACCATACTCATTGATGGAATAACTTAGGAGTAAATATATCAATTCTCTCCAATTAATCTCCATATGCAATGCAATTCTAACAAAAATTGCCAGCAGAATATTTTTAGGATCTCTACACATTCATTCTAAAATGTGGAAAAATAAACATATATAAGTAACCAAATCAATTTTGAAAAAGAGAATCAAGGAAAAAGAGCTTTCCTAATAAAAACAATATAGCAGTATAAGAAAAATGGATCACTTTTTTGGTATTTTTTATATTTCCTGAGAACATGAAATATCTCAGGAAAAAATGAGAAAATGGCGTACTGCTTAGAAAATAACATATGAAAAAATTACGCCCTCTACAGAGAAAAATAGCCTCAAAGCTCTATATACACCATATCTAAAAAAAGGTGCCAAATGGAATAAAGATCTAAGTAAGAAAGGCAAAACTATGAAACTAATAGAAAAAAATGTACAGAATACACTTGAAACTTAGGGGTAGGGAGAAACTTTCTAAAATAGATGTCCAAAGCATAAAATGTCTAGATGTCTATAAAGAACATTGCAAACAAAGTTAATGGGCAGAAACAGTTTGGAGAAGATACTTGTAACTTCTAAAACTGAGTCAAGATTAATATTGAGGATATGCTATGAACTGGAAATTAATAAGAAAAGATAAGAAACAGTAGAAAAATGACCAAAGTACCTTATCATGCAGTTTACAGAAGGGGAAATCCAATGGTTATCAGAATGTTGCAGGTCAGGTTTTCTGGAAGGCAGACCAGTGAATGAAGATTATAATGGAGAAGGGTATTCATAAATGCTCTCAGAATCAACACCTGTGGATGAAGAGAAGAAAGAAAGAATAGGTAGAGAGAGAAGCCAGTCTGTGCTGTATTTTCAACAAAGGATTCAGCCTACCTATCTTAGTCTACCTATCTTAAGGCTTCCATAACTAAGTACCACAGACTGGGTGGGCTGAACAACAGAATTTTTTTCTCAATGTTCTGTAGACTAGAAGTCTCAGTCAAGGTCCAGCAGGGCTAATTGCTGGTGAGAGCCTCCTTCCAGGTTTGCAGACAGCTGTCCTCTTTCTCTGTCTTCCTGCGGCCTTTTTCTGAATACATGCCGATAGAGAGATCTCCCTCTCTTTCTCTACTTTTAAGGCCACCAGTCCTATAGAATTAGAACCTCACTCTTACAATTTCATTTACGATCCCCCTGGAAATTAGGACTTCAACATAAGACTTGTGGTAGACACAGTTCAATCCATATCACCAACTAATGGGAGCTCCAAAGCTGGAATGGTGTGGAAACCCCTACGTTCCAAACATGTCTGTTGTAATATCTCATGCGCCACATCTGCCTAAAATGTGACCCTGACACTCCTCCAATGGAAAAGAAGGATATATGTATCCTCTCTCCTTGAAATCAGGTGAGATTTTTTTTACCATACCACCCAATAGACAATAATAAAAGGAACACTACATGGTTATGGAGGTCAGGTCATATAACAGAATGCAGCTTTCAAGTTGCAAGCTTGAATATTTGTTCTTGAAAAATTCAGCTGCTATATAAGCAATCCAACTAGTCTGAGGTCACCCTGCTATGAAAAAGCCCAAACTAACCCATATAGAGAAAGCAAATGGTGAGGCCCTGAGGCCCTGAGATTATACATGGAGAAGGAGAGAGAGAGAGGCCCAGCCAACCTCCAGCTACCTTAGCCCTCTGTTGTTTCAGCTCTAGCCGCTACCTGACACAAATCCTGGGAGAGACCCTAAGCCCCAACTTTCCTGCTGATCCTCTCAAATCCCTGGGCCATGGGGGCCTTGCAGAATAATGAAGTGATTCTTGTTCTTAAAACCAGTAAGTTTGGGGGAGCTTTGCTATGCAGCAATATAACATTAGAACAGATGGCCCTCTATAATTGCCCTGAATTAGGGCAAAAGGACTAGACTTTATATCCCTATGTTTACCAATTACTGAATAAAGACTGGACTGAAGCCAGTGACTTTTGGCAAGGTGACCCTCTTTAGTCAAAGGCAATTCCTAAAGAGGCTTGAAAACTAAGGGCTGTTGACTGTCAGAACTCCCAGACACTCGGGGAATGAGATCTTCGATCTTGGAGCCGGATCTAGGTGGCATATCACAGCATCCATTATAGTCCTCTTTGTGCCATTTATATCCACTTATTTTTGCAAGTTCTGCATGCAGCAATTCCAGCACTCTGGTGGGCCTCTTTTTCCATGAGAACTTTGAAGAGGAAGGTTAGTGAGATGACCCACAACTACAGCTTGTCTAGAGGTCCCAAGAGTCTCTCACTTTTCCTCTTCTCCACCATCCATTCTAGACTCCCTTCACTTCCAGTTAGACCTGCCTGGTCTGGTAACTTACCTCATTGCTAAGGGGTCTGAACCCCTAGCCATGTCTTTCTATGGCAGTTACAAGTATACATTTACATCAAAATTGGGCAAAACAGTACCGAGACTTATCGAAGTGAATTTTCTGGGTGCCAAATAGGTTCTTCTTCACTATATTCTGTAACAGAAGCCCTACTTCCTATTGAATCAGACTCTGTTCATCTGGTGTACAGTTATGTGGGACCCTATGTTGGTGGATTAAACACTCTTCAAACCCTCATGAAGTTTAGAAAATAATATAACGCCAGAGATAGTGGTGCTGGCAGAGGCTAAAACAGAAGACTATGTGTCTATTCTAATGAAAATAAACTGATGTCCCTTTCGGGGGCGGGGGGGGGGGGTGGTTCAAGATACTCAACTTGCTATCAAGCAGTTCCTCAACAGATGGCGTCAAATTGGGAAGGGGACTCAGCAGTGGTTTCTGTAGCTGGGAGCTCAGATTTTCAGTGGTGACAGTAGCCAGATCAGCCTTCATATGTGGAAACCTAGACTGTTGGACCCATGCACAGCTTCCATCCTTGTCACCCTGTCTGTCTCATCCATGTGTCTGTTGTACCAGCTCTGGGAGAGCCAAAGGCAAGAGCTACTTCACATCACCTGGTCAAGTCGTTAGGTCACACATTTATTATTTAGTGTTTCTTTCATGGCTGGTGCTCTCCACTGGGAACTAGTATATTGTAAGACTTTCATACTTTATGCTCATCCCTACATGTCAACCTACATGCCAAATCTTGTTCTCAATCCTCCAGTCATTTTCTTTCAGGTTCCTGATGAACTGGCCAAGTCATTTGCTACCATACATAAGTCCCTATATACTCAAACCTTGGGCCACCTCTGTTCCTACACAAGGAAGAGGACCAGTTACATCACCCAAAATGTAGCCATTTAGGAGGATTTCCCCTCATGACTACAGTGTAAGGTCATCCATGTTTGAACTGTGTTGCAGCTTCTGTTCTGTTATCTATTGATACATAAACCAAAATGTGGTGGCTTAAAATAATAACAACAGTTGTTTCTCTCGCATATCTGACATTTGAGCAGGACTTGTTGAGAACAAGTGAAACAGCTGAAAGCTTGGGAACTGAATCATGAGAAGGTCTCCTACTCATGTGTCTGCTGGTGAATGCTGGCTGTTGGCTGGCACCTCAGCTGCTGCTGTGGCTGGAGATGGCTGACACATGGTCTTTTAATATGACTATTTAGCTTTCTCAAATCATGGTGGCTAGGTTCCAAGAGAAAGCATCTCAAGAAGAAGAAAATTCCAGGAGGGAAATATAACAACTCTCATGACTTAGCTTTGGAAATCATTCAGTGTCACTTCTGCTTTTTTCTATCAGTGAAAACTGATTTACTAAGGCCATCCTGTGTTCAAGGGTAACAGAATTAGACTTCAACTTCTGCTATGGTCAAGAAAATGTCACAGAATTTTAAAAGATTTTTAGACATGTTATGAAACCACCACAGTTTACACATATACCAAGACAAACCATCAGAGAACCAAGCTCAGTTTTTTTTCTCCCTTTGTTAGCTAATCATGAGTGTGGCCAAAGAGAGAGGCACAAATGTAACAGTGTGAATGACATGGTATGGGCCACCTGCTTGTGCAACTTAATCCGCCTTCTGGTCCTACTTGGGCTGGATCCCAGATGCACCGTTCCCATTTTACAATGGATGGCTGTTGGGGTTATCCAACGATATGGCTTCATGGGTCTTACAGAACTTATCTCATAATGAGCAGTTCTGACTACATGGTCACTTGATGACTCATGGTCAGGTGCAACATCTCTACCAGGACCCAGCAGTTGGCCAGGAGCTAATTTTTGAGTGGCACATACTTACTCACTATAGATGGCGTGCCCTTGCTCTAGAGCTCTAGGACTTGCCATAGAATCCACAGAGCATCTTTCCCCACATCAGATTTCTCTAATGTTACAGGAGATGCTGAGTCATATATCCCAATTAGTGGGACTGCTAGCCTAGCATTCTGGACCTGCTACAAAGCTTTTTTCTGTTGTGGGAAACTGACAGTCTTTCATGTGGAATGTACTCTTATCAAAACCCAAAGAAAGACTACTGTACTTCTTTTTGTGATAGGAAGTGTGGGATGCAGTAATTGCTGTCATTGTTGCTATGGGACAGAAAGTCCTGGTATGCTCTAGAACACTGGATGTCTAAAATTGTTAGTTCCTGAATCTTTATAGTGTTCATCTCATACCCCCTTGAGCATATCTTACTATGGCTTCCAAAGTACCTGCTACTTCTTACTACATCTTGGCAAATTAGCATATTATGACAGATTTCATTCAAAAAGTATGTCTTGCAAGATGTCCAGACAGTCCAGGTCCCTTCAAGCTATATTACAGAAAAAGGATAAAATGTTAACATTTGTCATTTATAGGCTGTAAATGAATACTTCTTCCTGTTTCAAGTGAATGCAAACTGTTTCTGATCCACTGTTACAGTAGGTAGCTATTTAGATATTAACGAAAAAGAAGGCAGCCAGACATTAATTAAGCCAGATTAACTAGGAAGCTACAGCTTCACAGACACCCCAAGGGGCAAGGACATCCTTCACCACATGGATGTTAGTCCCAAACAGGCAGGGAAGACCAATTTTCTGACATCCCCAGGGAACCACTGGTCAGTTCCCTCAGATTATAAGTGGGGTAGAGACCCAGGAGGGGGCAATTCCTCTGCTGAGGCATTTGAAGTAGGAGCCAATATGGTGACTATAAAGGGGAGGAGTCCCACCTGGGAAAATCTGGGGGAAAGATAGAAAAGGATAAAGGCACAGAATCCTGGAATATCCAGGAAAGGGACTGGATGGGGGAGGGCCCACAACAAGTCTGCGAAGAATTAGGAAGAAGATTGGTTAGTTTGAAAGAAGCTTACTCCTTCCCAAACCCAAGGAGATATAATCAAAGTTTAACCAAGACCCCAGGCATGCTCTCTCCCATAACGGTTGCATGAGCCTGTGGCTGGGTGTGGCCTACAGATGGAAATAGAGACTACACGGGACTCCTGGAGCTTCAGATGCCAATGCTGGGATAATGGCATGCCACCTCTAGGTCCTGGCCCTCCTCTTGGGCTTGGTGAGTGTGTCCCTGAAATGTGTTTCCTGTGATACCATGGAAGAACCCATTTCCAGACCAGTCCAGCAGATCCACCTTGGTCTCGGTCTGCCTCTGACAACACCTCCTTTCAGAATGCTGTGAAAAGAATCACCACCAGATCAAAGGCTGCATCCTACCCCTGAAGTCATCTTAATTTGCTTTCTCTTAAAAGCAGCAAACTATATATACATACAGAAACATGAAAATATGCACACAAAAAAGCAGCAACAGAGGACTGAGAGAAAAACTTTAAAAAGAACAAAGTATCATATAACACCATTAACATAAATGAAAAATACAAGCCACACAGCATGTTTTACAATACACATATTCACACATTCAAGGGCATGTGTTAAACATATTAGAATGAGTGCCTACAGCAAAGAGGGGCAGGGGAATGGGGGGAAAATGAATAAAACAAAGAGGGGTCTTGCATGGAACAAAGATTAGCTCAACCCTTGCACCTGAGGTCCAAAATGAGAACAACAGTAGTAAATATTTTAAACAACTTGGTGCAAATTTGCTTCTATGTAAGTTTTAAATTCAAAATCCAATAGGGAGAAAGTCAAATTGGTTAGTAGAGTACACTAGAAAAACTCTCTTTAACTAGAAAGACACCCAAGAAGGCTTTACACTTAGAAAGATACAACTTCCTACCTACTTAGACACTGTGAATATCACCAGTTCCCAGGATGTAATAGGTGTTCTATAAATGGTGGATGACAAATAAAGTGAATAAATATATAAATTAATGAATGGAGTGAGCAAGCATACATTTGAATAAATAATAAAATGAAGACAAAAGGGAGCAAAAAGTGCAAGATTAAACCATACTCTTAAAAAAAACAATCCAACCAAGCCAAGAACTGAAAGTAGTTTTTTCTTTTAAAAGGACATGGAAGAGGTAAATTAGATCTTTAAAGGAGGAAAACTGGTTGTCCACACTCCTCCGCTCAATCAAATGAGCACAGACTGCACTTACACACCCAAAGAAGCAGGTTGCAAGAGTTTACTATTTGCCTATTCAATAAACTTAACAGATCCCTTATATTTCTTTAATTATTTTATAAAAGAAGGAAAGGATGGCCACCCCACTCTTCTCTCCTCTCACTCCAACAAGTAGAAGAGGAAAGCATTTTGCTACTTCATGATACTTTTCCTCATGAGAACACAAAGTTCTGCTAAATTCTTTCCATCATTAATAACTCACTCCAAATCACTGCCTTCCATTCTTATCTCAACACATGCCACTTACAATTTTGCCCTCCCATTAACTAGCCCATCCTTGATAACTCCTGAAGATTGTCAACAGGAAAGAGCATGTTAGAATCAGCTGGCCAGCCTGATAAGCTCCCGCGGGAATTGGAAATCACTATTCAAGGACCAAGCCCAGTAGGATTCTCCTGAAAACAAGAGGGCTGCGCAGGGCATTTTCCGGCCCATCTTCTGCTCTGGTCTCTCTGGTCCTCCTAGAGTAGTGGTTGAATCTAACATAATTGACTGAGATGCAAGAAGAAAACATTAGAACTTCTTTTTACATGCAGTTTATTCACTTCTTTAAAGTCTGTATTTGTGTACGCTTTATATTTTACATGTTATATTATTACCACGGCACAGATATAGAACTTATAAACAAGTAAATACACATATATTAGCAAAGCATGGTCAAACAGTTTTACTGATGGGGCAAGATTTGAAAGGTCTGAAACCCGTGCCCTTGGTCTCTGAGGTTTGGACAGAGCCTTGTCCTGTTCTCCCACTCCAGCTGGCCCGAGACCATCTGACTTGCTCCTAACAGCTGCATTCTTCAACCTTTTCATTATTTATATTTGCCTTGGTTCTAAACCAAATTCCTTCCTTTGCCTGGCACTCAGCCGTTTCCCTCTATTATTAAAGCTCTTGTATCTTCCCAGACTGAAAGGCCTTTGGTTTTCTGTGTTCTTCCTGTGCCTACCATGGACTCGCCAGCTCTCCCTTGGGACTTGGCCTCTGATGGATGATCAGCTGTGGCTGGTGGACAGGGAAGGGAAGGGAAGGGTGCTGGGCAGTACGATTCTGTCCTCACTCTTTTGTGCACCTGCTAGCTTCCCCCTAACTCTCCCACCAGTTCTACTGGTCCCCTCATTGCTTTACTTTAGGCATACTGCAAGAAAAAAAATACTATAACCACTTCCTAAGGGGAATCTTCCTTCCTCTATTCAAGAAGCTCCCCCCTTATAGATGTCAACATCTTTATTACAATATGTCATTGACCAGACACTAATTTGTCTTCCACTAGGTAGTGCAAATAGAATCTAAGTAGAATAATGATGCATATACATAAGAAGGGAGATTATATTTCTAATAATTAAAGAGATACGGGAAAAGAAATCTAAATAATATAGAGGCCAAGAAAAATTAGGATGAGTATCACAGGCTGAATCAAAGTACTAAAAAATAAGGGCTTATATAAATGAGCAAGAAACTTGAGAATCTGTACATGGTGCCTAACCCAGAATAGGTGTTCAATAAATATTGATTATTCCTAATTGAACATTATTTATTCAAAGCAGAAAAAATAGTTTTTTTCCTTTATACATTTCTTATTACTGTTTTCATTTAAAAAATCCATAAATGTGTCTCATCTGATTTTTCTTATAATTAGCCAGAGAGCACATAGTAAAATCAGATGTGTGTGAATTGAACACCTTTCTACCTGAGCAGTAAGAGCTAAATTTTGAAAATACATAGAAGTAGTATAACTATGGCTTAGAAAACCATTTCATTTAGTGTCTAAACCAGGACATTTTTTTAGAGTAAAGGAGATAAATACAACAAGATAACAAGCATAATGGGCTTGTCCCAGGCAAACCACACATCATATGGTTATTCTCTGACCACCAAAATGAAGACAACATTGATTTGAATCCAAATATATGTAGTGATTGATTTCTCATTACATGAATCATTGTCACTCAGCTGATTACATGACTCAGTACTTAGTGGTTAATCAAGACCAAATGGAAAATAAAATTTTAAATCTGAGTAAATTAAATTGGCCATAATGTTTTTGTTCACCTGTAGTCAGAATCGGGATCTAAGGAACGTCTTTTTTCTCTGAGTCAGTCACACATTTCATTACCTGAATCTATTTTAATTTTACAATTAAATTTTATTTTATAATTAAATCATATTTTAAATCAAATTAATTTTACTATTAATTTTGTTAAACTCTCAGAAACTTTGAAAACAAATGACCATTCGTTAATTTTCAACCCCCTGAATTTCTCCTGTTTTCAATACCAAATCCCTCCCTTTGCCCTATCCCTGTTCTTCTCTTTCCCCTCTGCCTCCCATTACAGACTACTTTTCTTCCATCTGTTTCTTCTTTTTTCACATTTTGTACACTGGGAAGTCTGACTGGCTCTCTCTCCTAGCTTCATTTGCCATCTAGTTATAACTGACTCTTAAATCTTCACTTCCTATTCAGATCTCACTTTTTCCTCAGCTCCCAACCTGTATAATTGACTACTACTAGGATTCTCTACTTAAATGTCTGGCACGAACCACCAAGCAATGACTACAATTCAATATGTACAAATCTGTAATTCAACATCTTAACAAAGCCCACAACCTACCTCCCCTTTCGTGTTCTCTCTTTTCATAAATGGCACCACCATTAAACCAGAAACCCATGGTTCTTCCTTATCACCTCACATCCTCTGAGTCTCCAAGTCCTGCCAATCCTCTCTCCCAATATCCTTTTCTCTCCATCTTCACTGTAACCAGTCCTGATTAGCCAGCACCATCTCCCAGTCTCTAACCAGTCACTCCTCCCCAAGACTTGCCCCTCTCTGGTCCCTTTTTACTCCGCAACAACAATGATTCCCAAGGGTGCAAATCTGATTAGTTTGCTTTCTACTTCAAACTCTTCCCTGGCTTTAAAATGCAGTTTCAACAACATGGCTGACAAGTCCCTCCACCATCTGGCCCTTCTCCCCTCTCCACATTCCCTCTTACCTCTTCGCTACTGTGCTCTGTACTCATGTTCCCCAGCACAGTCAGGCTCTCAGTAGGATGAGCTTTAATGCATTTGATCACCACTGCCAGAACATTTCCTACTTGATCTAGTTTAGTCCTAGTCATCCCACTGGCTCATATATCATTTCCTCAAGGAGCCATTGTCTGATCCTTAAACTATGTTAAGTTTCCTCCTGTGTGCTCCCATAACACACTTTGCTTGTAATAGGTCGAAACACATGAAACTGACTTATAAGTCAGTAATAGTCGAGTAAAAGAAAATTCATATAGTTGAAGCTAATCTTTGTACCTGCTAAACTATAAATTCCCTGAGGGCAGGAACCTGCTCTATGTCATACACAGCCTTACACAGTTCCTACCACATGGTAAATACTCAATAGATATTTGTTGAATGAATGAATGAATGAATGAATGAATAGATGAATGGGTTACATTTTCTAGAAATGTATCATCATTTTAATTGACCTAATTTGAAGCCATAACAATTTTCTTTTCAATATTGATAATTTTTTCTGTTGTACAAGTGCTTGCCTTCTCTATTTAGTTTGATTAAATATTGAGTAAATACACAGTGGGGCAAAAGTTGTTCCTATGGAAAATAATACAATGATTAATAAATAATAATACAAGAATACACTGTTTGGCATACCCACAACTGTCAACCTACTTTTGCCGCACCCTGAATATAATGATGTGAACCCAAAGCAACATCTTGGTCCACAGAGCAAAAACCTGACGTTTACTTTATAAAGATCACCACTGTTCATGACAGTGAAAAAAGGCAAAAACTCCAAGGAAAACTGGGCTCAAAAACTCTTATAAACTGAAATTGTTTAGCCCCTATAGGAAGACCCATAGTGATACTTCTGAAAATGTAACTCCTGAAGTTTGCATTTGAAAAAGACCTTAAGAATGAGATTCTTTCCATAAGTATCATTCAAAAGGCCCGTTTCTTTCAATAGAGGATAGCTTCTCAAAAGGTGAGTGTGAGCATGCTAACATTTTGCTAATTACCATTAGCTGGGGCAATCCTTAGTGAACTGCTGCATTAATGAGGAAGTCATTGACTGCATAGTCTGCAGACATAGGAGTTTGTGGGGGGACTCAAAATCCCCAAAACTTGTCTATGAAAAATTGTGCATGTATTCTTACGTTTAAATTTCAGTCACCTTCAAAGTGCTCTCCATTTGATGCAATACACCTATCAAGGCATTGTTTCCACTGTTCAAGGCAGCTTTTGAACTCATCCACTTTGATGCCTTATAGTGCTTCTGCTGTATTTTGTTTCACTTCTTCTACATTGGCAAAATATTTCCCTTTCAGGACTTTTTTCATCTGGGGAAACAAAAAAAAAAAGTTGATCAGGGTGAAATCAGGTGAATAGGGAGGTTAGGGCATGGGGGGGTGATCATGATATTTTTGGTCAAAAACTGTTGAACACTCAGCACAGCATGGGCAGGTGTGCTTGTAAATTGCTCATCATGAAATGGGCAAACACGTTGAAAGAGTCTTCAAAAAAATGCACTGAAGCTGAATGCAACCTCTCACAACAACACCAGCTGGTACAGTGATAGAGAAGGGTTCCTAAAACACTTGCCTAGTGGAGGAAGCCTGTACTACAAGGGGTCTACCCTGCAGATGATAAGTCTGGGGTTTTGGGGGGACCCCTGTCATAGATCTTTGCTGCAGTCCCCTGCCAAGTGTAGTTCTGCTATAGTCATATATCATACACCTCAGCATATGAGTGCTCACGAATACTTTGTATGAGGAACAAAGTCTTGGTAATAAGAGTCTTCGCTCCATCTTGCCGCTGTTAGAGCTTACAGAGGAGCAGGGTGAGGATTTCAGGTTTTGGTGGGTTATTGAACTGGGAATTCGAAGCATCCCCTAGGACAAACTTCTAAATAATACAGTGAGAATAAATATCTACAAGTACAATTCTTATTTTTTCAAGCTCTTTAACGGCCCTCAGAAGACCTTACTTGAACCACAAGGAAAATGATAAGAAATGAAGCAGCTAATGATACTAATAATTACGATAATAATACTGTTTATATAACTCTTTACGAATACACCTACCAAACACATGAGGTGGATGTTGAGACAATTTCTAAATAATGTAGAACAAATTGCTTATGAGTGTGGGCAGAGGGATGCTGGGAAGAAGAGGGTTCATTTGGTCAGAACCCTCCAACTTGTCTTGGTCAAATTTGCTGAACGATTTCTAATATCTCTCCTAAAAATTCCATCTCTATTATTCAATCCCATTATACACATGACTCATGGTGACTGTGGCCAAGTCCTTTCTTTAATCCCTTCGAGAATAAATCTCATTGTTTTTAGCAGAGCGAGGTCCAGCTTAGCCTATTTGCAACACCTTCTCCAGACTTGGTGGTTTTTGTTCTATGACATTCATGATCATAGATCCATTGTAGCTTATTCTTTTAATAATAAGACTTACTGAGCAGCAATTTATATGGCAGGTCCTATAATAAAGACCTAAGAGAAGTTCATTCATAAAGTTGTCTAAAGATAATGTTAAGTTGGTTACTACAAAGTGCCTCTTCACCTCCAACCTTACCCCTGCATCACACACACACACACACACAAAATTACTCGTGTTTTCTGTGTTTGTGTGTCATTTGTTTTCATCAGAAACACAGAGAAATAGAAAGGGGTTTATAAGGTGTTTTCAGAAGCATGAGATCTGAGGTGTGTTGCCCTCCTACTTCTTCAGTCCTCACAAAGAGTCTGTCAACCTTGGCCCTCTGAGTCATGACATTCTTTGGATTTCTCCCCTAGCACCAGGCCTGAGGGCAGCCTACTGTACTGACCCAGCTAAATACAGGGTGGGGCAAAAGTAGGCTTACAGCTGTTCAAACGGAAAATAATACAATAATTGATCAATAGTAAAACAAGAATAAGCTGCATTTTGTGTACTCTCAACTGTAAATCTACTTTTGCCCCACCCTGTAAAGAGCCCATGAAAACGGAGGGTCTCCAGTGACTCTACATGTGGAAAAGAAATCACTAGCCAAGGATAAGAGCATTCCATGCCCACATCCTACTCACTAACCTTGAAAAATGAATGGTGAACCAAAGACTCCATAGGGTAATAAGATGGCATGAAATGGCTACATTAAGTAATCTTCAGGAGGTAGTAAGAATAACCACTTTGAGCTGCCCAAATAAGACAACAAATAACAATTCATCTCAGGCAATAAAATGACTGGAAAACACAGAGTAGGGAAAAGACATTGTAAATTACAGGATCAGATTGAGTTTTTCAGTCATCACAACCTTGGCCAAACTGAAAGAAAGGAGAGAAGAGTTCATCTGAGAAACATTCACTGCCTTAAGGATGTGTGTTCCGCCCTCACACTGCTTCTGAGCATAACCCTTGAATAAATAATTTTATAATTTAAAAAAATTATAGTTCTGTTTTCTTTCACTAGAAAATACTCGTAGTAAGTGAAAGTTCCTGCTGTTTATGTATAAGGGTTCTAGGGCTTGAGTCAGCACTTCCCTCTTTGGTCTTTTTACAATTATTCTCATTAATACCACCATTTTGAAATGGTTATATCCAACCATTCAATGAGTGTTTATTAAGTTCTTATTATGAGTCAGGCTCCATTCTTAAGTGGGAAGTATACAGTAGGCACATAATAGGCCAGGCCCCTGACCCACTGGAGCTCATAGTCTACGAGGGAGATAGATGATAAATAAATACAAAAATAAATATATAATAACAATTTTTAAAAACCATGGATTTTCTGAGAGCATAATTGGGGTGGGGGTAGGAGGCATCTAATTAAGGGAAACACGTCCCCGAGGAAGCGACAGTTGATCTGAGACCTAAGGGGTGGAGTTAGTGGGGGTGCGTAATTAGGGTGCATGCTCACTACCAGCCATGCCGGCACCGGGATGGGCTTGGCATATGGAGAGAAATACATGTGCATACAAATGGAGATTTACATTTTCAAAAAGCTGCTTTGTTGTAAAAATAAAATGAATGCTTGGTGATTCGCAGGCAAAAATGTACTGATGAGGTGCGCATAACTCTGACGGAACCTGAAGAGTCTGGTTTCCTGTCAAGGTCAAAAATGCTCACCTCTGAGTAGTAAAATGCCTGCCGTCATCTTGATGTCTACTTCGTTTTCATGCTCGGATTTAAAATCGCATCTAAAGAGCTCCAAAAACTCTTCCTATAGCCTTTCCTAGCAGCGTATTTCAATACTGGAGTGCCCTCTGCGCCAATAATGTGTCTTCATAATACATTTAAGTTTCCTTTCTGTGTGTGTCTTCAATAAGACTGTGTGCATACACACGTTTCCATAATAAAATATCACCACTCATTGCATAAAACCCTTCAGTACAATTTTAAAGACTGCTAGCAAATTTCCCTTCTCTCTTCTCTAGGACATATTATATTATTGTTCATTGTGAGTACTATTCTGGAGTATTTGCCCAGTTTTCTGTGCCAGTTTTTATTACTAGGAAGTCACCATTCCAACATACATATACATCCTGCATATATGGCACAGGACTGAAAAGATAAGACAGTGAGATTGTTCATAAACAATGAACCTACATTTTGGTCTGTCAAATGGGCGCACAAGCCAACTGCCATCTACAAAATATTTCTATAGGAAGCCATTTAGCACTAGGGAGCACCACTGTTTCTCTAATCATAAACTTGATCTTCTCCCAAGGCTGTTCTCTCTTTTTGCTCTCCTTTTTCTTCCTCTGGCCTAGTGTCTCCCTTGCATTCTCAGTGTTACACGAGTATATTAGTAGCCTAGACCTTTTGGTAAATCTCTTTTCTCTCTTCTTATGAATTACCACAGCACGTTCTCAACATTAACATTTTCCTCCTAGATTTATTCATTATCCCTTCAAAGTCTCTCTCATTGAAAACCAAATTCTTTACCCGAAAAACAGTAAATAGAGCAAAGGTGTTCCTGAAATACAATATTGCTTTGCCATAATTATATAATTGTGTGTGTGTATAAACACTGTATACGCAGTTTACATTTTTTTGTATTTATGTGCCTTATTTCTATCTTATTTCTGTTATCATATCTATGCAACATACTTACGAAAGCTGTCAAAACATAAACTCAGAACGCATCCAGTGAACTGTTTCAGCTGCTTTTCCTTCTCATTTCCTTCCACTTCCTTCAGGAATCCTTGGGCTTCGATAGTGGGAATTGCAAAACCCTCAGGGCAGGTCCCTTTGTGGCTCATTCTGCATCTTATTTGGTGCTGGTATCCAGAGGCTACAAGCAATTTTGAACAGGCCTGTGCAACAGCTCAGGTGATTCACAACATCATTCAAATTTGTCGATATCCGCCTTACCTTCACCAGAATAAGGGATCAGTCATCAGGACTACCGCGTCAGAGAGAGCCGTTCAGCTACACTGAGTTCCAGCCCCAAGCACTGGCTTGCAGGTAACTTAATGAGAGCAAATGTAGAGCTTAGTGGACAACTCTCCATTCTCCACTCGGCATAAAAGAAAAGGCTTCAAGTGCAGTTGGGTGGATGCAAGTTAGATGCAAGGATACATCCTCTGAGCACATGATAAACATGGAATATGTTACCAAAGGAAACAAAAGAAAACATTTTCCCTAATGGCCCCTTGTTTATTTTTTAAGTGTTTCTCTCCACCATCTGGACATGTTGACGGATCCTGCTTGAACCCAGGGAAACAGACTCGATGATGTGTACCTGGCTCCCATCTACTCACCTCCATAGAGAGGCCTTTCCCTCCCAACTATCCAAATTAGATGTCCGCTTTGTCTTTCTCTTATTATTCTGTTGTGTTCCTTTCCATCTCTTAGGAAAACTTGTAATTATACATTTATTTACTTGGTTTTTCCTTTGGAGGGCCAGTTGTTTAACACGTGCCAGCACACCGCTGCTCCTAATTTGTTCTTCCTGCTTCCCCTTTCCTCTCCGCATCGCAGCCAACTGATCCTTTAAAAAACGGAACTTAAATGTGTGACACCTGGACATGAACAATGGTTGGGGGGTTGTCTGAGGGAGTGGGGGATGCTGGGTAGAGGGGAGAAAAAGAGGGGAAAGTCAGGATAACTGTAATAGCATAATCAATAAAATATTGATTAAAATAATAAAATTAAAATAAAAATAAAAACTTGAATACAGTCAAGCCACTCGAGTGCCCAACAACCTCCAGTGGCTTTCCATTCCACTCAGCTGAAAAACAAAGCTCTTGCCATGGCTAAAAGGTCCCCATATGGTCTGCCAAGCCCCACAGTCTCCTGTGTTTTTCTGATCTTGCTGCCTTTCCCATTGCTCACAGGGCTTCAGTCACACTGTGACCCTACTGGTCCTCAAACACGAAAAGCATGCTCCCGCCTCAGGGTCCCTGCATTAGCTTCTCTACCTGGAAAACTTTCCTCCAGGGAGAAGCTTAGCGCCCTCTCTCACTTCATGCACTTCGTTCCCTCTTACACTTGGCATCCATCAGAGTGATCTCTGACTACTCTGTGCAGAATCACACCCCGCCACCACCTTGCTGCTCTCTACTCTATTTTACCTAGTTTCTTTTTTTTCATAGTAGACATCACTTGTTTACGTGTTGTATATTGATTAGTGTCTTGGCCTTTGCTGCTCAGATCTACTCTCTACCTCTCCTCCTCTCTGCAAACTACATCTGCTTGGTTCCCATTGCCACTGACTACCAACAAGGTTTGGTGGATGGGAGGCATTTGCTGAAGATTGGAGGAAAGAAAGAAGAGAGAGATCCAGATATTTCTCTCTCTCTCTTTCTCTCCCCCCCCCCTCCTCCCCACTTCAGGCCACGTTGACAGCAGTAACTCAGTCTCCCTCACCTGGAGTGGGATCCATTTCACTGATCAGGCCTGTGGTACACCCACCTGTCTCCTCCAGCAAGCTGAAGGAGGGCAGTAACTGGTCACTCTTCTCCACCCGGAATGCATTTGCTCCCACTTTTTCCTTGGTTTGCTCAAGGTCCTCCTTAAATGCCACTTCCTTAGAGACAACCATTCTGTCCTGCCTCTTCTAATTAGATCTCCCTCTTTGGCCTGCTCTTACTATCTTGTTTTCATATCTATTTCTTGTCACAAATTATAATTTAACATTTTTTAATTGTTTACTTGTGCAATGCCTTGCTCTACCACTCAACTAGACATAATGCAGATTCTATCTCTCTGATTCAACACTCTTTCCCCAGCTCTTGCAACTGTGTCTGGCCCATAGTAGATGATCTATCTATAAATACATTTTCCATTAAGTAGTGAATGGATTTAAACTGGACCTTTCCTAGTAACCATCATAACACTTTAGAACTAGTAAGTGCTCAGTAAATGTTTATAGAGCTGATGAGAATGCATGGCTTTCTCTGAAAAATTCACCAATATAGCCAGTCTGCCATGGTTTTCTATAAATCCTAGAAGATGTCTGTCTCGTGGTATTTTCCCTGCACATTATACATTTTTGCATGTTACCTTTGAAGAGCCTGCACTTGAGTACATAATATGAAAACAAAGGAAACAAGTATCATTGTATGATTTAAGCATGCTCACTTGCCTGGGGTGGCAGAAATGAAAAGAGAGCTCAAAATGGCACTCTGTGCATACAATTGCATTTACAGGATTCTTCCTCTCAGCATTTGTCGGGGTGGTGGTCTTCTGAGTAATTTTTCTTATTTTTGTCATTTCATTTTTACCCTCGAATCTAGAGTAAACTAAGCTATCAAAGGGTAGGAGCAAATTCATGCTTGCCATTTCCCTTTTTTGTGTTACACAGTTACCACGTGTGGGTTGTGGTATGGATTTTCCACGTCAGCTTAAACTGGTCTTTGCCATGCACTGCTCTCTGTTCTCGTCTCTAAACTAAAGGGAAAGCCTCAAACGAATACAGGGAAGTCTATCATGCATCACTCTTTTTAACTTTCCAATTTCTATTTGCTCCTTTATTCTCCATACTTCTCCGTCCTCTCTTTTGTTTAAAATCTCATTTAGCATTCTCTGGAGGGGAGAACACAAGATTACAATCTAACGATTGTAATGAGAATGGGTTAAGTTGGTGCCGTTTCCCATTTTCATTACAATCTTGGTGGCAAGAATAATGTAACAGAATTTTTAATGCCTCATATATTACGTGAACATTTTCCCGTGAGCTCCTGCTCCTTTTCTGTGGACGGTGCTGCTGCTGTGTGCTGCAGGACTTTGATCTTTTTATATTCTACATTATAATCAATTGGCCATTTCACCCCTTCCCTATAGATTACAGTCAAACAAGTAAAAAATATTTTGATCTATAGCAAACCACTGCATCTCATGACTATAAAATCTCAGCACCTGCAGACCAGTACCTGCAAAATACACACAGCCAGTAATTCAAATGGGACAGAAGGAGCAATGCAGTGTCCTGACAGCCAGGTACTTCTCTGAAAGGCACTCTGGGAGTCGTCGGAGTTTTGTAACTTAGATCATACATAGACAGAGTTGATTCATCTAAATATCAGGAGCTTCTTGGGGGGTTGGACTTGGAACTCTAAGATGCTCACACGTGAGATGAAAAGCTTCACACATCCTTGTTACTCCGGGTGCAGTCCATCCCCAGGTCAGCCGCGTGAGCATCACCTGAGAGCACAGGAAAAATGTGAATCACAGGCCTCAGCTCAATCCGCCTAAACTAGAATCTGCATTTGAACAAGGCCCTCGGGTGACGGGTGTGCTGCAGAGACTGCGAAGTGCTGCCTTCCAGTTCTCTGCAGGCTGCACTTCCTACAAAATGTCAGGCAGTACCTGCCCCTCCCTGAGTAACCGGGATCACTGCGCCCTCTCACGGGGCTTCTCGGCATCTGCTTTTGATGTCACCTCCATCTGACCCTTTTCTGGCCTTTGCCTATTACGGACCGTCCTGGGCTCCATTTTCTAGGGGACTGAAAACGCTTGACCAACTAATTCTCACATGGACTTTGGGACAGAAACATCTGGATTCAAATCTTAGCTCTGTTCATATTGCTTTGGTGGAAATGTATACATCTCTGCAGCTCAGTTTCTTAATTTATTTACTGAGATAGTAATACTTACTACATGAGTTAGAGAATAAGAACAAACTGCTATAATAAAGAGATCCCCAAATGCAATGGTTCAAATCAGATAGAAATGTCTTCATTTTAGGTAGTAACCCAAACCAGAAGTCAGCTCTGCTCTGTGTGCCCTGTCGCAAAGTTGAGATTCTCTCCAGCAAATTTCTCTGCGATTCCCTAGGGCATTGTTCTTGTCTTCATGGTTGAAGCTTTGTTGCAGAAACAGGAGAGTCTACATGAGACACACCTTAGCAATGGACTCCACCCAGCCAGAGGGGACAAGGAATAATTCGGTCTCTCACTGAATGCCTGGCTTCAGTCCTCCGACTATACAAGCACACCGGGCATTTTGGTGGCCAGCGGCAATACCCACCAAACTCACCTAGCAGGTTATTTTAGGAGTTAAAGGAATTGTGGCCATACATTGCTTAGCACACAACCTGGTACCCATATACATTAGGTGCTCAAAAATGACAGCTGTTATTCTGGTCTTATTCATAGTCTTTCTGGTAATATAATCACAATTTATCCAGCTTGTTCAAAACTTCAGCTCAGGGACTGGAAAGTAAATGAATTTCAACCCAGATCAAATGGCATTAGCTTCAGATCAGGTTTGTGTGACTTTGGCACCACCTTGGACAAGTCTTGATCTCCAGAGTTTATTGAGCAACTTCTCTTACTTTTCTCTCCTCTGTGCCTGCATGTCTCAAGTTGAAGCAAAGCTGTAGACAAGGAGTTGACTGTCATGGTTGGTCTACAGAGCACTCTCGGAAAGAGTGCACGAGGGACTCTGATCCCACGGAGAGCTCTGAAGCGGGAATTGCCCTACAAAATCAGTGCCATCTTGAGCTTTGTGTGCCCCCATAGACTGCACACTGCATGGGCCAAGGGAGGAACCATGTACAATTTTATCCAAAGGAAATCAGCTTAGCTGATTACAGACCAGTCTGCAGCAGGTATGGGAAGGCTGTGCCCGCTTGTAAGAGGCCCGGCAGCAGTAATTTTCTGTTGGCATTTGCTCCTTACTTCCACCATATTAGAAACAAAGGGGAGGGAGGAGAAGATGGCGGCGGAGTAGGACAAAGGATTTCGCTTCTCTCCACGCGCCGGAGAAGGACCTGGCTGATCTGCGGAAGAACACAGCAGATGCTAAACTGGGACTCAGCATATAAGAAAGCAGGACTCCAGAGACTGTAGCGGACACTGAATGACCAGAAGTTGAGGAGAGGAGAGGACCACAAATCAACAAGGTAGGAGGGAGCAGCACAGAGGTGGTGGCAGGGCCCCCTGCCAGGCCAAGCCAGGGCCCGGGCCGGCCGCCCCGGTCTCTGAGAGCCCAGGGTGGGCAACACCGGCTCTGGGAGAGAACTGGTCACCGGCACCACCCCTGTCCGGCAGGGCGCAGATTGGAAAACACCATAAGAGATCAGTCTTCCAGTAGTGGCAGAGAGAGGAGTGAGCATTCGGAAGCAAGCTCCGATAACTCGTGGAGTCAGGTTGCTGGCTTGGGAGAACTGAGAGTTGCCAGAGCACTCCCTGCTTCAAGGGGCCCGTGCCTGCCTGCGAGCAGTCCCGGGGAATCTCGGACTGCTGTCAGGGCCTCCAGAAGTGGGTCAGTTTCGAGCTCCATCCCTACTCAGCCGGCACAGATCAGCTCCATCCCTGCTCGCCGG
>NW_028074503.1:5358960-5384289 GCF_014824575.4 Sturnira hondurensis
GTGAGCTGTGGGTGTTCAAGGAGAGCAACAGTATGGACTAAGGACAGAGGCTTGAAGACCACCATGGCTTAGTGAGAGAGACCGTTAGACCCAGCATGTCCAGGGTCTCTGTCGTCCCTCCTCCCAGCACATATGTGCACTGGGTCTCCTTTTGCCAACACGACTGAGTGGCAGGAAAATTAGACGGGAGAGCGAAGGCTTCTGTTCTAAGCTTTGAAGAAAATTTATTTTATATTCATTTTTGTTCTTTAGAGCCAAGTTCATGCTTCTGCAAAGACTGGGTGTTTCCTAAATGCTTCAAACAGACTGGCAGAGCAGTGGTACAGGCAGCCAAAACTGTGAACAGTCTCCCCAATTGTTCTGGGGACTTGCTGTTCTCCAGCCCTTTACCCTGAGGGGCCCTGGAGGCTGGATGGGCAGGCCTGGTATTATCCACATTGACAGAAATAGACTTCCAGACACGGAAAAGCAAGGCACACAAAGGGAGACACATACCCGGCTATCTGGATGGGTAGCTCCAGATGCATTTTTGCCCCTAAAGTAAAAATTGGATATTTCTGACTCTTTTTTACAAAACTGAACTTGGACAAAACTTCATGTAAACAAATTTATTTCTCCAAATCTTCCATTCATCATTTCACAATTACATTGTGATTTATTGGTTTCTAGAATTAGATTAAAGCATTCAGTAAGCAGTGACTTATTAAAATGATATCTGGCAAAAAAGAAAAAAGGCTCCAAGTTGGTTTGAACTCCAAATGACTCAAAATTTAATAGTCACATCTTCTCTCTGACCTCCTCTTTCTAATCCTATTGAATTCTGCCTAGTTTCATGTAAGGTTTATTTGTCCTGATCAGAAGCTTAATAGACTAAAACAAAATTACTATACTTGAGATATATGGCTCTGATGGGGACTAAGACTTGTTTTCTTCCTTAGATTTACAAGAAAGTCAATTTCAGCTCAATAGCTGTTTTTTCCTGGGGAGGTCAAGTGGGTTTCAGTTGCAGAGAAGTAAACAGAAGTGATCTCCTTCATTAAGAAACCATAATGTAAATAGACAGGGCGAGGTTAAGAATAGTATAGGAAATGGAGAAGCCAAAGAATTTATATGTGTGACCCATGGACATGAACTAAGGGGTGGGGGGAAGGCTCGAGGGACCAGGGGGAGGGGGTACTGGGAAGAAAGGGATAAAGGAGAGAAAAAATGGGACAACTGTAATAGCATAATCAAAAAATATACTCTTAAGAAAGCATAACATTAACAAAATTCAAGCATGTCATTTCTTAGTAAATTGACCTTTCAAAACAAACTAACACTATTGCTAAATGACCACAACAATTTATAAGTGGCTGTTTGAACTCCTTCCTCCATTTACAGTAGTAAACAAATACAATAACCTGAGGAAATAAATTGGGCATAAACATATCCACGTAAGGGAGTCAGAATGGTTTAACAGGCTCTAATTCCAGCTCTGGTCTCTTACGAAAACCTTAAGAAAGACACTAAAATGTCTAGGTCTCCTTTTCCATGTCTTTAAATGGGGACTGAAAAGTCCCTGAGCTGAAAGTATGGTGATTGGGAAAGGAAAGGGGGAGAAGGGAATGGGGTGTGACTTCTAATGAACATAGGCTTTCTCTTTGTAGATGATGAAACGTTTTGGAATTAGATAGTGGTGATGGTTGCACACCTTTTCAGTATACTAAAAACCACTGATTTGTACACCTTAAAAAGGATGAATTTTATGGTATGTGAATTATATCCCAATTTTTAGAGAAAATATGTGTGGTATACTTCCCAGGGCTTAAAAAATCAAGGTTTTTTTTTTTTTGCTTTGTTTGTTTGTTTGTTTGTTTAGTGAGGATCAGTTGTATTATTTGGGAGCATTTTTTGTTGTTTGCTTTTTGGTTACAATTAATAGAAACCTTTACTGGTTCACATGACCAAACCATAAGATGCCAGAGACCCTGTAATTAGAGATTTCAAGTGGGCCACATTCTCTCTGCCTCTTATTTTGGCCTTTTTTTGACCATCATCTTCATTTCCTCAGGCAGGGGAACAGGTATTTTGGCTGCCAGACAGGAATTTTTTATTTTTGTCACCAGAAGGGTCAGAGTCTTTGGTTCGCTGGCCTGAAGTTCAAAACTACTGCAGAATCATCCCAGTTGGGCTGGTTTGGGTAAGATATGCACCCTTAAACATGTCACGGTAGCTTGGGAGAGAGGGTCTGTTGTGCACTAGAAAGAAAATATGGTTTCATCAGTCCTCCAGTGGCAAAGGGTCACTTTACTTAGAATAATATAAATGGATAAACATGAAATACGGATAAACATGAGTGGTGCCATTAAGTGCAAAGAACTCATCTGAAGTGATAGGAAGTAAACAGATACTGTACCTTCTATGGAATCTGCTAAGTTCTCTTTACATTTACAAATTATAGTTATGTTCCATACTGGAGCCTGGAAGCTGGAAAATTTATTTAGACACATCCCATTTCAGGAATAGTAAAATGTGGAGGGAAAACATGTATCAGAATCACAGAAACATGAAATTATCCCTATTTTCAGGTGAGGTTTTAAATGATGAAGTGACTAACCAAGAGTGACATGGTTCATTAAATAGCAAAACCAGAAATACAACCCAGTACCCCTGATGCTACAGTTCTCCAGACGCTCCTCTACTAACAAACTTCCCATGACAAGAAATTTGTCAGAACAAAGTCTTGTCAGCTCTGCCACGGCCAGCAGTTGGAATTAGGAGTCCCCCAAGGCTTTTAACCTAACTAATCCCTACAGTAGGCTTGGTGTGTCTTTCAATGCAATTCAGGAACTGCTTTTAAAATATTTTAAATCAGGTACAATAACTGGAAATTCAGAGTCAAACAGATATAAGTGCATTTATATCTTCTTGCATTTCATTATTATTTTCAAATAAAATGCATTTTATTATTATTTTCAATAATAATAATAAAGTCAAGACAATTAAAAGGAAAATATGTTGAGACTATGCGAATGATGATGAAAATGGTCAATTGGATTAGTATTATGCTTTGAATGAGCCATTGTAAATTCTTAGCATGACCAAATTTATCTGACCTTGTTTGGTTCTTTTCTTTCTTTTAAAATTACTATTTAGTTATGAGAAATTATTGCTGTATATTTAACAATCAGATTTGAACTCCTATAACACACCTGTGTTGGCCACTCAATGACCAATTATGGCACTGATGGGACACTTTTTATTAAAAATATATTTTATTGATTAAAAAAAAAAAAAAAAAAAAAAAGAAACAAAGGACTGGAATAAATCAGCTAGAACACCAATTGTAAACCAGTGTCCCGCAAGAACTTTTAAAACATGCGATACCTGACTGTTTGGTAGGGGCCGCTGACCTCTTTTCCCTTAGATGGTCAAATTAAAAACAAATGGCAATGGCCAACACAACAATATCTGTCCAATGTGAATGAATCAATATTCTACCTTTTTTTGGTCAGATTGGATAGTAGTATATTTTCGGTGTACCACCGAATTTTAGTAATTAGTTTATGTGTGTGCCATGAGATGGAGTAGGTTGAAAGTTGCTGACCTTATCCAGGTGGAGGGCTCAGGGAAGGTTTGGTCTCGTGGCCACACTCCAGCCAGCTTTCGGCCGTATGGGAACCATTAGCAACATGAATCACGCAATGGAATTTTTGACTACTGCTAGATAAATGATTCTTACCACATCATAAAACAAAATCTTTTCTGCAAATAGGCATTTGAACTATTGGTTATTTAACCTGTTAATGCAGTATCACTCTATAGAAGCAGCCTAGCTACTGAAAACTAGTTGCGTACCTCCAAACAAGAATATGTCTTGATCTGAAACACCACCATTAACACTTTGGATACACCAATCTGAGTTTTGGGCTTGTTGATAGAAAGTAAACGCAAAAATACAGAACAAAATTTGGATCTAATTAGAAAGGTTTTAGGCATGATTCAAGGTACTCTTATTCACCGTGTACTATCCAACGTCCCCCTTGGAGCATCTCTCATATCCACACCTACTTCTCCCTTCCCAGTACCACACTCCAAGGCTCTATGGCATCATACCATGGTCATTGCCTCCAATAGACTCTCACCGTGACTCTGGGACAGAGCCAATCCCAGGCTGCAGCAGCTTCACCTCAGGTCAGCTTGACCTTGGACTCTGGGCCACATTCTTGGTTTCTGCCATGATCTTACTATACCAACCCGCCAGGTGCCCAGTTCCAGAGCTACATCAAGAGCCCCTCTGCTGCCTGAATTTGTGTCTCAGCTCCCAGCCTGATGCCCCAGGTCCCTTGAGACTTGGTCCTTGTATCCCCAAGTCCATTCAAAGATTTGCCTGCTCACCAATCCTGTGACTTCCTGCTGCTCAGTGGCAGATTCCCTGGGCCACCTGCTGCCTGCATCTGTACCTATTGTCTGCTGCCAGACAGCTCTCCTCCCCACGGAGGGGATAGAACAGATGGAATATTCTTCACAGAGTGGTGTAAAGAGAGAAAACGCCAGCTAAACTGCTGCAGGACAGGGAAGTTGCTAATGATGGAGGCCAAGGAGATGGAGAGGCTGCTTCTACTCGGTCAGCATGGCTGTTGTCAGTGGACTTGGCAGAGCCTGGTGGTCGAGAGCTTATGCTCTAGAGTCAGACCCAATGGACGTACCAGCCTGCCAGGCACTCACATGTAAGAGAAGACAAACATTCCATCCCCTCAGTCTCAGTTTCCCCACCCATGAGACAGGAGTAATAGCTCCAGCACAGAACTATTGCCGTCCTTGCTGAGATTAAAAGAGATATTACATCTAAAGGCTGTTACTATAGTTCCTTAGACATAAATAATAAATCTTAGTATGTAATTCCAGAGTAACACATATCTGCAGGGTATTTTTTGTTTGGGGAGAAGGAACAGTATGTATTTAGAATAAAAACCTAGGCTAGGCGAGCCACTCTGTCAAAGATCAATTAAGTTCAGAAAATGTGGAAGCGACAGCAATCACTGAGGTGGAAACCAGAGGAGAAAGCTGAGTCCGAGCAAGGAAGAGGCTGGAATGGCAGCCCCAGGGTGGGGGTGTTACAGAGCGTTGGTGCGAACCTTGTGGTGGAAACTGGGATTGAACCAGAAAAGTCAGAGAGAGACAAGGAGCAGAGCCCTGGCTGAGCTCTAGGGAATAAGTGGTGTACCCTAAAACGTCCCCAAGGCAACAGAGAAGGCGTCCGAGAAAAAGTAAAGGGGAATAGAAGAACCTGGCGCATTTTATTGGAAGGGCAGTGAGTGGAGGGAGGAAAACCAAAGTATTCCGAGAGGCTCTGAGAGAGAAAACAGTAGGGAAGTCCGCAGAGGGAGAGGTGGAAAAGCAGTCAGCCGTGACAGAGAAGAGGCAATGAAGAGACATAATAATATACAATGCTGGTTCAAAACAACAGCTGGGAATTGGGGATTGATAGTGAAGCAATAAATACCAGCAATGAGGGAACTAAATACCATTAAAATGCACAATAGTTAATAACAATGAAGCTGAAGTCTGGAAGCAATTAATAAATTAATAAACAATAACACAAAGCATAGAATGAAGAAAAAGTGAGGTTATAAATCTGACTGTTCAGGGAGAGAAGGACAGGGCTTCGCTGGAGGAGAGCGCGAGGAAGATAATTCAGCCAATTGCCGAAGGACATGCTCCAGCTTCTGAGTCGCTAGGAGAGAAGAGGACAGATTCTACCCACCTCTGGCCAGTGGATGGAAAAGCAGCCCGCAGAGAATGTTGCCCTCCACTCTCCTGATGCCGCTTCCATCCGGAGGTGCTCACCGACCCCACCCTAAAATGACCTCACAGACGGGCTGCTTAGACGGTGCCAGCAACGGTGCACAAATAAGCTAGACTTCCTGCCACAGCAGTCTCTCAAAGTAGCCACTCGGAAACTGCCCTAAAAATGCAGGTCCTGAACCAGGTCAGAGACCTCATGATTAGATTCAGCTTCTTCTCAGCTCTCTTCTTCTCCCACTCTTAACCTCGCCACATCTTTCTGAGCAGTTCTGGGAGTCAGTAGGAATCCCACAGCCCAGGTGGGGGTCCCCAATAACTACGTGGACTCCCACCAGTTATAACCTCATCCACAGACCAAAAGTCCCTATCATTATGGGAGCTCCTTTCCCAAAGGTCGGCATCCACCATGGGCTTTGTTTTCAGTATTTTTCTTCTCCTAAAATAACTATGGTATTTGGGAGCTATGTTTCTTTTCCAAATCACAGGTCAGGCCTTCTTCGTTCTTGGTTCAGAGAACATTCTCTCCTCCAGGAGGCAGGCACAAAGCAAAAGGAAAATCCAATCACAACAAAAATATGAGGACTTGCTTTGCTCCCCCAAAATAAATGGGGCAAAAACTTCCACTAAGCTGAAGGGGATAGACAAGGAAAAGAATGGTAAGCTGGTTAAACTAGGTTACAAAGGCTGATTTGCCCTTTTCTTTTAACAAGTTTGCCCTTCCTTATTTTTGTGTGACTTTAGGTTTTTATTCTTGTGGTATTTGCCCAACAGTAATTATCTAGAGGCAGGAACATTTCTTACCCTCCTTTGCCAGGCACACAGCACCTCCTGTTTATTTTTCGCAACGTTTTCCCCCCTTCCTATACCCAGGCCCCCTTCGTTAACCAGAATTTAATAGCTAACACGATGGCCCTGGCTGTGGCAGAGACTTAACAACCAACACATCCCTGGTGGAAAAGAGAGTTCCGAAGGACCCACAGTCCCAACGTTCAGTGCAACAATAATATATAAGAATGAAGAACTAAGAAAAGTGTACCCAGAAAAGAACTAATTGGAGCACATTACAGATAACTTCAGGGTCAGTAGGAAAAGAAGGAAGAAATGGAGACAGAAGAAAAGAAAAATTAAAGGAAAAATTGAGGCTTTCCACAGTATGCGGTATTAAGAACAGCAAGACGATATTACTTTCACATTTGCATAAAAACGTTAATGATCAGCCTATACAATTAGAATTTAAATATGTTTAATGTACTCAGATCAACTAATTCCTATTATATAGGATGCATGATATAAAGTAATATCAACTGCATTCAGTAGAAATATGTATTAGATAACTTTTTAAATCTACTGCTGCAAAGCCAATCTCTCTTAAAGAAATGTCCTGAAAAGAAGAAAAGTCCCAAGGTGTAAGTTACACTCAACAGTGTAAAATTCAGTGTAACAGTTCTGACTTCCGTAACTTCCTGGTGAGTGAAACTTCAGGTTAACAAAGCAGAGGCCGAGTGCTGGTGTGTGGTGCATGGCACACAGTGCACAGGATGAAATGCTGTGTGTCGATCATTCCTTCCTGATGACCATCATAATTAACATCAATCTGGAGACAGTTAATAGACAAATCCTTTCCACTTAAGAATCTAAATTTTTTGTTATTGGATAAACAATTTGTTTTTAGTGGGTTGGACATGGCTTAAATTAATTCTAACTACTTTAAGTTTGATGTAATTGATACACTATTATATCATTTTTTAATGTTAGGCTGTTGCACGTATATAGTTGTAAAGATTACTATGTGAGTAGAAAGAAGTCTATCTTCTGATTTTTTTTCATGACAAAAAAACAATCTTGGAAAATTCCACAATAAACTCTTCCTTTAATTGAACAACAATGATAGAAAAAATAGAAAAGTAGTTGTCATTCTCATCAACAGATTATGAATAATGTCCTTCTGTGCTCTATGCTATTCCTTCTGGAAAGCACATTTAACAGCAATAGCAACGACGTGTATCTCGATATGGGCTAAATAACTAGTGCTATTGTTACATATTTCGATCCATGATATATTCTCACAGTGCAACATTCTGTGTTGTTACATGCATGTACATGAATTGTCCACGCGGTCACATGGACAAGAAAACAGCAGAGCTCCATGAGAGCATGGCGCATTCTTCTTCGGTCTCTACAGCTACTTAAACACCTGGTGTGAGGAGAGGTCCAGCAGACAGATATGCTCCACGTGCTCGTCAGAAGGGCTGGAGTCTAGTTCCACTTCCACCGCTGAATTGTTTTGCAATCAAAACAAATCCCTTTCTCCCTCCAACCCTTAGGTTCCCCATCTGTTCGATAAGAAGAATGCTTTTTGCCCCTCCCACCACAGGGAAAAATTAAATGGGATGATAAAGGAGAAAGTGCACGAAAACACTCTACAAGTACAAGGTGTCTTTGTGGTGAATTTTCATTAGTCATAGAGTGGCAATGTTGGAGAGGAATTAGAGGTCATCTAGTCTAAGCTGCTTATTTCATCAATGAAGACTCTGGGGCCACGAGTCCAGGTCAAACAGCTACTTACCAATGAGCTAGGATGAGTAGCCAGGTCTCCTAATTCCCCGGTCTGCACTCTGTTCTATGCCACTTACTTGACTAAGTCTTGGTTATCCGTTTTTCCCCCATTATAACCTGTAATGTTTGATCATCTTTCAACATCAATATTATAAAAGAATTCAACTAAACTGGTTTAATTATGTCACTAATACTTCTTACAACAAGTAGGTGACATTTTAGAATCCCCAAAACACTGATTTCAAGTACTCAGTGTCCTTATTTAAGTTCAAACTGCAAAATATTAATTAATACTTGCTCAGCACATAGAGTGTGCCAGACTCGTGCTAAGGGTTTCCCATGATCTCACTTGGTCTCCACAATAATCCTATGAAGTTCACATTGTTGTTCTTCTCCTAAAGAGGAGGAAACCATATGTTCACTCCTTGCCCTTCCCTAGTTCAGCTTCATTTTGTAGGGGGGTCTAATCCCTATAAACTAGGCTCCCCAGGCTCCCCTGCCAAGGCTTCGGGGTAGGTTCTGCAAACAGCTGGCATTGGCAGGACACTAGAGGGCAGCAGTGAAGGAGCGGCCCCCTCCCCCCAGAGCACTGTACACTCTCTACCATGAGACTGCTTCTCATTGGTTCCAGCTCTTGATGAACGGCCCCTGCCTTCCAAGTCCCCTCTCCCAGTGGATCCTGACCTCTCGAAACACCCATTTCTCTTTTTGTCCCACCAGCCCTAACAGAAGGTAAGTGGTATAAATCTTGGGGTTGCCTCACTACTTCTTCTCGAACATTTTAGCCATTACAACTTGGTGCTTAGTTCCCCCAGATTAAATTCCTTCTATGGAATACCTGGTCTTTCCCCTTTGCACACTGACTGATCAGTCACTTAGATAAACACGTGACTTAAAGGGCATGGGCTGGGTTTGAATTCAGGCTGTCTGAGCAAGTCTATGCCCTTAACCTCAAAAGGCCACCATTCCCTGTAGTGCCATGGGCCAAGCTAGTGGTCTCTTAGCCTTTCAATGGTTTTTTGATTGCACACATTATGAAAAAAGTGTTTGTAAGCATGGGCCCTTGACACAGTATATTTATTCATAAATTTTATGTAAGTAGAACACTACATGATATGTTAAACACTAGTGAAGTTTACTCGTTTTCACTTTATTTTGTTTTATTTTGATTATTCTAACATTTTTCTCTATGCCAAAGGATGCCCTCATCCTCAGGCTTTGAATGTAGTGGTAAAATGTCTTTAATTCTTTATGGCTTTGTGTGATTTCAGCTACTTTTTCTTGAAATGGGGAAGAATTCTCCAGAAGACCTTCATATTTTCACTTTCCTCCTTAGATTTCTCATCTTTTCTCTCCCTGTGAGCTTCAGATGTAAGCAGCAGAGCTAAGGAATGAGGTGCTGAGGAGAAAGTGAAAAGTGAAGATAAAAGTTTCTCAAATCTTTTTATCCTCAATTTAAGACCAGTTTGCACTCTAAAGACGAGAATTTACAGTATCTTTTTTATAACACCTTTACCAAGATAAAATTCACTTCTTCAAAGTGTATAATTTAGTGCTTTTTAGTATATTCAAAGTTATGCAACCATCACCACTAACTCATTTTAGAACATTTCCAGCACTTGAAAGAAGAAACCCATACACATTAGTAGTCAGGCTGCATTCTCCCTTGGTAGTGGTAGCCTCTGGTAACCACTAATCTCCATTCCATCTCTATGGATTTGACGTCTCTGAATATTTTATATAAATGAAATCATCCAATACGTGGCCTTTGGCAATTGCTCCTTTTGCTCAGCATAACGTTTTCAAGGCTCATCCACAAGGTAGCATACATCAATACTTCACTCTATTTTTTGCAAAATAAGATTCCATTGTATGAATATAGCAAATTTGGTTTATCCATTCATCAACTGATGGACATTTAGGTTGTTTTTACTTTTTAGCTATTGTGAATGGTGCTGCTATAAATATTCACGGTTGAATTTTTCTGTAGAAGTATATTTATATTTCTCTTGAGCCTAGGAGTAGAATTTCTGAGTCATAAAGTGACTGACTGTCTAACCTTTTTGTTTTTAGTTTCAAATAGTTTTCCAAAGTGGCTGTACCGTTTTACATTCCCACTAGCAGGAATATCTCAAGACTCCAATATTTTCACATCCTCTCTAATGCATTGTATTATCTGCCTTTTAGCCATCCTGGTGGATGTGAAGTGTTATTGTAGTTTTAATTTGCATTTCCCTAATTATTCAACATTTTTAAAAGGCACTTATTTGATTAACATTAATACAATAATTTATTAATATAAATGAAATATTAATATTTATTTTCAGTGAATGAAACATGAAAGACAGCCAACTTCATTAGCAAAGAGCATTCCAGTGCTCTAAAAAATGCATAAAAATCACAATATAAAAGCTAAGCAACCAGTCTACATAGAACTGTAACCGCGTCAAGGTATTTTTTGGTTTCCATTTTGATTTCTTATTTGACTCATTGGTTGCTCAGAGATATGTCCTTTAATCCCACATATTGTAGATTTTTCTTTTTTTTAACTTGTTGATTTCTATTTCACAGCAATGTGGCCAGAAAAGATATGTGGTATGATTTCAGACTTCTTAAATTTGCTAAGACTTACGTACTTTGTGGCCAACTGTATGATCTGTGCAGGAGAATATTCTATGCACACTTGAGAAGGGTACACTGCTTTTGTTGGATGGGATGTCCTATATATGTCTGTTAGATCCATTGGGTCTGAAGTGCAGTTCAAGTTCAATGTTTTCATGTTGATTTTCTGTCTGGATGAGCTATTCATTGCTGAAAATGGATGAAATCCCCTACTATTATTATATTGTTGCCTATTTTCCTCTTCAGATATGTTTGCATTTGCTTAATATAATTAGGCATTCCAATGTTAGGTACATGTACATTTATAATTGTTATGTTTTCTTAATGAGTTGACCTTTTATTATTGTACAGTGACCTTTGTGCCTTGTTACTATTTCTGGCCTAAAATGTATTTTGTCTGACATAAATATAACTAACTACGCTTCCTACCCATCCATTTTTCAAAAAAATGGACATACAAATGGCCAACAAGTATGTAAAAAGATACTCAGCTTGACTAATCATAAGGGAAATGCAAATTAAAACCACAATGAGATATTGCCTCACACTTGTTAGAATGGCTATCTTCAAAATGACAAGAGATGATGAATGTTGGTGAGGATGTGAAGGAAAAGAGAACCCTGTGCACTGTTAATGGGAATGTCAATTAGTATAGCCACTAAGGAAAACAGTACGAGGGTTCTCTATATACCCAAAGGAAACGAAAACAGGCTGTGGAGAGACCTGCCCTCCTGTGTTTACTGCAGCATTTTCACAACCACCAAGATGAGGAAACAACCTAAGTGTCTGTAAACAGATGAATAGATAAAGAAAATGGGACACATATAATGGAATATGACTCAGCTGTGAGAAAGAAGGACTCCTGTCATTTGTGACAACACGGAAGGACCTTGAGGACATTTTGATCAATGAAGTAAGTTGCACACAGAAGGCAAATACTGAATGATATTACTTATATATGGAATTTCAGGAAGCTGAACTTGTAGAAACAAAAAGTAAAATGCTGGTTATCAGGAGCTGGAGGGGTGAGGGAAATATAGAAATGTTTTTAGCCCAGAAAGAAAATGAAAGGAAGGGAGGGAGGGAAGGAGGGAGGGAGACAGAAAGGAAATAGAAGAAATGTAACTATAAACTTGAAAACTGCAATAAAATTGACCTACTCTCAACTCTGAACTCCAGCCTCTGCAACATTTAAAAAAAAACTATGGATTACTTGGTCTCTTAAAATTGGGTCTATGTTTTTAACCACCAATGCTAATTTGATTAAGTAAGCCAGACATTTGACTAACATGTCCACTCACTCCTAAAACTTCTTGCTTTTGTCGCTCACTTATTTTAAATTGCAGTTCAGCCTATCATTGTTGTTAGTCATTGATAAATACCAATCTTTCCTTTGCTTATATAATATTTTGTTAATTAAACAATCATTGCTAAAAGCCTCAGGAAGCGGTGTGTGTGGTGGGGGACATAGTCCTCATCACACGCTTGAGCGAAGCCTTTGTCCCAGAGCTGAAATACGTCGTTAGAGTCTCCATACTGCTCTTGGCCGGGAAGGGCTATAGACCTTGGAGTTCCAGAAGTTTTGTTCCAAAGTGAAATAGTACCAGACAGAAGAGCCATCTATTTATTCAGCTATTCATTCAACAAATAAATAATAAGCACCCCCCACGTGCCAAGCACTGTCCGAGGCACAGAGAACACAGCAACGACCCAAACCCTCGAAGGCCTGCCCTCAAGGGGCTCACATTCTAATGCAATGCCTTTCACCAGCCTTCTGCTGCTGCTGCCTGAGACCCCGGTGCCTGGCTCTGCAGCAGCCATCTTGGCCCTCTGGGGACAAAAGCCAACACACTGAAGATGACAGAGGTTCAAAACGAAAGAAACCTGTTTAAATGAGTGTGAACAGCTCAAGGCCCCAAAGCAATTCACTTTCAGCAGCCAGGGTTTTTCTGCTTCTAATTTTCAGAGCTTGCTTTCAGAGAGCTAACATCCATGGAGGAAACAAAAAACAAAAACAAACAAAAAAAACTCATTCAGACTGTCCAGATTGTGGCACCAATTGCTAGCGAAAACTCTTCCGAGGGACAAAAGCATAGCGAAGACGTATTTGTCCAACGGGCACTTTCTGCACACCTGCTTTCCGACTGGAAGTAGCAGACTTCCAGAACAGTGCTTGGCCCCTGGGGGTCAATTTCTCTAACTGCCCATCTCCTTACTCTTGCCGAGCTCCCAGATAGCTAACCTAAGGTAGTTCTGATATAGCTAAATCTCAAAATCTCTATAAAAGCCTCAATTCCCAGGTCATTTCATGCTCAGCTCTCTAAGTGGGCCTCTACTCTCAGGGCTATTGAATGAGCAGGAACGTGGGGATTTCTCATCTGCTACTTTTTTTTTTTTTTGATAGCTCACGGGGCAGAGGGAGGAGGACACTAAAACATGCAACGGAAACGGCCCACTAAAAACACAAAAATCTTACCCCTCCCCCAGGATTCAACTAGGTTCCCTGTTAAGTACTCTCATCACACTCAGCACTTTTCCTTCATGTCATCTAGCACAGCTTATAACTCCATACTTTTTAGGGGTTTTTTATTTGATCCATAAAGGTAGAACCTTATCAGTTTTGCTCACCACCGTATTCCCAGGGAATGAATAAATACATGTCTTCATTCATTCACCAGGCCATGCAAGATTCCATTTAGGTAGAAAACTGGCCTCTTAACTTAGAGCATGCCGTTTTCCTTTTGATTGCAGGTTCTGAGATTATAAAACAAATTAGTTATTTATACATGGTCTCCATGGCCATAGCCTGTGACAAGGGGGGGGGGGGTTCTTATAGGCTGATTATCAGGGACCACAAATAGTAGAACCTCTTTTCCAAACTGCCTATGTGTGGGTTAATGGATGGCTCTCTCCTATGAATATTCCACCATCTTGACACTGCCCTGCCAAGCCAAAAGTCAGTGTCCAGCCCTCTCTATGAAGAAATCACTTAGTATCACACGTTACACAGCCAATTGCACCTATACTCTGTTTGCAGTTACCCAGTTTCCAAAACTGACAGAAAAGACAGTATTGAATGGCAACACCTGGGATGCTTTTAGAANCTTTTTTTTTTTTTTGATAGCTCACGGGGCAGAGGGAGGAGGACACTAAAACATGCAACGGAAACGGCCCACTAAAAACACAAAAATCTTACCCCTCCCCCAGGATTCAACTAGGTTCCCTGTTAAGTACTCTCATCACACTCAGCACTTTTCCTTCATGTCATCTAGCACAGCTTATAACTCCATACTTTTTAGGGGTTTTTTATTTGATCCATAAAGGTAGAACCTTATCAGTTTTGCTCACCACCGTATTCCCAGGGAATGAATAAATACATGTCTTCATTCATTCACCAGGCCATGTAAGATTCCATTTAGGTAGAAAACTGGCCTCTTAACTTAGAGCATGCCGTTTTCCTTTTGATTGCAGGTTCTGAGATTATAAAACAAATCAGTTATTTATACATGGTCTCCATGGCCATAGCCTGTGACAAGGGGGGGGGGTTCTTATAGGCTGATTATCAGGGACCACAAATAGTAGAACCTCTTTTCCAAACTGCCTATGTGTGGGTTAATGGCTGGCTCTCTCCTATGAATATTCCACCATCATGACACTGCCCTGCCAAGCCAAAAGTCAGTGTCCAGCCCTCTCTATGAAGAAATCACTTAGTATCACACATTACACAGCCAATTGCACCTATACTCTGTTTGCAGTTACCCAGTTTCCAAAACTGACAGAAAAGACAGTATTGAATGGCAACACCTGGGATGCTTTTAGAATGGAGTACACAAAGTACAACATACGTAAAATGTCTTTTTTCCTCTGATTACCAAAGAACATTTTAAAATGTAAAATCTGTCCATCACTGGGATTTGATTTAGTGAGCATTACATCATTAAGGTTCTTGCCATTCCAAAATTATAATTAAATTCTTTACTGAACAGTAAAAAGTTCCGTTCTATAATCATATTACTCGAATTGCCCACAGCACACACTTTAGCACCTTCATTTTGTTCCTCTAGGACACTTTTCCTAAAATTCAGGCGCTAAAAAATACAAACTACTCCACATGAAACGTGGTAGGAGACTCTCGAGCAACAAGACAAACCCGTGGACAGAGATGAGCAGACACAGGTGGGTTTGCGGTCGGAGCCCGACTTGGCTGCCGCAGGGCTCCTCACCTGCAGCTTCCCCCAGGCCCTGGGAGGCCCCCTGCAGTGCGCTATCGAAATCACATGTGTGTCTGCCAACTGCAAAAGTAAGATATGTGCGCATTGTGTTTATATCGAAAGCCCCCCAAATTGCATAAGCTTAAAAATAGTTATATAAGTTTAACTTTATAAGTGTAAGCCCTATACCCATGACCAAAGCTGAAGTTTAGAAAACTTTGATATTGATCTGTCTCTTACCACCTAACAGACAATTCCTTTCAGTTGGTAAAAAGTATGGGAATTATTTTCACTGTCACTTTGGCCTTTCTTTCCTTTTATTTATTTTTGAACCAAACTAGTTATGCCCTTTTTTTACAAAGCAAAGAGGCTGACATATTATGTAAGCTCGTGGTTCTCTTCCAGGCTTCAGTTTATTTTTTTGTGGGTATGTAGCATTCTTTGGCGCGGCGCAGCACGGCGAGGGGGTGGGGGATGGGGGGATTGTGCTGCATAGCATCACTTCCGGCTTCTCTGCCCAAATCAGTCTTTGAGTGAAAAACGGTGCACTTCAAAATTAGCACAATTGTTAGTTGCCCTTCTTTGAGAATCTAAGGCCCTACTAAAACCTGCACTAAAATAAAATAATTATTTGATTTTTTTAACGAATATTTGAAGAAGCAATGGTCTCGGACACTGAAATACACACACACAAACACTCTTTGGAAAAGGATATGTTCTGACTGCAGGGATGGATTTTGTGTGAAAAGAACCCTCAGGCATCTAACAGTTTAAATGATGGTTTCTATTCCAGGGAAGAAAAAATATTTTTTCTTGATAGCACTTTTTTACATTCACTGCATTGGAATTACTTTCTCAAAATCCTGCCAGTGAAGACTTATCATATATGGGTGCCATTGCTGTAACATAAAGATAAGGATTGAAGCAAATTCCACTCATAAGCTCATGAGCCCGTAAATTGGAACTATCCTTTATAACACAAAACACTTTGCCAGTCCAAAAATTTTTCTTAAAAGCACGACAGGAATTTTCTCCCGCAGAATTTCCCCCTCTTCAACTGCTTGAACATTTTCAACTGTTCAGATCTTATTTGTTCACGGGCTATTTACGAGAGAGAGATACAAACCTCACCTACAGCCTGTTGGCTATAGAATATGTAGAAAATAGCCTCTGTTTAAATTCAGGTAGATATCAAATCATTTTACTTAAAAAAATACATATGCCCTGGCTGGTGTGGCTCAGTGGATTGAGCACAGGCCTGTGAAGCAAAGGGTCGCAGGTTCGGTTCCTGGTCAGGGCACATGCCTCCGTTGCAGGGCAGGTCCCCAGTAGGGGACGCATGAGAGGCAACCACACACTGATGTTTCTCTCCCACTCTTTCTCCTTTCCTTCCCCTCTCTCTAAAAATAAATAAATAAAATATTTTTAAAAATACATATTATTTTACAGATTAAGGAAAATAATTAAAATCTGTATGAAAGTCAATAAATACTGTTACTGTCAATAAGGTATTTTGAGGGGAATAACTTTGTTCAGGAATGTTTGCATTGCACTAGTATGTCCTAATAGGTCACCCACAACCCCCAAATCCTTTAATCCTCAACTTAAACATAAGAATGTCACTTGTCAACCTAAATATAAGAATGTCACCCCTTCAGAGGTGTTTTATTACCCCCTGGACTGGCCCTTCAGAGTTTGAAACAAATAGTGGCAATTTGTTCCATGTCCCTGTCCTCTGGGTTTCTTGCTTATCATTATACTCCCATTTTAGACCACATCTTAGAGTGTCAATAAATATTTGTCAAGTAAATGAATAAAAATGAATAAATAAGTAGGCAACAGAAATACTACATATTCCTTTCTGAATCTGTTGTTCTGAGACAAAAAAAAATCAATTGAATGATACTTTTGCTCTTATTTGCTATGAACTTTCACTCTTTTCTTTAGCAGACTTTTAAACATTCAAGGGTTACCTGAGGTAGAGCCCTTTCACCCACCCACCTTTCTCTGACACACTGCATTTTGTTTGCCTTCTGAGAGGACGGATGGGTCAGCCTAAGAGAGCTGTAAATAACAAATGTATTTTTTAAAACAACGACCCTTGCATTACACCCTTCCCCTGTGAAAAGGGAAAGCAAGCTAGAAAGTGATGCCTATTTAGCTCTTTCTTACAGCCCCACTCAGTACCATAGGATGGAGAGTAAACCTCATTAGAACGCACAGGTTTACAAACACCTTTCTCACTAAGAATTTCAAATATTTTTTTTGAGGAGCAATGTGGATTCTTTTCAAAGAGATCTCTACCTGTTTCGTTGTTGACAAGCGGTGCTACGTTTCACTGTCGAGAATCACGCAGTGGCTTGCTAAATGCGCGCAGGGACCACTGCTGCCCCTAGGACGGAGCACCCGCAGGCAATTGGAGCATCCTGTAGCAACCCTGATTCTTTACTAATTTGGTGGGCTTTTCCTGCTGTATCAGAACTTGCCCTTTGTTTTATGACTGTTGTGGAAGGGGCTCGATATTTCTTTCATAAAGACGGTGGTTTCCGTGGGATTTGGGGCTCTCCCTCCCCCGCTGAAGAGATGCCTGTGTGGCTGGAAACACGTAAAAGGAGGCGCACCTCTTCATTAAAAAACTTTAACCTCTCCTAATGATGATATTAATGCCCAGCGTGCGATAAACACCTGAGACATACTTTGTCCTAAACAACGCAGCCTTAGAGAACCTTGTAGTCAATAAAATAAAATACCCCTTTCTCTTTAATTAACATATGAAATAAACACAATCTGTGACACCTAGTGTGCAGCAGCAATTAAGAGGCATTGCTTAGTTAAACCTCCTAATACCTCATTTAAATATGCAATTAAGGGATAATTGCTTTCAATCAATAAAAAAATTGAAATATTTCACAGGGGCTTCAATTATTTTTTGCTAGGCTTTCTACTTTACACTTGGCCAGCACTAAGCCTGGGAGCCTTGCTCCTTTGGTTAAAGTGACATTACCCCCTTTCTTGGTACTGGCTTTTAAGCATGCTATTAACATCACAAGAGGCCGGTAACAGTGCTAAGCCTTAAAAATCATCCCTTTTGGCCTCAGCTAGAATTTCTATAGTTCTGAAATTGCCTCTTCGTGACTTGCCCTAGGTTATGTTCTTTGTTTTTACTCAACCTAAGCCCTCCATTTTCATCTCCTTGTAAAGGAATCCACAGTGAAAGAGTAACAATTTGCTGCCTTTCCCATGAAGCACCAACTGCAGGAAAAGCAAGATTACGCTCTTCAAATTTGTGGGTGTGTTGACTTTGGCAGTGTCGGGTTTTATCCTCAGCTTCCCTCCCCAGAACACAAGTTAACAATGTATGTATTTACAAACGATTATGTACATAAAGGGAAACATTTTAAACTAAACCTTCGGACAAACCCTGGGAAGTGTGTGAAGTGAATTGGGAAATAACAATAATCGTGCGCAGGGAAGATGGAGGAATAACTAGAAGTGCTAGGTGTGTGGGCAGCAAAGTGTAACCGTATATTCACCTGAAAAGGCAGCAGATGAATAGTACGCCAGGTTGATGTGGATAATCTGCAGTGTGGAAGCGGACTGTCCAATGCAAATACTAAGTAATAACCTGATGACATAAACCCTAAAATGAGAGTATACCATCAATCATCGAGAAACACATAGCCCACAGCCAAAGCCAGGTGAAAGCTGGGTGACATCCGAGCAGCCCCACTACCTCACTCAGGCGGCGAAAACTGCTGCGACCTGAATTATCTGGAGGGGTAGCCCAGCACACGCCTAAACTTCCATTTCACTTTGATCGAGCATGTGTGACCTTCAAAGACCAATGTCATTTTGTTCAGAACATGAGAAATATATATCATAATTACAGCATGATTCTGGGATGTGAGAAAAATGTACCCTTGGACTAGGAGTGGCTGCCCTGAGAGCCCAGGGAAAGGCGTGCCGTGCCAGGTCTACTGACCACCCAGAAAGACCCCACAGCAACCTCGGGAACAGGTGAGATCTGTGCGCACACAGAGCTTGGCAACTGCCTACCTCCAGCTCCTCCTTCCCTCCCCGTACAATCGATTGCACTTCTTGTTCTCATCAACTCCATCGGACTGAGACCATCTCACTCTTCTCAGGACTGAGCAGCACCCGCATACACATACCCAAAAGGTAACCTTTGATTTTCTGTCCTGTGGGCACCCTCTGAGTGATTCAAGATTGTCACCTCGTTTTCATGGCCTCCTACTAGGTCTTTCGGGCAGCCTTTCGGGCAGCCTTTGCTTCTGAAACAAAGAGAACCAGTCCTAGCCGATCTTCACTGACAATAACAGAACAATAATAATCCCGAGCGTCACTCTAACTGCATTTCATAATCTGTTTTGTGTTATCCTCAAGAGCCCCAAGGCAGGGGAGAGGGGTGGATGGGTAAATTGTCATCTGCATTTTGCAGGTTAAAATACTGTGGCCCTGAAAGACCGCATTGCTAGAAGCGGCGGCGATTTAAACTTCAGACGGCTTTGTCCCAGAGTTCTTGAGCTTAGCCACTATGCTAGACCAACTCTCTAGAATCTCCATTTCCCCAGTTGCGGCATGTTATTTCATGAAGTGATTTGAAATAATATAAACACTGTACCTCCAGGCCTCACCTCGATGGCTTCAAGGACCCTGAGCCAGAAAAACTCTCTTATGTTTCCTCCTCACACTACTACTACACTCTCAACACTTCTGATACCAGATGGGTGGGCTTTCCACACATCAAGCAATTCTCGGGACACCAGCTGGGTGTCCTACAATTCAATTAAATTCTGACACTGACCAGAGTTAGCGCAGACTCCACAAGTTAAGGGCTCAGTCCCAGGAGACGGCCCCCACTTCAGACCAAATCACAGGCAGTCGCTCCCCAGGTTACCCACAACTTTTGTCTAATTTGTCGGAGATTGCCATGACCCCATCCTTAGATTTGATCATTTGCTACAACAGCTCACAGAATTAACAGAAACATTTTCTTGCATTTAAAGTTCATTGTATAAGAATATGGTAAAGGATCCAGATGAACAGCCAACTAAAGAAGGTGAAGTCTAGAAGAGTCACCAGCGCAGGAGCTTCTGTCCCTGTGCAGTTGGGGGGCACCAGCCTCCAGATGTGTGGGGGTGTTCAGCAGCGCAAAAGCTCTCCAAACCCCAAGTTTGGGGCATTTTTATGGAGGCCTCATCACATAGGCCTGATTGATCATTCATTCAATCTCCAGCCCTTCCCCACTTCTCAGAGAATAAGGGGTGGGGGCTTAAATTTCCAGGCTTCTAATCATGACTTGGTCTTTCTGGTGGCCAATTCTCATCTTGAAGCTATCTAGGAGCCCACTGAGGGTCACCTGATTAGAATGAAAGATGCTTCTATCCTCCCAGAAATTCCAAAGGATTTAGGAGGTTTCTGTCAGGAACAAGGGTCAGAGACCAAATGTTAGAACAAAATAGGCTTCTAATGCTCTTATAGAGTTTTTAGGAGCTGTGCCACTAACTTGGAGCAGAGACCAATATTTATATTTTCTATTATTTAACACAGCCTCAAGAGAATTTAAAACCTACCACAATATCCCTGTTTTTTAAAGAAAACAACCCCCCATTTTTAAAACAAGTCCTATATTTTAATTAATTCTTTCATTCACTATTTAGTTATTCATTCAATAAACTTGATTGAACCACTAAAATATTCACCGGGCATCACTATGCTAAACACGGAGATAAAGAGATGAATAGCCTTGCCTTCTCCCACTTCCCATTCATCTTCCACACTGCATTAGAAAAGTCTATTAGGTTGAACAACATGAAATTGCCATCATTCAACCATTTCTAACCTATAAAAGCAGCAACACAGTATAGTTCAACCTAAGAAAAACAAAACCCTTCTAATCTGTCTAGAGCAAAGTTGAGTCTTCTGAGAATGTCAGAATTGGTCCTTGCTACCTACTCATATCCACCTCTTCCCAGGCTACTTGCTTCCCCATTTCTTCTCCTCCTCCTGTGAGGCCTGTATCATGGCCGGTGCCTTTGGTGGGCTCCTCCCTGCCTACTCTTTGTTGGAAGATACCCCCCATGGATTCTTGAGCATCCCATTGAATATGCCAACAATGTAAGGCCCTGATCATGTTTTACCTGGGCCATTTCTCAGGTTTGTGATTGTAGTGAGCAACCTTCAGGGATAAGGTCGTGTCTCCCTCTGGCGTGGTAAGCAGACTTGTTTGTCATTTGTTATAAAAGAGCAGACGTGAGCAGACGTCCCAAGCTTGGTGTTCCTCATTTGCAGCACAGACTCATCCGGGTCCATGGCCTTGTCTCAATGGACTTGGGAGGCAAGGCAAACTGACCCACATGCTGACAATCGAGGTGAGTACTCTGCAGTGAATAATGAAGTCCTTTATTTCGGATGGGGGGGTCTCACGTCTTCTTTGGCCAATCTCCATGAAACAGTATTAGGCCAACTTGTTAGAGTGCAAGTAGGATAAAGTAAGTCCTAGAACTGATTCTCTTCCTCTAAGATTCAGAGCAAGCATTTTCTATGTGAAACTGTTTTTCTTAGGTGGAGTTCGTCATTGCATCCCTTGCATTACCAGAGTTTTTGAGTATTGTATTAATAGTATTAGTATTCATTAGAGAAATAGGCAGCTACTGAGCAGTGAGCTCCCATGCTGGTTTATTTCTTTTTGTTATGCAAATTTCTTAGAAAGTTCCTGAGAATTAGTGTTCATTCAAAAAAACTTTGAATTGAACTGTTGAATGGATAGTATCCCTGCTCTTTAGTAGCATACAACCTAAGGTTGTTTTTTGTTGTTAACTTGTTTGTTTGTTTTCACAGGGTGGTTATTTGGGAAAGAAGAAGAATAAAATCATTACTTAAAAAAAAAAATACAAACCTAGCCCTAGCCAGTGTGGCTTGGTTGGTTGAAGCATAAACCAAAAACTGAAAGGTTCCATATTTGATGTCCAGTCAGGGCATGTGCCTAGGTTGCAGGTTTGATCCCCACTTGGAGCACATGCAGGACACAGTCAATCAACGTTTCTCTTCCGCATAGATGTTTCTCTCCCTCCCTCCCTTCCCCTCTCTCTAAAATCAATAATCGTGTCCTCAGGTGAGGATAAAAAATAATAAAATAAAAATAAGAAATAAAAATAAATAAATTATATATATATATTTCAGTATTATAAAAGTAAAAATTCTTGTTTCTTTCATTAATACCATACTTAAGAGGTAGCTGCTCATTTGGTATATGGACTTTTATATATTTTCTATACATATTCAAACATCCATGTCAATTTTTCCTTTATATGAGTCAAAACATACCATAAATGTACTGTTTTATTTTTTCCACCAACATATTAGGACTCTCTTTTCAAACCAACACATACCTCGTGATTTTTAACAGCTGCATGGTATTTGTGTACTAGCTTAGGAGTACAGGCTACATAATCTATTTAACTAATCCTCCAAAGGTGAACATTTGGCTTTTTCCAATTTTTGCTGCTAAACATACTTCTGCAGAGAATTTTCCATATGCATTTCTGTGCCTGGTTGTGAGTGTAGCTGGCAAGGAAACTTTTATACGTAGACACTTTGGTAAAGGTGTATGTATTTTAAATTTATATAGATACGCATCAGTTGCCAAATTGTTCGTTCTCCCAAAGTATGTAGCAATTTCCACACTCACCAGAAAGTGTGTTGTTTTTCCACACCCTCTTGAATGCCAGACATTGTTAACATTTTTGTGTTTTTTAGCACTGTATCTCAATGTCTAATTTCTATTTATTTACATATTTTGTATATGTATTGCTGTCTTTTCTTCTCTGTGAATTACCTGATGCTTTTTTTCTAGGATACTCTAGTTGGTTTTCTGTTTGGGGTATTTTGGGGGGATTACAAATGCAGCTTTATTTAACACCTTGTCCCCCCGACCTCCCCACCCCCAGCTTCTCCCTGTGGACTGTATCCTTTAATCTAACAGGTTTAGTTAATCTAATGAATCTCCTGGTTAATTTTTAAATGCCTTGTGAATTAAGAAAATCCATCCTTTGTCACATGTTCTGCCAAAACTTCACAGTTTGTTATCTTTTAATCTTGCTGATGATATTGTTGCCAGTAGAAATGGGGCTCTTCCCCGGGGTCATAAGAAAAGCACGTCAGGGGACCCGTGGGTGGGAGGTGGAGGTTTCTCAGTAACATTTTTGAAGAAGCTGGAACAACACAGAGGTCTGTCCCACGTTCGGCTTGGGTGTTTCATTTCTGTCCATTTTGCCATGGAAAAAGTATACGCTTATCTTCATCAAACCCAGTACAAAGGTCAAGGTCCCAAAGTTCTGTGCTATTGGTTCAGTCCATGGCAAAGCTTAGACCAGTCCAGGCTTTGTCTGTCTCCACCCACTAGTGTAGTTTGTTCCTAGCTGTGCTCTGGCTGGCAATGCAGTGCCAGGCTCAGGCTGTCTGCTGTGGGCCCCAGGCGGCTGCTAGGGCCACATGACTGCTAGGGAGAGAATGCACAAGTGAATGGGCAAATGTGTGTTAATGACAGGGAGAGAGCTTCTTTGTTAAACTGGGATTATTCATCTTGGGTTTGGGAAGGACCAAGTGCTCTTTCAAACTAATCAATCAACTTCCCAATCTTTTGCAGGCTGGTGCTGGATCCTCCCTCTAACCAATCCGTTCCCTAGATTTTCCAGGGTTCTAGATCCCTTATCCGATCTGATCCTTCTCCCAGGCTAGACTGACAGACCTCTACGGTCGCCATCTTGGCTTCTACTGCACAGGCCTCAAGGTGGAGGGACTTCCCCCTTACGGTCGCTGTCTCAGCCTCTGCTGTGCAAGCACAGTATGTGGTTTCTAGGGAGTGTGTACAATGATAATTTTATTATCAAATTTCTCTTTTCTTTACAACTTCTTGTGTATAGACTTTTTTATTTTTCTTGTTTTATTTAAATGTTATACCATCTGAAAAATCATTTTGAGCTATGATATGAGTTAGGAATCTAGCTTTTTCTTTTTTCTTTTTCATAATCACATCTAGACATTTTAAAAAGTCACTATGTCTTCTCAAACATGGACATTCTCTATACCTGTGTGTTCCTTTCCTTCTCATCAGTATGAGGCAATGTTAAAATGAGTTTTTCATGAATGATATCTGTGAAGTCACAAACGCTTTTGTAAAGGCTATACAATGAAGAAAATCACAACAGGACTTATGCCAGGATGGAGGCATAGGTGGAAACACTGTGCCTTCTCCCATAACCAAGTTTGAACACAACAAAGGTTTGGAGAACTAGGACACACCCAAAGACCAGAAAACAGAATTATACGGAAGTCCGACAACTATGAACCATTCAACGGGGACGGTAGGAGAGGCGGAGCCAGCAGTGGAGCAAGGTCGGGCAGGACAGATCCCCCTACCTAGGCTCGCAGGCAGCCCAGAACCAGTCGGGGTGTGGGGCAGACTGACCACGGTCACACATTCGCGCACAGTGAGACGGACGGAGCAGGCCCCAGGGAGCGAACCCAGTGGTGGAGGGCTGACGGCGGTGGCACACTCGCATGCAGTGGAACGAAACGCGTGGGCCTGGTGACGGTGGTGGCTGCAGCGCCAGGGCCGCGGCGGCAGGCGGCAGACAGGAAGCCATTCTCCCTCTTTGATCCCGCCCCCACATACAACGTCACAACCCAGCGACTTAGTTGCCCTGTTCTAGTGAACACTTTAGGGCTCCGATCCTGCTACGGAACAGGCATGAACAGCCCAAAAGATGGCGCAAGAAGAACTCAAAGTCCCAGAGCCAATAACTCTAAGCAACCGAGAAATTGCCAGCCTCTCAGAAGCACAATTCAAGACACTATTTATCAGGATGCTCACAGAACTGGTAGATTATAGTCACAAATTAGAGGAACAAAGTCACAAATTAGAGGAACATATGAAGGCTAAACTAATTGAAATGAAGGGAGATGCACAGGAAACCAATAGTGATGGAAAGGAAACTGGGACTCAAATCAATGGAATGGACGAGAAGGAAGAACAAAACATCCCACCAGAAAGGAATGAAGAAATGAGAATTCAAAAAAATGAGGAGAGGCTTAGGAACCTCCAGGACATCTTTAAACGTTCCAACATCCG